>NW_027460302.1:1253333-1566666 GCF_050947875.1 Dermacentor variabilis | reverse complement strand
CTCGGAATGCGCGAATAAGCGCATCGCGGTTGACTCTTCGAGCCCGCGGCTAGGCATTTCACGCGTCGGCACCTCGGACTGCGCGAATAAGCGCATCGAGGGCCGAGTCCTCGAGCCCGCGGCTAGGCATATCGCGCGTCGGCACCTCGGACTGCGCGAATAAGCGCATCGAGGGTCGACTCCTCGAGCCCGCGGCTAGGAATTTCGCGCGTCGGCACCTCGGACTGCGCGAATAAGCGCATCGAGGGTTGACTCCTCGAGCCCGCGGCTAGGCATTTCGCGCGTCGGCACCTCGGACTGCGCGAATGAGCGCATCGAGTGTCGACTCCTCGAGCCCGCGGCTAGGCATTTCGCGCGTCGGCACCTCGGACTGCGCGAATAAGCGCATCGCGGGTTGACTCTTCGAGCCCGCGGCTAGGCATTTCGCGCGTCGGCACCTCGGACTGCGCGAATGAGCGCATCGAGTGTCGACTCCTCGAGCCCGCGGCTAGGCATTTCGCGCGTCGGCACCTCGGACTGCGCGAATAAGCGCATCGCGGGTTGACTCTTCGAGCCCGTGGCTAGGCATTTCGCGCGTCGGCACCTCGGAATGCGCGAATTAGCGCATCGCGGTTGACTCTTCGAGCCCGCGGCTAGGCATTTCACGCGTCGGCACCTCGGACTGCGCGAATAAGCGCATCGAGGGTCGAGTCCTCGAGCCCGCGGCTAGGCATATCGCGCGTCGGCACCCCGGACTGCGCGAATAAGCGCATCGAGGGTCGACTCCTCGAGCCCGCGGCTAGGAATTTCGCGCGTCGGCACCTCAGACTGCGCGAATAAGCGCATCGAGGGTCGATTCCTCGAGCCCGCGGCTAGGCATTTCGCGCGTTGATACCTCGGACTACGCGAATAAGCGCATCGAGGGTCGACTCCTCGAGGTCGCCTCTACGAATGTCGCGCGTCGACACCCCGGACTGCGCGAATAAGCGCATGGAGGGTCGACTCCTCGAGCCCGCGGTTAGGCAATTCGCGTGTTGGCACCTCGGACTGCGCGAATAAGCGCATCGAGGGTCGATTCCTCGAGCCCGCGGCTAGGAATTTCGCGTGTTGACACCTCGGACTGCGCGAATAACCGTATCGAGGGTCGACTCCTCGAGCCCGCGGTTAGGGAATTCGCCCGTTGGCACCTCGGAGTGCGCGAATAAGTGCATCGAGGGTCGATTCCTCGAGCCCGCGGCTAGGAATTTCGCGTGTTGACACCTCGGACTGCGCGAATAAGCGCATCGAGGGTCGACTTCTCGAGCCCGCGGCTAGGAACTTCGCGCGTCGGCACCTCGGACTGCGCGAATAAGCGCATCGAGGGTCGACTCCTCGAGCCCGCGGCTAGGAATTTCGCGTGTTGACACCTCGGACTGCGCGAATAAGCGTATCGAGGGTCGACTCCTCGAGCCCGCGGCTAGGAACTTCGCGCGTCGGCACCTCGGACTGCGCGAATAAGCGCATCGAGGGTCGACTCCTCGAGCCCGCGGCAAGGAATTTCGCGTGTCGACACCTCGGACTGCGCGAATAAGCGCATCGAGTGTTGACTCCAGGCGCCCGCGGCTAGGCATTTCGCGCGTGGGCACCTCGGACTGCGCGAATAAGCGCATCGAGGGTCGACTCCTCGAGCCCGCGGCTAGGAATTTCGCGTATCGACACCTCGTACTGCGCGAATAAGCGCATCGATGGTCGACTTCTCGAGCCCGTGGCTAGGCATTTCGCGCATCGACACCTCGGACTGTGCGAATAAGCGCATCGAGGGTCGACTCCTCGAGCCCGCGGCTAGGAATTTCGCGCGTCGGCACCTCGGACTGCGCGAATAAGCGCATCGAGGGTTGACTCCTCGAGCCCGCGGCTAGGAATTTCGCGTGTTGACACCTCGGACTCCGCGAATAACCGTATCGAGGGTCGACTCCTCGAGCCCGCGGCTAGGCATTTCGCGCGTCGACACCTCGGACTACGCGAATAAGCGCATCGAGGGTCGACTCCTCGAGGTCGCCGCTACGAATGTCGCGCGTCGACACCCCGGACTGCGCGAATAAGCGCATCGAGGGTCGACTCCTCGAGGTCGCCGCTACGAATGTCGCGCGTCGACACCCCGGACTGCGCGAATAAGCGCATCGAGGGTCGACTCCTCGAGACCGCGGCTAGGCAATTCGCGTGTTGGCACCTCGGACTGCGCGAATAAGCGCATCGAGGGTCGATTCCTCGAGCCCGCGGCTAGGCATTTCGCGCGTTAACACCTCGGACTACGCGAATAAGCGCATCGAGGGTCGACTCCTCGAGGTCGCCTCTACGAATGTCGCGCGTCGACACCCCGGACTGCGCGAATAAGCGCATGGAGGGTCGACTCCTCGAGCCCGCGGTTAGGCAATTCGCGTGTTGGCACCTCGGACTGCGCGAATAAGCGCATCGAGGGTCGATTCCTCGAGCCCGCGGCTAGGAATTTCGCGTGTTGACACCTCGGACTGCGCGAATAACCGTATCGAGGGTCGTCTCCTCGAGCCCGCGGTTAGGGAATTCGCCCGTTGGCACCTCGGAGTGCGCGAATAAGTGCATCGAGGGTCGATTCCTCGAGCCCGCGGCTAGGAATTTCGCGTGTTGATACCTCGGACCGCGCGAATAAGCGCATCGAGGGTCGACTTCTCGAGCCCGCGGCTAGGAACTTCGCGCGTCGGCACCTCGCACTGCGCGAATAAGCGCATCGAGGGTCGACTCCTCGAGCCCGCGGCTAGGAACTTCGCGCGTCGGCACCTCGGACTGCGCGAATAAGCGAATCGAGGGTCGACTCCTCGAGCCCGCGGCAAGGAATTTCGCGTGTCGACACCTCGGACTGCGCGAATAAGCGCATCGAGTGTTGACTCCAGGCGCCCGCGGCTAGGCATTTCGCGCGTGGGCACCTCGGACTGCGCGAATAAGCGCATCGAGGGTCGACTCCTCGAGCCCGCGGCTAGGAATTTCGCGTATCGACACCTCGTACTGCGCGAATAAGCGCATCGATGGTCGACTTCTCGAGCCCGTGGCTAGGCATTTCGCGCATCGACACCTCGGACTGTGCGAATAAGCGCATCGAGGGTCGACTCCTCGAGCCCGCGGCTAGGAATTTCGCGCGTCGGCACCTCGGACTGCGCGAATAAGCGCATCGAGGGTTGACTCGTCGAGCCCGCGGCTAGGAATTTCGCGTGTTGACACCTCGGACTCCGCGAATAACCGTATCGAGGGTCGACTCCTCGAGCCCGCGGCTAGGCATTTCGCGCGTCGACACCTCGGACTACGCGAATAAGCGCATCGAGGGTCGACTCCTCGAGGTCGCCGCTACGAATGTCGCGCGTCGACACCCCGGACTGCGCGAATAAGCGCATCGAGGGTCGACTCCTCGAGACCGCGGCTAGGCAATTCGCGTGTTGGCACCTCGGACTGCGCGAATAAGCGCATCGAGGGTCGATTCCTCGAGCCCGCGGCTAGGCATTTCGCGCGTTAACACCTCGGACTACGCGAATAAGCGCATCGAGGGTCGACTCCTCGAGGTCGCCTCTACGAATGTCGCGCGTCGACACCCCGGACTGCGCGAATAAGCGCATGGAGGGTCGACTCCTCGAGCCCGCGGTTAGGCAATTCGCGTGTTGGCACCTCGGACTGCGCGAATAAGCGCATCGAGGGTCGATTCCTCGAGCCCGCGGCTAGGAATTTCGCGTGTTGACACCTCGGACTGCGCGAATAACCGTATCGAGGGTCGACTCCTCGAGCCCGCGGTTAGGGAATTCGCCCGTTGGCACCTCGGAGTGCGCGAATAAGTGCATCGAGGGTCGATTCCTCGAGCCCGCGGCTAGGAATTTCGCGTGTTGATACCTCGGACCGCGCGAATAAGCGCATCGAGGGTCGACTTCTCGAGCCCGCGGCTAGGAACTTCGCGCGTCGGCACCTCGCACTGCGCGAATAAGCGCATCGAGGGTCGACTCCTCGAGCCCGCGGCTAGGAATTTCGCGTGTTGACACCTCGGACTGCGCGAATAAGCGTATCGAGGGTCGACTCCTCGAGCCCGCGGCTAGGAACTTCGCGCGTCGGCACCTCGGACTGCGCGAATAAGCGCATCGAGGGTCGACTCCTCGAGCCCGCGGCAAGGAATTTCGCGTGTCGACACCTCGGACTGCGCGAATAAGCGCATCGAGTGTTGACTCCAGGCGCCCGCGGCTAGGCATTTCGCGCGTGGGCACCTCGGACTGCGCGAATAAGCGCATCGAAGTTCGACTCCTCGAGCCCGCGGCTAGGCATTTCGCGCGCCGGCACCTCGGACTGCGCGAATAAGCGCATCGAAGTTCGACTCCTCGAGCCCGCGGCTAGGCATTTCGCGCGCCGGCACCTCGGACTGCGCGAATAAGCGTATCGATGGTCGACTCCTCGAGCCCGTGGCTAGGCATTTTGCGCATCGACACCTCGGACTGTGCGAATAAGCGCATCGAGGGTCGACTCCTCGAGCCCGCGGCTAGGAATTTCGCGCGTCGGCACCTCGGACTGCGCGAATAAGCGCATCGAGGGTTGACTCCTCGAGCCCGCGGCTAGGCATTTCGCGCGTCGGCACCTCGGACTGCGCGAATAAGCGCATCGAGTGTCGACTCCTCGAGCCCGCAGCTAGGAATTTCGCGCGTCGGCCCCTCGGACTGCGCGAATAAGCGCATCGAGGGTTGACTCCTCGAGCCCGCGGCTAGGCATTTCGCGCGTCGGCACCTCGGACTGCGCGAATAAGCGCATCGAGTGTCGACTCCTCGAGCCCGCGGCTAGGAATTTCGCGTGTCGATACCTCGGACTGCGCCAATAAGCGCATCGAGGGTCGACTCCTCGAGCCCGCGGCTAGGCATTTCGCGCGTCGACACCTCGGACTACGCGAATAAGCGCATCGAGGGTCGACTCCTCGAGGTCGCCGCTACGAATGTCGCGCGTCGACACCCCGAACTGCGCGAATAGGCGCATGGAGGGTCGACTCCTCGAGCCCGCGGTTAGGCAATTCGCGTGTTGGCACCTCGGACTGCGCGAATAAGCGCATCGAGGGTCGATTCCTCGAGCCCGCGGCTAGGCAATTCGCGTGTTGGCACCTCGGACTGCGCGAATAAGCGCATCGAGGGTCGATTTCTCGAGCCCGCGGCTAGGAATTTCGCGTGTTGACACCTCGGACTGCGCGAATAAGCGCATCGAGGGTCGACTTCTCGACCCCGCGGCTAGGAACTTCGCGCGTCGGCACCTCGGACTGCGCGAATAAGCGCATCGAGGGTCGACTCCTGGAGCCCGGGGCTAGGCATTTCGCGCGTGGGCACCTCGGACTGCGCGAATAAGCGCATCGAAGGTCGACTCCTCGAGCCCGCAGCTAGGCATTTCGCGCGCCGGCACCTCGGACTGCGCGAATAAGCGCATCGAGGGTCGACTCCTCGAGCCCGCGGCTAGGAATTTCGCGTATCGACACCTCGTACTGCGCGAATAAGCGCATCGATGGTCGACTCCTTGAGCCCGCGGCTACGCATTTCGCGTATCGACACCTCGGACTGCGCGAATCAGCGCACCGAGGGTTGACTCCTCGAACCCGTGGCTAGGCATTTCGCGCATCGACACCTCGGACTGTGCGAATAAGCGCATCGAGGGTCGAATCCTCGAGCCCGCGGCTAGGAATTTCGCGCGTCGGCACCTCGGACTGCGCGAATAAGCGCATCGAGGGTTGACTCCTCGAGTCCGCGGCTAGGCATTTCGCGCGTCGGCACCTCGGACTGCGCGAATAAGCGCATCGAGGGTCGACTCCTCGAGGTCGCCGCTACGAATGTCGCGCGTCGACACCCCGGACTGCTCGCATAAGCGCATCGAGGGTCGACTCCTCGAGCCCGCGGCTAGGAACTTCGCGTATCGTCACCTCGGACTGCGCGAATGAGCGCATGGAGGGTCGACTCCTCGAGCCCGCGGTTAGGCAATTCGCGTGTTGGCACCTCGAACTGCGCGAATAAGTGCATCGAGGGTCGATTCCTCGAGCGCGCGGCTAGGAATTTCGCGTGTTGACCCCTCGGACTGCGCGAGTAAGCGTATCGAGGGTCGACTCCTCGAGCCCGCGGTTAGGGAATTAGCGCGTTGGCACCTCGGACTGCGCGAATAAGCGCATCGAGGGTCGATTCCTCGAGCGCGCGGCTAGGAATTTCGCGTGTTGACCCCTCGGACTGCGCGAGTAAGCGTATCGAGGGTCGACTCCTCGAGCCCGCGGTTAGGGAATTAGCGCGTTGGCACCTCGGACTGCGCGAATAAGCGCATCGAGGGTCGATTCCTCGAGCCCGCGGCTAGGAATTTCGCGTGTTGACACCTCGGACTGCGCGAATAAGCGTATCGAGGGTCGACTCCTCGAGCCCGCGGCTAGGAACTTCGCGCGTCGGCACCTCGGACTGCGCGAATAAGCGCATCAAGGGTCGCCTCCTCGAGCCCGCGGCTAGGCATATCGCGCGTCGGCACCTCGGACTGCGCGAATAAGCGCATCGAGGGTCGACTCCTCGAGCCCGCGGCTAGGAATTTCGCGCGTCGGCACCTCGGACTGCGCGAATAAGCGCATCGAGGGTTGACTCCTCGAGCCCGCGGCTAGGCATTTCGCGCGTCGGCACCTCGGACTGCGCCAATAAGCGCATCGAGTGTCGACTCCTCGAGCCCGCGGCTAGGAATTTCGCGTGTCGATACCTCGGACTGCGCCAATAAGCGCATCGAGGGTCGACTCCTCGAGCCCGCGGCTAGGCATTTCGCGCGTCGACACCTCGGACTACGCGAATAAGCGCATCGAGGGTCGACTCCTCGAGGTCGCCGCTACGAATATCGCGCGTCGACACCCCGGACTGCGCGAATAAGCGCATGGAGGGTCGACTCCTCGAGCCCGCGGTTAGGCAATTCGCGTGTTGGCACCTCGGACTGCGCGAATAAGCGCATCGAGGGTCGATTCCTCGAGCCCGCGGCTAGGAATTTCGCGTGTTGACACCTCGGACTGCGCGAATAAGCGTATCGAGGGTCGACTCCTCGAGCCCGCGGTTAGGGAATTCGCCCGTTGGCACCTCGGACTGCGCGAATAAGCGCATCGAGTATCGACTCCTCGAGGTCGCCGCTACGAATGTCGCGCGTCGACACCCCGGACTGCGCGAATAAGCGCATGGAGGGTCGACTCCTCGAGCCCGCGGTTAGGCAATTCGCGTGTTGGCACCTCGGACTGCGCGAATAAGCGCATCGAGGGTCGATTCCTCGAGCCCGCGGCTAGGAATTTCGCGTGTCGATACCTCGGACTGCGCCAATAAGCGCATCGAGGGTCGACTCCTCGAGCCCGCGGCTAGGCATTTCGCGCGTCGACACCTCGGACTATGCGAATAAGCGCATCGAGGGTCGACTCCTCGAGGTCGCCGCTACGAATGTCGCGCGTCGACACCCCGGACTGCGCGAATAAGCGCATGGAGGGCCGACTCCTCGAGCCCGCGGTTAGGCAATTCGCATGTTGGCACCTCGGACTGCGCGAATAAGCGCATCGAGGTTCGATTCCTCGAGCCCGCGGCTAGGAATTTCGCGTGTTGACACCTCGGACTGCGCGAATAACCGTATCGAGGGTCGACTCCTTGAGCCCGCGGCTACGCATTTCGCGTATCGACACCTCGGACTGCGCGAATCAGCGCACCGAGGGTTGACTCCTCGAACCCGTGGCTAGGCATTTCGCGCATCGACACCTCGGACTGTGCGAATAAGCGCATCGAGGGTCGAATCCTCGAGCCCGCGGCTAGGAATTTCGCGCGTCGGCACCTCGGACTGCGCGAATAAGCGCATCGAGGGTTGACTCCTCGAGTCCGCGGCTAGGCATTTCGCGCGTCGGCACCTCGGACTGCGCGAATAAGCGCATCGAGGGTCGACTCCTCGAGGTCGCCGCTACGAATGTCGCGCGTCGACACCCCGGACTGCTCGCATAAGCGCATCGAGGGTCGACTCCTCGAGCCCGCGGCTAGGAACTTCGCGTATCGTCACCTCGGACTGCGCGAATGAGCGCATGGAGGGTCGACTCCTCGAGCCCGCGGTTAGGCAATTCGCGTGTTGGCACCTCGAACTGCGCGAATAAGTGCATCGAGGGTCGATTCCTCGAGCGCGCGGCTAGGAATTTCGCGTGTCGACACCTCGGACTGCGCGAATAAGCGCATCGAAGGTCGACTCCTCGAGCCCGCGGCTAGGCATTTCGCGCGTCGGCACCTCGGACTGCGCGAATGAGCGCATCGAGTGTCGACTCCTCGAGCCCGCGGCTAGGCATTTCGCGCGTCGGCACCTCGGACTGCGCGAATAAGCGCATCGCGGGTTGACTCTTCGAGCCCGCGGCTAGGCATTTCGCGCGTCGGCACCTCGGACTGCGCGAATGAGCGCATCGAGTGTCGACTCCTCGAGCCCGCGGCTAGGCATTTCGCGCGTCGGCACCTCGGAATGCGCGAATAAGCGCATCGCGGTTGACTCTTCGAGCCCGCGGCTAGGCATTTCACGCGTCGGCACCTCGGACTGCGCGAATAAGCGCATCGAGGGTCGAGTCCTCGAGCCCGCGGCTAGGCATATCGCGCGTCGGCACCTCGGACTGCGCGAATAAGCGCATCGAGGGTCGACTCCTCGAGCCCGCGGCTAGGAATTTCGCGCGTCGGCACCTCGGACTGCGCGAATAAGCGCATCGAGGGTTGACTCCTCGAGCCCGCGGCTAGGCATTTCGCGCGTCGGCACCTCGGACTGCGCCAATAAGCGCATCGAGTGTCGACTCCTCGAGCCCGCGGCTAGGAATTTCGCGTGTCGATACCTCGGACTGCGCCAATAAGCGCATCGAGGGTCGACTCCTCGAGCCCGCGGCTAGGCATTTCGCGCGTCGACACCTCGGACTACGCGAATAAGCGCATCGAGGGTCGACTCCTCGAGGTCGCCGCTACGAATATCGCGCGTCGACACCCCGGACTGCGCGAATAAGCGCATGGAGGGTCGACTCCTCGAGCCCGCGGTTAGGCAATTCGCGTGTTGGCACCTCGGACTGCGCGAATAAGCGCATCGAGGGTCGATTCCTCGAGCCCGCGGCTAGGAATTTCGCGTGTTGACACCTCGGACTGCGCGAATAAGCGTATCGAGGGTCGACTCCTCGAGCCCGCGGTTAGGGAATTCGCCCGTTGGCACCTCGGACTGCGCGAATAAGCGCATCGAGTGTCGACTTCTCGAGGTCGCCGCAACGAATGTCGCGCGTCGACACCCCGGACTGCGCGAATAAGCGCATGGAGGGTCGACTCCTCCAGCCCGCGGTTAGGCAATTCGCGTGTTGGCACCTCGGACTGCGCGAATAAGCGCATCGAGGGTCGATTCCTCGAGCCCGCGGCTAGGAATTTCGCGTGTCGATACCTCGGACTGCGCCAATAAGCGCATCGAGGGTCGACTCCTCGAGCCCGCGGCTAGGCATTTCGCGCGTCGACACCTCGGACTATGCGAATAAGCGCATCGAGGGTCGACTCCTCGAGGTCGCCGCTACGAATGTCGCGCGTCGACACCCCGGACTGCGCGAATAAGCGCATGGAGGGCCGACTCCTCGAGCCCGCGGTTAGGCAATTCGCATGTTGGCACCTCGGACTGCGCGAATAAGCGCATCGAGGTTCGATTCCTCGAGCCCGCGGCTAGGAATTTCGCGTGTTGACACCTCGGACTGCGCGAATAACCGTATCGAGGGTCGACTCCTCGAGCCCGCGGTTTGGGAATTCGCCCGTTGGCACCTCGGACTGCGCGAATAAGCGTATCGAGGGTCGACTCCTCGAGCCCGCGGCTAGGAACTTCGCGCGTCGGCACCTCGGACTGCGCGAATAAGCGCATCGAAGGTCGACTCCTCGAGCCCGCGGCTAGGCATTTCGCGCGTCGGCACCTCGGACTGCGCGAATGAGCGCATCGAGTGTCGACTCCTCGAGCCCGCGGCTAGGCATTTCGTGCGTCGGCACCTCGGACTGCGCGAATGAGCGCATCGAGTGTCGACTCCTCGAGCCCGCGGCTAGGCATTTCGCGCGTCGGCACCTCGGACTGCGCGAATAAGCGCATCGCGGGTTGACTCTTCGAGCCCGTGGCTAGGCATTACGCGCGTCGGCACCTCGGAATGCGCGAATAAGCGCATCGCGGTTGACTCATCGAGCCCGCGGCTAGGCATTTCACGCTTCGGCACCTCGGACTGCGCGAATAAGCGCATCGAGGGTCGAGTCGTCGAGCCCGCGGCTAGGCATATCGCGCGTCGGCACCTCGGACTGCGCGAATAAGCGCTTCGAGGGTCGACTCCTCGAGCCCGCGGCTAGGGATATCGCGCGTCGGCACCTCGGACTGCGCGAATAAGCGTATCGAGGGTCGACTCCTTGATCCCGCGGCTACGCAATTCGCGCGTCGACACCTCGGACTGCGCGAATAAGCGCATCGAGGGTCGACTCCTCGAGCCCGCGGCTAGGAATTTCGCGCGTCGGCACCTCGGACTGCGCGAATAAGCGCATCGAGTGTCGACTCCTCGAGCCCGCAGCTAGGAATTTCGCGCGTCGGGCCCTCGGACTGCGCGAATAAGCGCATCGAGGGTTGACTCCTCGAGCCCGCGGCTAGGCATTTCGCGCGTCGGCACCTCGGACTGCGCGAATAAGCGCATCGAGTGTCGACTCCTCGAGCCCGCGGCTAGGAATTTCGCGTGTCGATACCTCGTACTGCGCCAATAAGCGCATCGAGGGTCGACTCCTCGAGCCCGCGGCTAGGCATTTCGCGCGTCGACACCTCGGACTATGCGAATAAGCGCATCGAGGGTCGACTCCTCGAGGTCACCGCTACGAATGTCGCGCGTCGACACCCCGGACTGCGCGAATAAGCGCATGGAGGGTCGACTCCTCGAGCCCGCGGTTAGGCAATTCGCGTGTTGGCACCTCGGACTGCGCGAATAAGCGCATCGAGGTTCGATTCCTCGAGCCCGCGGCTAGGAATTTCGCGTGTTGACACCTCGGACTGCGCGAATAACCGTATCGAGGGTCGACTCCTCGAGCCCGCGGTTTGGGAATTCGCCCATTGGCACCTCGGACTGCGCGAATAAGCGAATCGAGGGTCGATTCCTCGAGCCCGCGGCTAGGAATTTCGCGTGTTGACACCTCGGACTGCGCGAATAAGCGCATCGAGGGTCGACTTCTCGAGCCCGCGGCTAGGAACTTCGCGCGTCGGCACTTCGGACTGCGCGAATAAGCGCATCGAGGGTCGACTCCTCGAGCCCGCGGCTAGGAATTTCGCGTGTTGACACCTCGGACTGCGCGAATAAGCGTATCGAGGGTCGACTCCTCGAGCCCGCGGCTAGGAACTTCGCGCGTTGGCACCTCGGACTGCGCGAATAAGCGCATCGAGGGTTGACTCCTCGAGCCCGCGGCAAGGAATTTCGCGTGTCGACACCTCGGACTGCGCGAATAAGCGCATCGAGTGTTGACTCCTGGAGCCCGCGGCTAGGCATTTCGCGCTTGGGCACCTCGGACTGCGCGAATAAGCGCATCGAAGTTGGACTCCTCGAGCCCGCGGCTAGGCATTTCGCGCGCCGGCACCTCGGACTGCGCGAATAAGCGCATCGAGGGTCGACTCCTCGAGCCCGCGGCTAGGAATTTCGCGTGTCGATACCTCGGACTGCGCGAATAAGCGCATCGAGGGTCGACTCCTCGAGCCCGCGGCTAGGAATTTCGCGTATCGACACCTCGTACTGCGCGAATAAGCGCATCGATGGTCGACTTCTCGAGCCCGTGGCTAGGCATTTCGTGCATCGACACCTCGGACTGTGCGAATAAGCGCATCGAGGGTCGACTCCTCGAGCCCGCGGCTAGGAATTTCGCGCGTCGGCACCTCGGACTGCGCGAATAAGCGCATCGAGGGTCGACTCCTCGAGCCCGCGGCTAGGCATTTCGCGCGTCGACACCTCGGACTACGCGAATAAGCGCATCGAGGGTCGACTCCTCGAGGTCGCCGCTACGAATGTCGCGCGTCGACACCCCGGACTGCGCGAATAAGCGCATCGAGGGTCGACTCCTCGAGCCCGCGGCTAGGCAATTCGCGTGTTGGCACCTCGGACTGCGCGAATAAGCGCATCCAGGGTCGATTCCTCGAGCCCGCGGCTAGGAATTTCGCGTGTTGACACCTCGGACTGCGCAAATAAGCGTATCGAGGGTCGACTCCTCGAGCCCGCAGCTAGGAATTTCGCGTGTCGATACCTCGGACTGCGCCAATAAGCGCATCGAGGGTCGACTCCTCGAGCCCGCGGCTAGGCATTTCGCGCGTTGACACCTCGGACTACGCGAATAAGCGCATCGAGGGTCGACTCCTCGAGGTCGCCGCTACGAATGTCGCGCGTCGACACCCCGGACTGCGCGAATAAGCGCATGGAGGGTCGACTCCTCGAGCCCGCGGTTAGGCAATTCGCGTGTTGGCACCTCGGACTGCGCGAATAAGCGCATCGAGGGTCGATTCCTCGAGCCCGCGGCTAGGAATTTCGCGTGTTGACACCTCGGACTGCGCGAATAACCGTATCGAGGGTCGACTCCTCGAGCCCGCGGTTAGGGAATTCGCCCGTTGGCACCTCGGACTGCGCGAATAAGCGCATCGAGGGTCGATTCCTCGAGCCCGCGGCTAGGAATTTCGCGTGTTGACACCTCGGACTGCGCGAATAGGCGCATCGAGGGTCGACTTCTCGAGCCCGCGGCTAGGAACTTCGCGCGTCGGCACCTTCGACTGCGCGAATAAGCGCATCGAGGGTCGACTCCTCGAGCCCGCGGCTAGGAATTTCGCGTGTTGACACCTCGGACTGCGCGAATAAGCGTATCGAGGGTCGACTCCTCGAGCCCGCGGCTAGGAACTTCGCGCGTCGGCACCTCGGACTGCGCGAATAAGCGCATCGAGGGTCGACTCCTCGAGCCCGCGGCTAGGAATTTCGCGTATCGACACCTCGTACTGCGCGAATAAGCGTATCGATGGTCGACTCCTCGAGCCCGTGGCTAGGCATTTTGCGCATCGACACCTCGGACTGTGCGAATAAGCGCATCGAGGGTCGACTCCTCGAGCCCGCGGCTAGGAACTTCGCGTGTCGATACCCCGGACTGCGCCAATAAGCGCATCGAGGGTCGACTCCTCGAGCCCGCGGCTAGGCATTTCGCGCGTCGACACCTCGGACTACGCGAATAAGCGCATCGAGGGTCGACTCCTCGAGGTCGCCGCTACGAATGTCGCGCGTCGACACCCCGAACTGCGCGAATAAGCGCTTGGAGGGTCGACTCCTCGAGCCCGCGGTTAGGCAATTCGCGTGTTGGCACCTCGGACTGCGCGAATAAGCGCATCGAGGGTCGATTCCTCGAGCCCGCGGCTAGGAATTTCGCGTGTTGACACCTCGGACTGCGCGAATAAGCGTATCGAGGGTCGACTCCTGGAGCCCGCGGTTAGGGAATTCGCCCGTTGGCACCTCTGACTGCGCGAATAAGCGCATCGAAGGTCGACTCCTCGAGCCCGCGGCTAGGCATTTCGCGCGCCGGCACCTCGGACTGCGCGAATAAGCGCATCGAGGGTCGACTCCTCGAGCCCGCGGCTAGGAATTTCGCGTATCGACACCTCGTACTGCGCGAATAAGCGCATCGATGGTCGACTCCTTGAGCCCGCGGCTACGCATTTCGCGTATCGACACCTCGTACTGCGCGAATAAGCGCATCGATGATCGACTCCTTGAGCCCGCGGCTACGCATTTCGCGTATCGACACCTCGGACTGCGCGAATCAGCGCATCGAGGGTTGACTCCTCGAACCCGTGGCTAGGCATTTCGCGCATCGACACCTCGGACTGTGCGAATAAGCGCATCGAGGGTCGAATCCTCGAGCCCGCGGCTAGGAATTTCGCGCGTCGGCACCTCGGACTGCGCGAATAAGCGCATCGAGGGTTGCCTCCTCGAGTCCGCGGCTAGGCATTTCGCGCGTCGGCACCTCGGACTGCGCGAATAAGCGCATCGAGGGTCGACTCCTCGAGGTCGCCGCTACGAATGTCGCGCGTCGACACCCCGGACTGCGCGCATAAGCGCATCGAGGGTCGACTCCTCGAGCCCGCGGCTAGGAACTTCGCGTATCGTCACCTCGGACTGCGCGAATGAGCGCATGGAGGGTCGACTCCTCGAGCCCGCGGTTAGGCAATTCGCGTGTTGGCACCTCGAACTGCGCGAATAAGTGCATCGAGGGTCGATTCCTCGAGCCCGCGGCTAGGAATTTCGCGTGTTGACACCTCGGACTGCGCGAATAAGCGTATCGAGGGTCGACTCCTCGAGCCCGCGGCTAGGAACTTCGCGCGTCGGCACCTCGGACTGCGCGAATAAGCGCATCAAGGGTCGCCTCCTCGAGCCCGCGGCTAGGAATTTCGCGTGTCGACACCTCGGACTGCGCGAATCAGCGCATCGAGGCTTGACTCCTCGAACCCGTGGCTAGGCATTTCGCGCATCGACACCTCGGACTGTGCGAATAAGCGCATCGAGGGTCGACTCCTCGAGCCCGCGGCTAGGAATTTCGCGCGTCGGCACCTCGGACTGCGCGAATAAGCGCATCGAGGGTTGACTCCTCGAGCCCGCGGCTAGGCATTTCGCGCGTCGGCACCTCGGACTGCGCGAATAAGCGCATCCAGTGTCGACTCCTCGAGCCCGCAGCTAGGCATTTCGCGAGCCTGCACCTCGGACTGCGCGAATAAGCGCAATGAGGGTCGACTCCTCGAGCCCGCGGCTAGGCATTTCGCGCGTCGGCACCTCGGACTGCGCGAATAAGCGCATCGAGTGTCGACTCCTCGAGCCCGCGGCTAGGCATTTCGCGCGTCGGCACCTCGGACTGCGCGAATAAGCGCATCGCGGGTTGACTCTTCGAGCCCGCTGCTAGGCATTTCCCGCGTCGGCACCTCGGACTGCGCGAATGAGCGCATCGAGTGTCGACTCCTCGAGCCCACGGCTAGGCATTTCGCGCGTCGGCACCTCGGACTGCGCGAATAAGCGCATCGCGGGTTGACTCTTCTAGCCCGTGGCTAGGCATTTCGCGCGTCGGCACCTCGGAATGCGCGAATAAGCGCGTCGCGGTTGACTCTTCGAGCCCGCGGCTAGGCATTTCACGCGTCGGCACCTCGGACTGCGCGAATAAGCGCATCGAGGGTCGAGTCCTCGAGCCCGCGGCTAGGCATATCGCGCGTCGGCACCTCGGACTGCGCGAATAAGCGCTTCGAGGGTCGAGTCCTCGAGCCCGCGGCTAGGGATATCGCGCGTCGGCACCTCGGACTGCGCGAATAAGCGTATCGAGGGTCGACTCCTTGATCCCGCGGCTACGCAATTCGCACGTCGACACCTCGGACTGCGCGAATAAGCGCATCGAGGGTCGACTCCTCGAGCCCGCGGCTAGGAATTTCGCGTGTCGATACCTCGGACTGCGCGAATAAGCGCATCGAGGGTCGACTCCTCGAGCCCGCGGCTAGGAATTTCGCGTATCGACACCTCGTACTGCGCGAATAAGCGCATCGATGGTCGACTTCTCGAGCCCGTGGCTAGGCATTTCGTGCATCGACACCTCGGACTGTGCGAATAAGCGCATCGAGGGTCGACTCCTCGAGCCCGCGGCTAGGAATTTCGCGCGTCGGCACCTCGGACTGCGCGAATAAGCGCATCGAGGGTCGACTCCTCGAGGTCGCCGCTACGAATGTCGCGCGTCGACACCCCGGACTGCGCGAATAAGCGCATCGAGGGTCGACTCCTCGAGCCCGCGGCTAGGCAATTCGCGTGTTGGCACCTCGGACTGCGCGAATAAGCGCATCCAGGGTCGATTCCTCGAGCCCGCGGCTAGGAATTTCGCGTGTTGACACCTCGGACTGCGCAAATAAGCGTATCGAGGGTCGACTCCTCGAGCCCGCAGCTAGGAATTTCGCGTGTCGATACCTCGGACTGCGCCAATAAGCGCATCGAGGGTCGACTCCTCGAGCCCGCGGCTAGGCATTTCGCGCGTTGACACCTCGGACTACGCGAATAAGCGCATCGAGGGTCGACTCCTCGAGGTCGCCGCTACGAATGTCGCGCGTCGACACCCCGGACTGCGCGAATAAGCGCATGGAGGGTCGACTCCTCGAGCCCGCGGTTAGGCAATTCGCGTGTTGGCACCTCGGACTGCGCGAATAAGCGCATCGAGGGTCGATTCCTCGAGCCCGCGGCTAGGAATTTCGCGTGTTGACACCTCGGACTGCGCGAATAACCGTATCGAGGGTCGACTCCTCGAGCCCGCGGTTAGGGAATTCGCCCGTTGGCACCTCGGACTGCGCGAATAAGCGCATCGAGGGTCGATTCCTCGAGCCCGCGGCTAGGAATTTCGCGTGTTGACACCTCGGACTGCGCGAATAAGCGCATCGAGGGTCGACTTCTCGAGCCCGCGGCTAGGAACTTCGCGCGTCGGCACCTCGGACTGCGCGAATAAGCGCATCGAGGGTCGACTCCTCGAGCCCGCGGCTAGGAATTTCGCGTGTTGACACCTCGGACTGCGCGAATAAGCGTATCGAGGGTCGACTCCTCGAGCCCGCGGCTAGGAACTTCGCGCGTCGGCACCTCGGACTGCGCGAATAAGCGCATCGAAGTTCGACTCCTCGAGCCCGCGGCTAGGCATTTCGCGCGCCGGCACCTCGGACTGCGCGAATAAGCGCATCGAGGGTCGACTCCTCGAGCCCGCGGCTAGGAATTTCGCGTATCGACACCTCGTACTGCGCGAATAAGCGTATCGATGGTCGACTCCTCGAGCCCGTGGCTAGGCATTTTGCGCATCGACACCTCGGACTGTGCGAATAAGCGCATCGAGGGTCGACTCCTCGAGCCCGCGGCTAGGAACTTCGCGTGTCGATACCCCGGACTGCGCCAATAAGCGCATCGAGGGTCGACTCCTCGAGCCCGCGGCTAGGCATTTCGCGCGTCGACACCTCGGACTACGCGAATAAGCGCATCGAGGGTCGACTCCTCGAGGTCGCCGCTACGAATGTCGCGCGTCGACACCCCGAACTGCGCGAATAAGCGCATGGAGGGTCGACTCCTCGAGCCCGCGGTTAGGCAATTCGCGTGTTGGCACCTCGGACTGCGCGAATAAGCGCATCGAGTGTTTACTCCAGGAGCCCGCGGCTAGGCATTTCGCGCGTGGGCACCTCGGACTGCGCGAATAAGCGCATCGAAGTTCGACTCCTCGAGCCCGCGGCTAGGCATTTCGCGCGCCGGCACCTCGGACTGCGCGAATAAGCGCATCGAGGGTCGACTCCTCGAGCCCGCGGCTAGGAACTTCGCGTGTCGATACCCCGGACTGCGCCAATAAGCGCATCGAGGGTCGACTCCTCGAGCCCGCGGCTAGGCATTTCGCGCGTCGACACCTCGGACTACGCGAATAAGCGCATCGAGGGTCGACTCCTCGAGGTCGCCGCTACGAATGTCGCGCGTCGACACCCCGAACTGCGCGAATAAGCGCATCGAGGGTCGACTCCTCGAGCCCGCGGCAAGGAATTTCGCGTGTCGACACCTCGGACTGCGCGAATAAGCGCATCGAGTGTTTACTCCAGGAGCCCGCGGCTAGGCATTTCGCGCGTGGGCACCTCGGACTGCGCGAATAAGCGCATCGAAGTTCGACTCCTCGAGCCCGCGGCTAGGCATTTCGCGCGCCGGCACCTCGGACTGCGCGAATAAGCGCATCGAGGGTCGACTCCTCGAGCCCGCGGCTAGGAATTTCGCGTATCGACACCTCGTACTGCGCGAATAAGCGTATCGATGGTCGACTCCTCGAGCCCGTGGCTAGGCATTTTGCGCATCGACACCTCGGACTGTGCGAATAAGCGCATCGAGGGTCGACTCCTCGAGCCCGCGGCTAGGAACTTCGCGTGTCGATACCCCGGACTGCGCCAATAAGCGCATCGAGGGTCGACTCCTCGAGCCCGCGGCTAGGCATTTCGCGCGTCGACACCTCGGACTACGCGAATAAGCGCATCGAGGGTCGACTCCTCGAGGTCGCCGCTACGAATGTCGCGCGTCGACACCCCGAACTGCGCGAATAAGCGCATGGAGGGTCGACTCCTCGAGCCCGCGGTTAGGCAATTCGCGTGTTGGCACCTCGGACTGCGCGAATAAGCGCATCGAGGGTCGACTCCTCGAGCCCGCGGCAAGGAATTTCGTGTGTCGACACCTCGGACTGCGCGAATAAGCGCATCGAGTGTTGACTCCTGGAGCCCCGGGCTAGGCATTTCGCGCGTGGGCACCTCTGACGGCGCGAATAAGCGCATCGAAGGTCGACTCCTCGAGCCCGCGGCTAGGCATTTCGCGCGCCGGCACCTCGGACTGCGCGAATAAGCGCATCGAGGGTCGACTCCTCGAGCCCGCGGCTAGGAATTTCGCGTATCGACACCTCGTACTGCGCGAATAAGCGCATCGATGGTCGACTCCTTGAGCCCGCGGCTACGCATTTCGCGTATCGACACCTCGTACTGCGCGAATAAGCGCATCGATGATCGACTCCTTGAGCCCGCGGCTACGCATTTCGCGTATCGACACCTCGGACTGCGCGAATCAGCGCATCGAGGGTTGACTCCTCGAACCCGTGGCTAGGCATTTCGCGCATCGACACCTCGGACTGTGCGAATAAGCGCATCGAGTGTCGAATCCTCGAGCCCGCGGCTAGGAATTTCGCGCGTCGGCACCTCGGACTGCGCGAATAAGCGCATCGAGGGTTGACTCCTCGAGTCCGCGGCTAGGCATTTCGCGCGTCGGCACCTCGGACTGCCCGAATAAGCGCATCGAGGGTCGACTCCTCGAGGTCGCCGCTACGAATGTCGCGCGTCGACACCCCGGACTGCGCGCATAAGCGCATCGAGGGTCGACTCCTCGAGCCCGCTGCTAGGAACTTCGCGTATCGTCACCTCGGACTGCGCGAATGAGCGCATGGAGGGTCGACTCCTCGAGCCCGCGGTTAGGCAATTCGCGTGTTGGCACCTCGAACTGCGCGAATAAGTGCATCGAGGGTCGATTCCTCGAGCCCGCGGCTAGGAATTTCGCGTGTTGACACCTCGGACTGCGCGAATAAGCGTATCGAGGGTCGACTCCTCGAGCCCGCGGCTAGGAACTTCGCGCGTCGGCACCCCGGACTGCGCGAATAAGCGCATCAAGGGTCGCCTCCTCGAGCCCGCGGCTAGGAATTTCGCGTGTCGACACCTCGGACTGCGCGAATCAGCGCATCGAGGCTTGACTCCTCGAACCCGTGGCTAGGCATTTCGCGCATCGACACCTCGGACTGTGCGAATAAGCGCATCGAGGGTCGACTCCTCGAGCCCGCGGCTAGGAATTTCGCGCGTCGGCACCTCGGACTGCGCGAATAAGCGCATCGAGGGTTGACTCCTCGAGCCCGCGGCTAGGCATGTCGCGCGTCGGCACCTCGGACTGCGCGAATAAGCGCATCGAGTGTCGACTCCTCGAGCCCGCAGCTAGGCATTTCGCGAGCCTGAACCTCGGACTGCGCGAATAAGCGCAATGAGGGTCGACTCCTCGAGCCCCCGGCTAGGCATTTCGCGCGTCGGCACCTCGGACTGCGCGAATAAGCGCATCGAGTGTCGACTCCTCGAGCCCGCGGCTAGGCATTTCGCGCGTCGGCACCTCGGACTGCGCGAATAAGCGCATCGCGGGTTGACTCTTCGAGCCCGCGGCTAGGCATTTCCCGCGTCGGCACCTCGGACTGCGCGAATGAGCGCATCGAGTGTCGACTCCTCGAGCCCACGGCTAGGCATTTCGCGCGTCGGCACCTCGGACTGCGCGAATAAGCGCATCGCGGGTTGACTCTTCGAGCCCGTGGCTAGGCATTTCGCGCGTCGGCACCTCGGAATGCGCGAATAAGCGCATCGAGGGTTGACTCCTCGAGCCCGCGGCTAGGCATTTCGCGCGTCGGCACCTCGGACTGCGCGAATAAGCGCATCGAGTGTCGACTCCTCGAGCCCGCAGCTAGGAATTTCGCGCGTCGGGCCCTCGGACTGCGCGAATAAGCGCAACGAGAGTTGACTTCTCGAGCCCGCGGCTAGGCATTTCGCGCGTCGGCACCTCGGACTGCGCGAATAAGCGCATCGAGTGTCGACTCCTCGAGCCCGCGGCTAGGAATTTCGCGTGTCGATACCTCGGACTGCGCCAATAAGCGCATCGAGGGTCGACTCCTCGAGCCCGCGGCTAGGCATTTCGCGTGTTGACACCTCGGACTGCGCGAATAAGCGCATCGAGGGTCGACTTCTCGAGCCCGCGGCTAGGAACTTCGCGCGTCGGCACCTCGGACTGCGCGAATAAGCGCATCGAGGGTCGACTCCTCGAGCCCGCGGCTAGGAATTTCGCGTGTTGACACCTCGGACTGCGCGAATAAGCGTATCGAGGGTCGACTCCTCGAGCCCGCGGCTAGGAACTTCGCGCGTCGGCACCTCGGACTGCGCGAATAAGCGCATCGAAGTTCGACTCCTCGAGCCCGCGGCTAGGCATTTCGCGCGCCGGCACCTCGGACTGCGCGAATAAGCGCATCGAGGGTCGACTCCTCGAGCCCGCGGCTAGGAATTTCGCGTATCGACACCTCGTACTGCGCGAATAAGCGTATCGATGGTCGACTCCTCGAGCCCGTGGCTAGGCATTTTGCGCATCGACACCTCGGACTGTGCGAATAAGCGCATCGAGGGTCGACTCCTCGAGCCCGCGGCTAGGAACTTCGCGTGTCGATACCCCGGACTGCGCCAATAAGCGCATCGAGGGTCGACTCCTCGAGCCCGCGGCTAGGCATTTCGCGCGTCGACACCTCGGACTACGCCAATAAGCGCATCGAGGGTCGACTCCTCGAGGTCGCCGCTACGAATGTCGCGCGTCGACACCCCGAACTGCGCGAATAAGCGCATGGAGGGTCGACTCCTCGAGCCCGCGGTTAGGCAATTCGCGTGTTGGCACCTCGGACTGCGCGAATAAGCGCATCGAGTGTTTACTCCAGGAGCCCGCGGCTAGGCATTTCGCGCGTGGGCACCTCGGACTGCGCGAATAAGCGCATCGAAGTTCGACTCCTCGAGCCCGCGGCTAGGCATTTCGCGCGCCGGCACCTCGGACTGCGCGAATAAGCGCATCGAGGGTCGACTCCTCGAGCCCGCGGCTAGGAACTTCGCGTGTCGATACCCCGGACTGCGCCAATAAGCGCATCGAGGGTCGACTCCTCGAGCCCGCGGCTAGGCATTTCGCGCGTCGACACCTCGGACTACGCGAATAAGCGCATCGAGGGTCGACTCCTCGAGGTCGCCGCTACGAATGTCGCGCGTCGACACCCCGAACTGCGCGAATAAGCGCATCGAGGTTCGACTCCTCGAGCCCGCGGCAAGGAATTTCGCGTGTCGACACCTCGGACTGCGCGAATAAGCGCATCGAGTGTTTACTCCAGGAGCCCGCGGCTAGGCATTTCGCGCGTGGGCACCTCGGACTGCGCGAATAAGCGCATCGAAGTTCGACTCCTCGAGCCCGCGGCTAGGCATTTCGCGCGCCGGCACCTCGGACTGCGCGAATAAGCGCATCGAGGGTCGACTCCTCGAGCCCGCGGCTAGGAATTTCGCGTATCGACACCTCGTACTGCGCGAATAAGCGTATCGATGGTCGACTCCTCGAGCCCGTGGCTAGGCATTTTGCGCATCGACACCTCGGACTGTGCGAATAAGCGCATCGAGGGTCGACTCCTCGAGCCCGCGGCTAGGAACTTCGCGTGTCGATACCCCGGACTGCGCCAATAAGCGCATCGAGGGTCGACTCCTCGAGCCCGCGGCTAGGCATTTCGCGCGTCGACACCTCGGACTACGCGAATAAGCGCATCGAGGGTCGACTCCTCGAGGTCGCCGCTACGAATGTCGCGCGTCGACACCCCGAACTGCGCGAATAAGCGCATGGAGGGTCGACTCCTCGAGCCCGCGGTTAGGCAATTCGCGTGTTGGCACCTCGGACTGCGCGAATAAGCGCATCGAGTGTTGACTCCTGGAGCCCCGGGCTAGGCATTTCGCGCGTGGGCACCTCTGACGGCGCGAATAAGCGCATCGAAGGTCGACTCCTCGAGCCCGCGGCTAGGCATTTCGCGCGCCGGCACCTCGGACTGCGCGAATAAGCGCATCGAGGGTCGACTCCTCGAGCCCGCGGCTAGGAATTTCGCGTATCGACACCTCGTACTGCGCGAATAAGCGCATCGATGGTCGACTCCTTGAGCCCGCGGCTACGCATTTCGCGTATCGACACCTCGTACTGCGCGAATAAGCGCATCGATGATCGACTCCTTGAGCCCGCGGCTACGCATTTCGCGTATCGACACCTCGGACTGCGCGAATCAGCGCATCGAGGGTTGACTCCTCGAACCCGTGGCTAGGCATTTCGCGCATCGACACCTCGGACTGTGCGAATAAGCGCATCGAGTGTCGAATCCTCGAGCCCGCGGCTAGGAATTTCGCGCGTCGGCACCTCGGACTGCGCGAATAAGCGCATCGAGGGTTGACTCCTCGAGTCCGCGGCTAGGCATTTCGCGCGTCGGCACCTCGGACTGCCCGAATAAGCACATCGAGGGTCGACTCCTCGAGGTCGCCGCTACGAATGTCGCGCGTCGACACCCCGGACTGCGCGCATAAGCGCATCGAGGGTCGACTCCTCGAGCCCGCTGCTAGGAACTTCGCGTATCGTCACCTCGGACTGCGCGAATGAGCGCATGGAGGGTCGACTCCTCGAGCCCGCGGTTAGGCAATTCGCGTGTTGGCACCTCGAACTGCGCGAATAAGTGCATCGAGGGTCGATTCCTCGAGCCCGCGGCTAGGAATTTCGCGTGTTGACACCTCGGACTGCGCGAATAAGCGTATCGAGGGTCGACTCCTCGAGCCCGCGGCTAGGAACTTCGCGCGTCGGCACCCCGGACTGCGCGAATAAGCGCATCAAGGGTCGCCTCCTCGAGCCCGCGGCTAGGAATTTCGCGTGTCGACACCTCGGACTGCGCGAATCAGCGCATCGAGGCTTGACTCCTCGAACCCGTGGCTAGGCATTTCGCGCATCGACACCTCGGACTGTGCGAATAAGCGCATCGAGGGTCGACTCCTCGAGCCCGCGGCTAGGAATTTCGCGCGTCGGCACCTCGGACTGCGCGAATAAGCGCATCGAGGGTTGACTCCTCGAGCCCGCGGCTAGGCATTTCGCGCGTCGGCACCTCGGACTGCGCGAATAAGCGCATCGAGTGTCGACTCCTCGAGCCCGCAGCTAGGCATTTCGCGAGCCTGAACCTCGGACTGCGCGAATAAGCGCAATGAGGGTCGACTCCTCGAGCCCCCGGCTAGGCATTTCGCGCGTCGGCACCTCGGACTGCGCGAATAAGCGCATCGAGTGTCGACTCCTCGAGCCCGCGGCTAGGCATTTCGCGCGTCGGCACCTCGGACTGCGCGAATAAGCGCATCGCGGGTTGACTCTTCGAGCCCGCGGCTAGGCATTTCCCGCGTCGGCACCTCGGACTGCGCGAATGAGCGCATCGAGTGTCGACTCCTCGAGCCCACGGCTAGGCATTTCGCGCGTCGGCACCTCGGACTGCGCGAATAAGCGCATCGCGGGTTGACTCTTCGAGCCCGTGGCTAGGCATTTCGCGCGTCGGCACCTCGGAATGCGCGAATAAGCGCATCGAGGGTTGACTCCTCGAGCCCGCGGCTAGGCATTTCGCGCGTCGGCACCTCGGACTGCGCGAATAAGCGCATCGAGTGTCGACTCCTCGAGCCCGCAGCTAGGAATTTCGCGCGTCGGGCCCTCGGACTGCGCGAATAAGCGCAACGAGAGTTGACTTCTCGAGCCCGCGGCTAGGCATTTCGCGCGTCGGCACCTCGGACTGCGCGAATAAGCGCATCGAGTGTCGACTCCTCGAGCCCGCGGCTAGGAATTTCGCGTGTCGATACCTCGGACTGCGCCAATAAGCGCATCGAGGGTCGACTCCTCGAGCCCGCGGCTAGGCATTTCGCGCGTCGACACCTCGGACTACGCGAATAAGCGCATCGAGGGTCGACTCCTCGAGGTCGCCGCTACGAATATCGCGCGTCGACACCCCGGACTGCGCGAATAAGCGCATGGAGGGTCGACTCCTCGAGCCCGCGGTTAGGCAATTCGCGTGTTGGCACCTCGGACTGCGCGAATAAGCGCATCGAGGGTCGATTCCTCGAGCCCGCGGCTAGGAATTTCGCGTGTTGACACCTCGGACTGCGCGAATAAGCGTATCGAGGGTCGACTCCTCGAGCCCGCGGTTAGGGAATTCGCCCGTTGGCACCTCGGACTGCGCGAATAAGCGCATCGAGGGTCGATTCCTCGAGCCCGCGGCTAGGAATTTCGCGTGTTGACACCTCGGACTGCGCGAATAAGCGCATCGAGGGTCGACTTCTCGAGCCCGCGGCTAGGAACTTCGCGCGTCGGCACCTCGGACTGCGCGAATAAGCGCATCGAGGGTCGACTCCTCGAGCCCGCGGCAAGGAATTTCGCGTGTCGACACCTCGGACTGCGCGAATAAGCGCATCGAGTGTTGACTCCTGGAGCCCGGGGCTAGGCATTTCGCGCGTGGGCACCTCGGACTGCGCGAATAAGCGCATCGAAGGTCGACTCCTCGAGCCCGCGGCTAGGCATTTCGCGTGTTGACACCTCGGACTGCGCGAATAAGCGTATCGAGGGTCGACTCCTCGAGCCTGCCGTTAGGGAATTCGCCCGTTGGCACCTCGGACTGCGCGAATAAGTGCATCGAGGGTCGATTCCTCGAGCCCGCGGCTAGGAATTGCGCGTGCTGACACCTCGGACTGCGCGAATAAGCGCATCGAGGGTCGACTTCTCGAGCCCGCGGCTAGGAACTTCGCGCGTCGGCACCTCGGACTGCGCGAATAAGCGCATCGAGGGTCGACTCCTCGAGCCCGCGGCAAGGAATTTCGCGTGTTGACACCTCGGACTGCGCGAATAAGCGTATCGAGGGTCGACTCCTCGAGCCCGCGGCTAGGAACTTCGCGCGTCGGCACCCCGGACTGCGCGAATAAGCGCATCAAGGGTCGCCTCCTCGAGCCCGCGGCTAGGAATTTCGCGTGTCGACACCTCGGACTGCGCGAATCAGCGCATCGAGGCTTGACTCCTCGAACCCGTGGCTAGGCATTTCGCGCATCGACACCTCGGACTGTGCGAATAAGCGCATCGAGGGTCGACTCCTCGAGCCCGCGGCTAGGAATTTCGCGCGTCGGCACCTCGGACTGCGCGAATAAGCGCATCGAGGGTTGACTCCTCGAGCCCGCGGCTAGGCATTTCGCGCGTCGGCACCTCGGACTGCGCGAATAAGCGCATCGAGTGTCGACTCCTCGAGCCGGCAGCTAGGCATTTCGCGAGCCTGAACCTCGGACTGCGCGAATAAGCGCAATGAGGGTCGACTCCTCGAGCCCCCGGCTAGGCATTTCGCGCGTCGGCACCTCGGACTGCGCGAATAAGCGCATCGAGTGTCGACTCCTCGAGCCCGCGGCTAGGCATTTCGCGCGTCGGCACCTCGGACTGCGCGAATAAGCGCATCGCGGGTTGACTCTTCGAGCCCGCGGCTAGGCATTTCCCGCGTCGGCACCTCGGACTGCGCGAATGAGCGCATCGAGTGTCGACTCCTCGAGCCCACGGCTAGGCATTTCGCGCGTCGGCACCTCGGACTGCGCGAATAAGCGCATCGCGGGTTGACTCTTCGAGCCCGTGGCTAGGCATTTCGCGCGTCGGCACCTCGGAATGCGCGAATAAGCGCATCGAGGGTTGACTCCTCGAGCCCGCGGCTAGGCATTTCGCGCGTCGGCACCTCGGACTGCGCGAATAAGCGCATCGAGTGTCGACTCCTCGAGCCCGCAGCTAGGAATTTCGCGCGTCGGGCCCTCGGACTGCGCGAATAAGCGCAACGAGAGTTGACTTCTCGAGCCCGCGGCTAGGCATTTCGCGCGTCGGCACCTCGGACTGCGCGAATAAGCGCATCGAGTGTCGACTCCTCGAGCCCGCGGCTAGGAATTTCGCGTGTCGATACCTCGGACTGCGCCAATAAGCGCATCGAGGGTCGACTCCTCGAGCCCGCGGCTAGGCATTTCGCGCGTCGACACCTCGGACTACGCGAATAAGCGCATCGAGGGTCGACTCCTCGAGGTCGCCGCTACGAATATCGCGCGTCGACACCCCGGACTGCGCGAATAAGCGCATGGAGGGTCGACTCCTCGAGCCCGCGGTTAGGCAATTCGCGTGTTGGCACCTCGGACTGCGCGAATAAGCGCATCGAGGGTCGATTCCTCGAGCCCGCGGCTAGGAATTTCGCGTGTTGACACCTCGGACTGCGCGAATAAGCGTATCGAGGGTCGACTCCTCGAGCCCGCGGTTAGGGAATTCGCCCGTTGGCACCTCGGACTGCGCGAATAAGCGCATCGAGGGTCGATTCCTCGAGCCCGCGGCTAGGAATTTCGCGTGTTGACACCTCGGACTGCGCGAATAAGCGCATCGAGGGTCGACTTCTCGAGCCCGCGGCTAGGAACTTCGCGCGTCGGCACCTCGGACTGCGCGAATAAGCGCATCGAGGGTCGACTCCTCGAGCCCGCGGCAAGGAATTTCGCGTGTCGACACCTCGGACTGCGCGAATAAGCGCATCGAGTGTTGACTCCTGGAGCCCGGGGCTAGGCATTTCGCGCGTGGGCACCTCGGACTGCGCGAATAAGCGCATCGAAGGTCGACTCCTCGAGCCCGCGGCTAGGCATTTCGCGTGTTGACACCTCGGACTGCGCGATTAAGCGTATCGAGGGTCGACTCCTCGAGCCTGCCGTTAGGGAATTCGCCCGTTGGCACCTCGGACTGCGCGAATAAGTGCATCGAGGGTCGATTCCTCGAGCCCGCGGCTAGGAATTGCGCGTGCTCACACCTCGGACTGCGCGAATAAGCGCATCGAGGGTCGACTTCTCGAGCCCGCGGCTAGGAACTTCGCGCGTCGGCACCTCGGACTGCGCGAATAAGCGCATCGAGGGTCGACTCCTCGAGCCCGCGGCAAGGAATTTCGCGTGTCGACACCTCGGACTGCGCGAATAAGCGCATCGAGCGTTGACTCCTGGAGACCGGGGCTAGGCATTTCGCGCGTGGGCACCTCGGACTGCGCGAATAAGCGCATCGAAGGTCGACTCCTCGAGCCCGCGGCTAGGCATTTCGCGCGCCGGCACCTCGGACTGCGCGAATAAGCGCATCGATGGTCGACTCCTTGAGCCCGCGGCTACGCATTTCGCGTATCGACACCTCGGACTGCGCGAATCAGCGCATCGAGGGTTGACTCCTCGAACCCGTGGCTAGGCATTTCGCGCATCGACACCTCGGACTGTGCGAATAAGCGCATCGAGGGTCGAATCCTCGAGCCCGCGGCTAGGAATTTCGCGCGTCGGCACCTCGGACTGCGCGAATAAGCGCATCGAGGGTTGACTCCTCGAGCCCGCGGCTAGGCATTTCGCGCGTCGGCACCTCGGACTGCGCGAATAAGCGCATCGAGGGTCGACTCCTCGAGGTCGCCGCTCCGAATGTCGCGCGTCGACACCCCGGACTGCGCGAATAAGCGCATCGAGGGCCGACTCCTCGAGCCCGCGGCTAGGAACTTCGCGTATCGTCACCTCGGACTGCGCGAATGAGCGCATGGAGGGTCGACTCCTCGAGCCCGCGGTTAGGCAATTCGCGTGTTGGCACCTCGGACTGCGCGAATAAGCGCATCGAGGGTCGATTCCTCGAGCCCGCGGCTAGGAATTTCGCGTGTTGACACCTCGGACTGCGCGAGTAAGCGTATCGAGGGTCGACTCCTCGAGCCCGCGGTTAGGGAATTCGCGCGTTGGCACCTCGGACTGCGCGTATAAGCGCATCGAGGGTCGATTCCTCGAGCCCGCGGCTAGGAATTTCGCGTGTTGACACCTCGGACTGCGCGAATAAGCGTATCGAGGGTCGACTCCTCGAGCCCGCGGCTGGGAACTTCGCGCGTCGGCACCTCGGACTGCGCGAATAAGCGCATCAAGGGTCGCCTCCTCGAGCCCGCGGCTAGGAATTTCGCGTGTCGACACCTCGGACTGCGCGAATAAGCGCATCGAGGGTTGACTCCTGGAGCCCGCGGCTAGGCATTTCGCGCGTGGGCACCTCGCACTGCGCGAATAAGCGCATCGAAGGTCGACTCCTCGAGCCCGTGGCTAGGCATTTCGCGCGCCGGCACCTCGGAGTGCGCGAATAAGCGCATCGAGGGTCGACTCCTCGAGCCCGCGGCTAGGCATTTCGCGCATCGACACCTCGGACTGCGCGAATCAGCGCATCGAGGCTTGACTCCTCGAACCCGTGGCTAGGCATTTCGCGAGTCTGCACCTCGGACTGCGCGAATAAGCGCAATGAGGGTCGACTCCTCGAGCCCGCGGCTAGGCATTTCGCGCGTCGGCACCTCGGACTGCGCGAATAAGCGCATCGAGTGTCGATTCCTCGAGCCCGCGGCTAGGAATTTCAAGTGTCGGCACCTCGGACTGCGCGAATAAGCGCATCGAGGGTTGACTCCTCGAGGCCGCGGCTAGTCATTTCGCGCGTCGGCACCTCGGACTGCGCGAATAGGCGCATCCAGGGTCGACTCCTCGTGCCCGGGTCTAGGCATTTCGCGCGTTGGCACCTCGGACTGAGCGAATAAGCGCACCGAGGGTCGACTCCTCGAGCCCGTGGCTAGGCATTTCGCGCGTCCACACCTCGGACTGCGCGAATAAGCGCATCGAGGGTCGACTCCTCGAGGCCGCGGCTACGAATTTCGCGCGTCGACACCTCGCACTGAGCGTATAAGCGCATCGAAGGTTGACTCCTCGAGCGCGCGGCTAGGCATTTCGCGCGTCGGCACCTCGGACTGCGCGAATAAGCGCATCGAGGGTCGACTCCTCGAGCCCGCGGCTAGGCATTTCGCGCGTCGGCACCTCGGACTGCGCGAATAAGCCCATCGCGGGTTGACTCTTCGAGCCCGTGGCTAGGCATTTCGCGCGTCGGCACCTCGGACATCGCGAATAAGCGCATCGCGGTTGACTCTTCTAGCCCGCGGCTAGGCATTTCACGCGTCGGCACCTCGGACTGCGCGAATAAGCGCATCGAGGGTCGAGTCCTCGAGCCCGCGGCTAGGCATATCGCGCGTTGGCACCTCGGACTGCGCGAATAAGCGCTTCGAGGGTTGACTCCTAGAGCCCGCGGCTAGGCATTTCGCGCGTCGGCACCTCGGACTGCGCGAATAAGCGCATCGAGTGTCGACTCCTCGAGCCCGCGGCTAGGAATTTCGCGTGTCGATACCTCGGACTGCGCGAATAAGCGCATCGAGGGTCGATTCCTCGAGCCCGCGACTAGGAATTTCGCGTGTTGACACCTGGGACTGCGCGAATAAGCGTATCGAGGGTCGACTCCTCGAGCCCGCGGTTAGGGAATTCGCCCGTTGGCACCTCGGACTGCGCGAATAAGCGCTTCGAGGGTCGACTCCTCGAGCCCGCGGCTAGGGATATCGCGCGTCGGCACCTCGGACTGCGCGAATAAGCGTATCGAGGGTCGACTCCTTGATCCCGCGGCTACGCAATTCGCGCGTCGACACCTCGGACTGCGCGAATAAGCGCATCGAGGGTCGACTCCTCGAGCCCGCGGCTACGAATATCGCGCGTCGACACCCCGGACTGCGCGAATAAGCGCATGGAGGGTCGACTCCTCGAGCCCGCGGTTAGGAATTTCGCGTGTTGACACATCGGACTGCGCGAATAAGCGCATCGAGGGTCGACTTCTCGAGGACGCCGCTACGAATATCGCGCGTCGACACCCCGGACTGCGCGAATAAGCGCATGGAGGGTCGACTCCTCGAGCCCGCGGCTAGAAATTTCGCGTGTTGACACCTCGGACTGCGCGAATAAGCGCATCGAGGGTCGACTTCTCGAGCCCGCGGCTAGGAACTTCGCGCGTCGGCACCTCGGACTGCGCGAATAAGCGCATCGAGGGTCGACTCCTCGAGCCCGCGGCAAGGAATTTCGCGTGTCGACACCTCGGACTGCGCGAATAAGCGCATCGAGTGTTGACTCCTGGAGCCCGGGGCTAGGCATTTCGCGCGTGGGCACCTCGGACTGCGCAAATAAGCGCATCGAAGGTCGACTCCTCGAGCCCGCGGCTAGGCATTTCGCGTGTTGACACCTCGGACTGCGCGAATAAGCGCATCGAGGGTCGACTTCTCGAGCCCGCGGCTAGGAACTTCGCGCGTCGGCACCTCGGACTGCGCGAATAAGCGTATCGAGGGTCGACTCCTTGATCCCGCGGCTACGCAATTCGCGCGTCGACACCTCGGACTGCGCGAATAATCGCATCGAGGGTCGACTCCTCGAGCCCGCGGCTACGAATATCGCGCGTCGACACCCCGGACTGCGCGAATAAGCGCATGGAGGGTCGACTCCTCGAGCCCGCGGTTAGGAATTTCGCGTGTTGACACCTCGGACTGCGCGAATAAGCGCATCGAGGGTCGACTTCTCGAGGTCGCCGCTACAAATATCGCGCGTCGACACCCCGGACTGCGCGCATAAGCGCATGGAGGGTCGACTCCTCGAGCCCACGGTTAGGCAATTCGCGTGTTGGCACCTCGGACTGCGCGAATAAGCGCATCGAGGGTCGATTCCTCGAGCCCGCGGCTAGGAATTTCGCGTGTTGACACCTCGGACTGCGCGAATAAGCGTATCGAGGGTCGACTCCTCGAGCCCGCGGTTAGGGAATTCGCCCGTTGGCACCTCGGACTGCGCGAATAAGCGCATGGAGGGTCGATTCCTCGAGCCCGCGGCTAGGAATTTCGCGTGTTGACACCTCGGACTGCGCGAATAAGCGCATCGAGGGTCGACTTCTCGAGCCCGCGGCTAGGAACTTCGCGCGTCGGCACCTCGGACTGCGCGAATAAGCGCATCGAGGGTCGACTCCTCGAGCCCGCGGCAAGGAATTTCGCGTGTCGACACCTCGGACTGCGCGAATAAGCGCATCGAGTGTTGACTCCTGGAGCCCGGGGCTAGGCATTTCGCGCGTGGGCACCTCGGACTGCGCGAATAAGCGCATCGAAGGTCAACTCCTCGAGCCCGCGGCTAGGCATTTCGCGTGTTGACACCTCGGACTGCGCGAATAAGCGTATCGAGGGTCGACTCCTCGAGCCTGCGCTTAGGGAATTCGCCCGTTGGCACCTCGGACTGCGCGAATAAGCGCATCGAGGGTCGATTCCTCGAGCCCGCGGCTAGGAATTGCGCGTGTTGACACCTCGGACTGCGCGAATAAGCGCATCGAGGGTCGACTTCTCGAGCCCGCGGCTAGGAACTTCGCGCGTCGACACCTCGGACTGCGCGAATAAGCGCATCGAGGGTCGACTCCTCGAGCCCGCGGCTACGAATATCGCGCGTCGACACCCCGGACTGCGCGAATAAGCGCATGGAGGGTCGACTCCTCGAGCCCGCGGTTAGGAATTTCGCGTGTTGACACATCGGACTGCGCGAATAAGCGCATCGAGGGTCGACTTCTCGAGGACGCCGCTACGAATATCGCGCGTCGACACCCCGGACTGCGCGAATAAGCGCATCGAGGGTCGACTCCTCGAGCCCGCGGCTAGGAATTTCGCGTATCGACACCTCGTACTGCGCGAATAAGCGCATCGATGGTCGACTCCTTGAGCCCGCGGCTACGCATTTCGCGTATCGACACCTCGGACTGCGCGAATCAGCGCATCGAGGGTTGACTCCTCGAACCCGTGGCTAGGCATTTCGCGAATCGACACCTCGGACTGTGCGAATAAGCGCATCGAGGGTCGAATCCTCGAGCCCGCGGCTAGGAATTTCGCGCGTCGGCACCTCGGACTGCGCGAATAAGCGCATCGAGGGTTGACTCCTCGAGCCCGCGGCTAGGCATTTCGCGCGTCGGCACCTCGGACTGCGCGAATAAGCGCATCGAGGGTCGACTCCTCGAGGTCGCCGCTCCGAATGTCGCGCGTCGACACCCCGGACTGCGCGAATAAGCGCATCGAGGGTCGACTCCTCGAGCCCGCGGCTAGGAACTTCGCGTATCGTCACCTCGGACTACGCGAATGAGCGCATGGAGGGTCGACTCCTCGCGCCCGCGGTTAGGCAATTCGCGTGTTGGCACCTCGGACTGCGCGAATAAGCGCATCGAGGGTTGACTCCTGGAGCCCGCGGCTAGGCATTTCGCGCGTGGGCACCTCGCACTGCGCGAATAAGCGCAATGAGGGTCGACTCCTCGAGCCCGCGGCTAGGCATTTCGCGCGTCGGCACCTCGGACTGCGCGAATAAGCGCATCGAGTGTCGATTCCTCGAGCCCGCGGCTAGGAATTTCAAGTGTCGGCACCTCGGACTGCGCGAATAAGCGCATCGAGGGTTGACTCCTCGAGGCCGCGGCTAGTCATTTCGCGCGTCGGCACCTCGGACTGCGCGAATAGGCGCATCCAGGGTCGACTCCTCGTGCCCGGGTCTAGGCATTTCGCGCGTTGGCACCTCGGACTGAGCGAATAAGCGCACCGAGGGTCGACTCCTCGAGCCCGTGGCTAGGCATTTCGCGCGTCCACACCTCGGACTGCGCGAATAAGCGCATCGAGGGTCGACTCCTCGAGGCCGCGGCTACGAATTTCGCGCGTCGACACCTCGCACTGAGCGTATAAGCGCATCGAAGGTTGACTCCTCGAGCGCGCGGCTAGGCATTTCGCGCGTCGGCACCTCGGACTGCGCGAATAAGCGCATCGAGGGTCGACTCCTCGAGCCCGCGGCTAGGCATTTCGCGCGTCGGCACCTCGGACTGCGCGAATAAGCCCATCGCGGATTGACTCTTCGAGCCCGTGGCTAGGCATTTCGCGCGTCGGCACCTCGGACATCGCGAATAAGCGCATCGCGGTTGACTCTTCTAGCCCGCGGCTAGGCATTTCACGCGTCGGCACCTCGGACTGCGCGAATAAGCGCATCGAGGGTCGAGTCCTCGAGCCCGCGGCTAGGCATATCGCGCGTTGGCACCTCGGACTGCGCGAATAAGCGCTTCGAGGGTTGACTCCTAGAGCCCGCGGCTAGGCATTTCGCGCGTCGGCACCTCGGACTGCGCGAATAAGCGCATCGAGTGTCGACTCCTCGAGCCCGCGGCTAGGAATTTCGCGTGTCGATACCTCGGACTGCGCGAATAAGCGCATCGAGGGTCGATTCCTCGAGCCCGCGACTAGGAATTTCGCGTGTTGACACCTGGGACTGCGCGAATAAGCGTATCGAGGGTCGACTCCTCGAGCCCGCGGTTAGGGAATTCGCCCGTTGGCACCTCGGACTGCGCGAATAAGCGCTTCGAGGGTCGACTCCTCGAGCCCGCGGCTAGGGATATCGCGCGTCGGCACCTCGGACTGCGCGAATAAGCGTATCGAGGGTCGACTCCTTGATCCCGCGGCTACACAATTCGCGCGTCGACACCTCGGACTGCGCGAATAAGCGCATCGAGGGTCGACTCCTCGAGCCCGCGGCTACGAATATCGCGCGTCGACACCCCGGACTGCGCGAATAAGCGCATGGAGGGTCGACTCCTCGAGCCCGCGGTTAGGAATTTCGCGTGTTGACACATCGGACTGCGCGAATAAGCGCATCGAGGGTCGACTTCTCGAGGACGCCGCTACGAATATCGCGCGTCGACACCCCGGACTGCGCGAATAAGCGCATGGAGGGTCGACTCCTCGAGCCCGCGGCTAGAAATTTCGCGTGTTGACACCTCGGACTGCGCGAATAAGCGCATCGAGGGTCGACTTCTCGAGCCCGCGGCTAGGAACTTCGCGCGTCGGCACCTCGGACTGCGCGAATAAGCGCATCGAGGGTCGACTCCTCGAGCCCGCGGCAAGGAATTTCGCGTGTCGGCACCTCGGACTGCGCGAATAAGCGCATCGAGTGTTGACTCCTGGAGCCCGGGGCTAGGCATTTCGCGCGTGGGCACCTCGGACTGCGCAAATAAGCGCATCGAAGGTCGACTCCTCGAGCCCGCGGCTAGGCATTTCGCGTGTTGACACCTCGGACTGCGCGAATAAGCGCATCGAGGGTCGACTTCTCGAGCCCGCGGCTAGGAACTTCGCGCGTCGGCACCTCGGACTGCGCGAATAAGCGCTTCGAGGGTCGACTCCTCGAGCCCGTGGCTAGGGATATCGCGCGTCGGCACCTCGGACTGCGCGAATAAGCGTATCGAGGGTCGACTCCTTGATCCCGCGGCTACGCAATTCGCGCGTCGACACCTCGGACTGCGCGAATAATCGCATCGAGGGTCGACTCCTCGAGCCCGCGGCTACGAATATCGCGCGTCGACACCCCGGACTGCGCGAATAAGCGCATGGAGGGTCGACTCCTCGAGCCCGCGGTTAGGAATTTCGCGTGTTGACACCTCGGACTGCGCGAATAAGCGCATCGAGGGTCGACTTCTCGAGGTCGCCGCTACAAATATCGCGCGTCGACACCCCGGACTGCGCGCATAAGCGCATGGAGGGTCGACTCCTCGAGCCCACGGTTAGGCAATTCGCGTGTTGGCACCTCGGACTGCGCGAATAAGCGCATCGAGGGTCGATTCCTCGAGCCCGCGGCTAGGAATTTCGCGTGTTGACACCTCGGACTGCGCGAATAAGCGTATCGAGGGTCGACTCCTCGAGCCCGCGGTTAGGGAATTCGCCCGTTGGCACCTCGGACTGCGCGAATAAGCGCATGGAGGGTCGATTCCTCGAGCCCGCGGCTAGGAATTTCGCGTGTTGACACCTCGGACTGCGCGAATAAGCGCATCGAGGGTCGACTTCTCGAGCCCGCGGCTAGGAACTTCGCGCGTCGGCACCTCGGACTGCGCGAATAAGCGCATCGAGGGTCGACTCCTCGAGCCCGCGGCAAGGAATTTCGCGTGTCGACACCTCGGACTGCGCGAATAAGCGCATCGAGTGTTGACTCCTGGAGCCCGGGGCTAGGCATTTCGCGCGTGGGCACCTCGGACTGCGCGAATAAGCGCATCGAAGGTCAACTCCTCGAGCCCGCGGCTAGGCATTTCGCGTGTTGACACCTCGGACTGCGCGAATAAGCGTATCGAGGGTCGACTCCTCGAGCCTGCGCTTAGGGAATTCGCCCGTTGGCACCTCGGACTGCGCGAATAAGCGCATCGAGGGTCGATTCCTCGAGCCCGCGGCTAGGAATTGCGCGTGTTGACACCTCGGACTGCGCGAATAAGCGCATCGAGGGTCGACTTCTCGAGCCCGCGGCTAGGAACTTCGCGCGTCGGCACCTCGGACTGCGCGAATAAGCGCATCGAGGGTCGACTCCTCGAGCCCGCGGCAAGGAATTTCGCGTGTCGACACCTCGGACTGCGCGAATAAGCGCATCGAAGGTCGACTCCTCGAGCCCGCGGCTAGGCATTTCGCGTGCCGCCACCTCGGACTGCGCGAATAAGCGCATCGAGGGTCGACTCCTCGAGCCCGCGGCTAGGAATTTCGCGTATCGACACCTCGTACTGCGCGAATAAGCGCATCGATGGTCGACTCCTTGAGCCCGCGGCTACGCATTTCGCGTATCGACACCTCGGACTGCGCGAATCAGCGCATCGAGGGTTGACTCCTCGAACCCGTGGCTAGGCATTTCGCGAATCGACACCTCGGACTGTGCGAATAAGCGCATCGAGGGTCGAATCCTCGAGCCCGCGGCTAGGAATTTCGCGCGTCGGCACCTCGGACTGCGCGAATAAGCGCATCGAGGGTTGACTCCTCGAGCCCGCGGCTAGGCATTTCGCGCGTCGGCACCTCGGACTGCGCGAATAAGCGCATCGAGGGTCGACTCCTCGAGGTCGCCGCTCCGAATGTCGCGCGTCGACACCCCGGACTGCGCGAATAAGCGCATCGAGGGTCGACTCCTCGAGCCCGCGGCTAGGAACTTCGCGTATCGTCACCTCGGACTACGCGAATGAGCGCATGGAGGGTCGACTCCTCGCGCCCGCGGTTAGGCAATTCGCGTGTTGGCACCTCGGACTGCGCGAATAAGCGCATCGAGGGTCGATTCCTCGAGCCCGCGGCTAGGAATTTCGCGTGTTGACACCTCGGACTGCGCGAGTAAGCGTATGGAGGGTCGACTCCTCGAGCCCGCGGTTAGGGAATTCGCGCGTTGGCACCTCGGACTGCGCGAATAAGCGCATCGAGGGTCGATTCCTCGAGCCCGCGGCTAGGAATTTCGCGTGTTGACACCTCGGACTGCGCGAATAAGCGTATCGAGGGTCGACTCCTCGAGCCCGCGGCTAGGAACTTCGCGCGTCGGCACCTCGCACTGCGCGAATAAGCGCATCAAGGGTCGCCTCCTCGAGCCCGCGGCTAAGAATTTCGCGTGTCGACACCTCGGACTGCGCGAATAAGCGCATCGAGGGTTGACTCCTGGAGCCCGCGGCTAGGCATTTCGCGCGCCGGCACCTCGGAGTGCGCGAATAAGCGCATCGAGGGTCGACTCCTCGAGCCCGCGGCTAAGCATTTCGCGCATCGACACCTCGGACTGCGCGAATCAGCGCATCGAGGCTTGACTCCTCGAACCCGTGGCTAGGCATTTCGCGCATCGACACCTCGGACTGTGCGAATAAGCGCATCGAGGGTCGACTCCTCGAGCCCGCGGCTAGGCATTTCGCGCGTCGGCACCTCGGACTGCGCGAATAGGCGCATCGAGTGTCGACTCCTCGAGCCCGCAGCTAGGCATTTCGCGAGTCTGCACCTCGGACTGCGCGAATAAGCGCAATGAGGGTCGACTCCTCGAGCCCGCGGCTAGGCATTTCGCGCGTCGGCACCTCGGACTGCGCGAATAAGCGCATCGAGTGTCGATTCCTCGAGCCCACGGCTAGGAATTTCAAGTGTCGCCACCTCGGACTGCGCGAATAAGCGCATCGAGGGTTGACTCCTCGAGGCCGCGGCTAGTCATTTCGCGCGTCGGCACCTCGGACTGCGCGAATAGGCGCATCCAGGGTCGACTCCTCGTGCCCGGGTCTAGGCATTTCGCGCGTTGGCACCTGGGACTGAGCGAATAAGCGCACCGAGGGTCGACTCCTCGAGCCCGTGGCTAGGCATTTCGCGCGTCCACACCTCGGACTGCGCGAATAAGCGCACCGAGGGTCGACTCATCGAGGCCGCGGCTACGAATTTCGCGCGTCGACACCTCGCACTGAGCGTATAAGCGCATCGAAGGTCGACTCCTCGAGCCCGCGGCTAGGCATTTCGCGCGTCGGCACCTCGGACTGCGCAAATGAGCGCATCGAGTGTCGACTCCTCGAGCCCGCGGCTAGGCATTTCGCGCGTCGGCACCTCGGACTGCGCGAATAAGCGCATCGCGGGTTGACTCTTCGAGCCCGCGGCTAGGCATTTCGCGCGTCGGCACCTCGGACTGCGCGAATGAGCGCATCGCGGGTTGACTCTTCGAGCCCGCGGCTAGGCATTTCGCGCGTCGGCACCTCGGAATGCGCGAATAAGCGCATCGCGGTTGACTCTTCGAGCCCGCGGCTAGGCATTTCACGCGTCGGCACCTAGGACTGCGCGAATAAGCGCTTCGAGGGTCGACTCCTCGAGCCCGCGGCTAGGGATATCGCGCGTCGGCACCTCGGACTGCGCGAATAAGCGTATCGAGGGTCGACTCCTTGATCCCGCGGCTACGCAATTCGCGCGTCGACACCTCGGACTGCTCGAATAAGCGCATCGAGGGTCGACTCCTCGAGCCCGCGGCTAGGCATATCGCGCGTCGGCACCTCGGACTGCGCGAATAAGCGCTTCGAGGGTCGACTCCTGGAGCCCGCGGCTAGGGATATCGCGCGTCGACACCTCGGACTGCGCGAATAAGCGCATCCAGGGTCGACTCCTCGAGGTCGCCGCTCCGAATGTCGCGCGTCGACACCCCGGACTGCGCGAATAAGCGCATCGAGGGTCGACTCCTCGAGCCCGCGGCTAGGAACTTCGCGTATCGTCACCTCGGACTGCGCGAATGAGCGCATGGAGGGTCGACTCCTCGAGCCCGCGGTTAGGCAATTCGCGTGTTGGCACCTCGGACTGCGCGAATAAGCGCATCGAGGGTCGATTCCTCGAGCCCGCGGCTAGGAATTTCGCGTGTTGACACCTCGGACTGCGCGAGTAAGCGTATCGAGGGTCGACTCCTCGAGCCCGCGGTTAGGGAATTCGCGCGTTGGCACCTCGGACTGCGCGAATAAGCGCATCGAGGGTCGATTCCTCGAGCCCGCGGCTAGGAATTTCGCGTGTTGACACCTCGGACTGCGCGAATAAGCGTATCGAGGGTCGACTCCTCGAGCCCGCGGCTAGGAACTTCGCGCGTCGGCACCTCGGACTGCGCGAATAAGCGCATCAAGGGTCGCCTCCTCGAGCCCGCGGCTAAGAATTTCGCGTGTCGACACCTCGGACTGCGCGAATAAGCGCATCGAGGGTTGACTCCTGGAGCCCGCGGCTAGGCATTTCGCGCGCCGGCACCTCGGAGTGCGCGAATAAGCGCATCGAGGGTCGACTCCTCGAGCCCGCGGCTAGGCATTTCGCGCATCGATACCTCGGACTGCGCGAATCAGCGCATCGAGGCTTGACTCCTCGAACCCGTGGCTAGGCATTTCGCGCGTCGCCACCTCGGACTGTGCGAATAGGCGCATCGTGTGTCGACTCCTCGAGCCCGCAGCTAGGCATTTCGCGAGTCTGCACCTCGGACTGCGCGAATAAGCGCAATGAGGGTCGACTCCTCGAGCCCGCGGCTAGGCATTTCGCGCGTCGGCACCTCGGACTGCGCGAATAAGCGCATCGAGTGTCGATTCCTCGAGCCCACGGCTAGGAATTTCAAGTGTCGGCACCTCGGACTGCGCGAATAAGCGCATCGAGGGTTGACTCCTCGAGGCCGCGGCTAGTCATTTCGCGCGTCGGCACCTCGGACTGCGCGAATAGGCGCATCCAGGGTCGACTCCTCGTGCCCGGGTCTAGGCATTTCGCGCGTTGGCACCTCGGACTGAGCGAATAAGCGCACCGAGGGTCGACTCCTCGAGCCCGTGGCTAGGCATTTCGCGCGTCCACACCTCGGACTGCGCGAATAAGCGCATCGAGGGTCGACTCCTCGAGGCCGCGGCTACGAATTTCGCGCGTCGACACCTCGCACTGAGCGTATAAGCGCATCGAAGGTTGACTCCTCGAGCGCGCGGCTAGGCATTTCGCGCGTCGGCACCTCGGACTGCGCGAATAAGCGCATCGAGGGTCGACTCCTCGAGCCCGCGGCTAGGAATTTCGCGTGTCGATACCTCGGACTGCGCGAATAAGCGCATCGAAGGTCGACTCCTCGAGCCCGCGGCTAGGCATTTCGCGCGTCGGCACCTCGGACTGCGCGAATGAGCGCATCGAGTGTCGACTCCTCGAGCCCGCGGCTAGGCATTTCGCGCGTCGGCACCTCGGACTGCGCGAATAAGCGCATCGCGGGTTGACTCTTCGAGCCCGCCGATAGGCATTTCGCGCGTCGGCACCTCGGACTGCGCGAATGAGCGCATCGCGGGTTGACTCTTCGAGCCCGCGGCTAGGCATTTCGCGCGTCGGCACCTCGGAATGCGCGAATAAGCGCATCGCGGTTGACTCTTCGAGCCCGCGGCTAGGCATTTCACGCGTCGGCACCTAGGACTGCGCGAATAAGCGCTTCGAGGGTCGACTCCTCGAGCCCGCGGCTAGTGATATCGCGCGTCGGCACCTCGGACTGCGCGAATAAGCGTATCGAGGGTCGACTCCTTGATCCCGCGGCTACGCAATTCGCGCGTCGACACCTCGGACTGCGCGAATAAGCGCATCGAGGGTCGACTCCTCGAGCCCGCGGCTAGGCATATCGCGCGTCGGCACCTCGGACTGCGCGAATAAGCGCTTCGAGGGTCGACTCCTGGAGCCCGCGGCTAGGGATATCGCGCGTCGACACCTCGGACTGCGCGAATAAGCGCATCGAGGGTCGACTCCTCGAGCTCGCGACTAGGAATTTCGCGTGTCGACACCTCGGACTGCGCGAATGAGCGCATCGACCATTGACTCCTCGAGCCCGCGGCTAGGCATTTCGCGCGTCGGCCCCTCGGACTTTGCGAATAATCGCATCGAGGGTCGACTCCTTGAACCCGCGGCTACGCAATTCGCGCGTCGACACCTCGGACTGCGCGAATAAGCGCATCGCGGGTCGACTGCGCGAATAAGCGTATCGAGGGTCGACTCCTTGATCCCGCGGCTAGGCAATTCGCGCGTCGACACCTCGGATTGCGCGAATAAGCACATCGAGGGTCGACTGCGCGAATAAGCGTATCGAGGGTCGATTCCTTGATCCCGCCGCTACGCAATTCGCGCGTCGACACCTCGGACTGCGCGAATAAGCGCATCGAGGGTCGACTCCTCGAGCTCGCGACTAGGAATTTCGCGTGTCGACACCTCGGACTGCGCGAATAAGCGCAACGAGGGTCGGCTCCTCGAGCCCGCGGCTACGCATATCGCGCGTCGGCACCTCGGACTGCGTGAATCAGCGCATCGACCATTGACTCCTCAAACCCGCGGCTAGGCATTTCGCGCGTCGGCCCCGCGGACTTTGCGAATAAGCGCATCGAGGGTCGACTCCTCGAGCCCGCGGCTAGGAATTTCGCGTGTAGACACATCGCACTGCGCGAATAAGCGCATCCAGGGTTGACTCCTCGATCCCGCGGCTAGGCATTTCGCGAGCAGCACCTCGGACTGCGCGAATAAGCGCATCGAGGGTCGACTCCTCGGGCCCGCGGCTAGGAATTTCGTTCGTCGGCACCTCGGACTGCACGAACAAGCGCATCGAGTGTCGACTCCTCGAGCCCGCGACTAGGCATTTCGCGCTTCGGCACCTCGGACTGCGCGAATAATCGCATCGAGGGTCGACTCCTCGAGCCCGCGGCTAGGAATTTCGCGTGTCAACACCTAGGACTGCGCGAATAAGCGCATCGAGGGTCGACTCCTGGGGCCCGCGGTAGGAATTTCGCGCGTCGACACCTCGCACTGCGCGAATAAGCGCATCCAGGGTTGACTCCTCGAGCCCGCGGCTAGGCATTTCGCGAGAGGCACCTCGGACTGCGCAAATAAGCGCATCGAGGGTCGACTCCTCGAGCCCGCGGCTAGACATTTCGCGCGTCGGCTCCTCTGACTGCGCGAATAAGCGCATCGAGGGTCGACTCCTCGAGCCCGCGGCTAGGAATTTCGTGTGTCGGCACCTCGGACTGCGCGAACAAGCGCGTCGAGTGTCGACTCCTCGAGCCCGCGACTAGGCATTTCGCGCGTCGGCACCTCGGACTGCGCGAATAAGTGCATCGAGGGTCGGATCCTCGAGCCCGCGGCTACGCATATCGCGCATCGGCACCTCGGACTGCGCGAATCAGCGCATCGACCATTGACTCCTCGAGCCTGCGGCTAGGCATTTCGCGCGTCGGCCCCTCGGACTTTGCGAATAATCGCATCGAGGGTCGACTCCTCGGGCCCGCGGCTAGGAATTTCGCGTGTAGACACTTAGGACTGCGTGAATAAGCGCATCCGGGTTTGACTCCTCAAACCCGCGGCTAGGCAATTCGCGCGTCGGCACCTTGGACTGCGCGAATAAGCGCATCGAGGGTCGACTCCTCGAGGCCGCCGCTAGGAACTTCGCGCATCGTCACCTCGGACTGCGCGAATAAGCGCACCGACGGTCGACTCCTCGAACCCGTGGTTAGGCAATTCGCGTGTTGGCACCTCGGACTGCGCGAATAAGCGCATCGAGGGTCGATTCCTCGAGCCCGCGGCTAGGAATTTCGCGTGTTGACACCTCGGACTGCGCGAATAAGCGTATCGAGGGTCGACTCCTCGAGCCCGCGGCTAGGCATTTCGCGCGTCGGCACCTAGGACTGCGCGAATAAGCGCATCGAGGGTCGACTCCTCGAGCCCGCGGCTAGGAATTTCGCGTGTCGACACCTCGGACTGCGCGAATAGGCGCATCGAGGGTTGACTCCTCGAGCCCGCGGGTACGAATTTGGCGCGTCGACACCTCGCACTGCGCGAATAAGCGCATCCAGGGTTGACTCCTCGATCCCGCGGCTAGGCATTTCGCGAGCGGCACCTCGGACTGCGCGAATAAGCGCATCGAGGGTCGACTCCTCGAGCCCGCGGCTAGACATTTCGCGAGTCGGCTCCTCGGACTGCGCGAATAAGCGCATCGAGGGTCGACTCCTGGGGCCCGCGGCTAGGAATTTCGTGCGTCGGCACCTCGGACTGCACGAACAAGCGCATCGAGTGTCGACTCCTCGAGCCCGCGACTAGGCATTTCGCGCTTCGGCACCTCGGACTGCGCGAATAAGCGCATCGAGGGTCGACTCCTCGAGCCCGCGGCTAGGAATTTCGAGTGTAGACACCTAGGACTGCGCGAATAAGCGCATCGAGGGTCGACTCCTGGGGCCCGCGGCTAGGAATTTCGTGCGTCGGCACCTCGGACTACACCAACAAGCGCATCGAGTGTCGACTCCTCGAGCCCGCGGCTAGGAATTTCGTGCGTCGGCACCTCGAACTGCGCGAATAAGCGCATCGTGGGTGGACTCCTCGAGCCCACGGCTAGGAATTTCGCGTGTCGACACCTCGGACTGCGCGAATCAGCGCATCGAGGGTCGACTCCTGGAGCCCGCGGTGGGAATTTCGCGCGTCGACACCTCGCACTGCGCGAATAAGCGCATCCAGGGTTGCCTCCTCGAGCCCGCGGCTAGGCATTTCGCGAGAGGCACCTCGGACTGCGCAAATAAGCGCATCGAGGGTCGCCTCCTCGAGCCCGCGGCTAGACATTTCGCGCGTCGGCTCCTCTGACTGCGCGAATAAGCGCATCGAGGGTCGACTCCTCGAGCCCGCGGCTAGGAATTTCGTGTGTCGGCACCTCGGACTGCGCGAACAAGCGCGTCGATTGTCGACTCCTCGAGCCCGCGACTAGGCATATCGCGCGTCGGCACCTCGGACTGCGCGAATAAGTGCATCGAGGGTCGGCTCCTCGAGCCCGCGGCTACGCATATCGCGCATCGGCACCTCGGACTGCGCGAATCAGCGCATCGACCATTGACACCTCGAGCCCGCGGCTAGGCATTTCGCGCGTCGGCCCCTCGGAGTTTGCGAATAATCGCATCGAGGGTCGACTCCTCGGGTCCGCGGGTAGGAATTTCGCGCGTAGACACTACGGACTGCTCGAATAAGCGCATCCGGGGTTGACTCCTCAAGCCCGCGGCTAGGCATTTCGCGCGTCGACACCTCGGACTACGCGAATAAGCGCATCGAGGGTCGACTTCTCGAGGCCGCCGCTACGAATGTCGCGCGTCGATACCCCGGACTGCGCGAATAAGCGCATCGAGGGTCGACTCCTCGAGCGCGCGGTTAGGCAATTCGCGCATCTGCCCCTCGCACTGCGCGAATAAGCGCATCGAGGGTCGACTCCTCGAGCCCGCGGCTAGGAATTTCGCGTGTCGTTACCTCGGACTGCGCGAATAAGCGCATCGAGGGTTGAGTCCTCGAGCCCGAAGCTAGGCATTTCGCGCGTCGGCACCTCGGACTGCGCGAATAAGCGCATCGAGGGTCGACTCCTCGAGCCCGTGGTTAGGGAATTCGCCCGTTGGCACCTCGGACTGCGCGAATAAGCGCATCGAGGGTCGACTGCTCGAGCCCGCGGCTAGGAATTTCGCGTATCGACACCTCGTACTGCGCGAATAAGCGCATCGATGTTAGACTCCTCGAGCCCGCGGCTATGCATTTCACGTATCGACACCTCGGACTGCGCGAATCAGCGCAACGAGGGTTGACTCCTCGAACCCGTGGCTAGGCATTTCGCGCATCGACACCTCGGACTGTGCGAATAGGCGCATCGAGGGTCGACTCCTCGAGCCCGCGGCTAGGCATTTCGCGCGTCGGCACCTCGGACTGCGCGAATAAGCGCATCGAGTGTCGACTCCTCGAGCCCGCGGCTAGGTATTTCGCGTGTAGACACTTTGGACTGCGTGAATAAGCGCATCCGGGGTTGACTCCCCAAACCCGCGGCTAGGCAATTCGCGCGTTGGCACCTTGGACTGCGCGAATCAGCGCATCGACCGTTGACTCTTCGAGCCCGTGGCTAGGCATATCGCGCGTCGGGACCTCGGACTGCGCGAATAAGCGCTTCGAGGGTCGACTCCTCGAGCCCGCGGCTGGGGATATCGCGCGTCGGCACCTCGGAATGCGCGAATAAGCGTATCGAGGGTCGACTCCTTGATCCCGCGGCTACGCAATTCGCGCGTCGACACCTCGGACTGCGTGAATAAGCGCATCGCGGGTCGACTGCGCGAATAAGCGCTAGGGATATCGCGCGTCGGCACCTCGGACTGCGCGAATAAGCGTATCGAGGGTCGACTCCTTGATCCCGCGGCTACGCAATTCGCGCGTCGACACCTCGGACTGCGCGAATAAGCACATCGAGGGTCGACAGCGCGAATAAGCGTATCGAGGGTCGACTCCTTGATCCCGCGGCTACGCAATTCGCGCGTGGACACCTCGGACTGCGCGAATAAGCGCATCGAGGGTCGACTCCTTGAGCTCGCGACTAGGAATTTCGCGTGTCGATACCTCGGACTCCGCGAATAAGCGCAACGAGGGTCGGCTCCTCGAGCCCGCGGCTACGCATATCGCACGTCAGCACCTAGGACTGCGCGAATCAGCGCATCCGACCATTGACTCCTCAAAACCGCGGCTAGGCATTTCGCGCGTCGGCCCCGCGGACTTTGCGAATAATCGTATCGAGGGTCGACTCCTCGGGTCCGCGGGTAGGAATTTCGCGCGTAGACACTACGGACTGCTCGAATAAGCGCATCCGGGGTTGACTCCTCAAGCCCGCGGCTAGGCATTTCGCGCGTCGACACCTCGGACTACGCGAATAAGCGCATCGAGGGTCGACTTCTCGAGGCCGCCGCTACGAATGTCGCGCGTCGATACCCCGGACTGCGCGAATAAGCGCATCGAGGGTCGACTCCTCGAGCGCGCGGTTAGGCAATTCGCGCATCTGCCCCTCGCACTGCGCGAATAAGCGCATCGAGGGTCGACTCCTCGAGCCCGCGGCTAGGAATTTCGCGTGTCGTTACCTCGGACTGCGCGAATAAGCGCATCGAGGGTTGAGTCCTCGAGCCCGAAGCTAGGCATTTCGCGCGTCGGCACCTCGGACTGCGCGAATAAGCGCATCGAGGGTCGACTCCTCGAGCCCGTGGTTAGGGAATTCGCCCGTTGGCACCTCGGACTGCGCGAATAAGCGCATCGAGGGTCGATTCCTCGAGCCCGCGGCTAGGAACATCGCGCGTCGGCACCTCGGACTGCGCGAATAAGCGCATCGAGGGTCGACTCCTCGAGCCCGCGGCAAGGAATTTCGCGTGTCGACACCTCGGACTGCGCGAATAAGCGCATCGAAGGTCGACTCCTCGAGCCCGCGGCTAGGCATTTCGCGCCCCTGCACCTCGGACTGCGCGAATAAGCGCATCGAGGGTCGACTGCTCGAGCCCGCGGCTAGGAATTTCGCGTATCGACACCTCGTACTGCGCGAATAAGCGCATCGATGTTAGACTCCTCGAGCCCGCGGCTATGCATTTCACGTATCGACACCTCGGACTGCGCGAATCAGCGCAACGAGGGTTGACTCCTCGAACCCGTGGCTAGGCATTTCGCGCATCGACACCTCGGACTGTGCGAATAGGCGCATCGAGGGTCGACTCCTCGAGCCCGCGGCTAGGCATTTCGCGCGTCGGCACCTCGGACTGCGCGAATAAGCGCATCCAGTGTCGACTCCTCGAGCCCGCGGCTAGGTATTTCGCGTGTAGACACTTTGGACTGCGTGAATAAGCGCATCCGGGGTTGACTCCTCAAACCCGCGGCTAGGCAATTCGCGCGTTGGCACCTTGGACTGCGCGAATCAGCGCATCGACCGTTGACTCTTCGAGCCCGTGGCTAGGCATATCGCGCGTCGGGACCTCGGACTGCGCGAATAAGCGCTTCGAGGGTCGACTCCTCGAGCCCGCGGCTGGGGATATCGCGCGTCGGCACCTCGGAATGCGCGAATAAGCGTATCGAGGGTCGACTCCTTGATCCCGCGGCTACGCAATTCGCGCGTCGACACCTCGGACTGCGTGAATAAGCGCATCGCGGGTCGACTGCGCGAATAAGCGCTAGGGATATCGCGCGTCGGCACCTCGGACTGCGCGAATAAGCGTATCGAGGGTCGACTCCTTGATCCCGCGGCTACGCAATTCGCGCGTCGACACCTCGGACTGCGCGAATAAGCACATCGAGGGTCGACAGCGCGAATAAGCGTATCGAGGGTCGACTCCTTGATCCCGCGGCTACGCAATTCGCGCGTGGACACCTCGGACTGCGCGAATAAGCGCATCGAGGGTCGACTCCTTGAGCTCGCGACTAGGAATTTCGCGTGTCGATACCTCGGACTCCGCGAATAAGCGCAACGAGGGTCGGCTCCTCGAGCCCGCGGCTACGCATATCGCACGTCAGCACCTAGGACTGCGCGAATCAGCGCATCCGACCATTGACTCCTCAAAACCGCGGCTAGGCATTTCGCGCGTCGGCCCCGCGGACTTTGCGAATAATCGTATCGAGGGTCGACTCCTCGAGCCCGCGGCTAGGAATTTCGCGTGTAGACACTTCGGACTGCGCGAATAAGCGCATCCGGGGTTGACTCCTCAAGCCCACGGGTAGGCATTTCGCGCGTCGACACCTCGGACTACGCGAATAAGCGCATCGAGGGTCGACTCCTCGAGGTCGCCGCTATGAATGTCGCGCGTCGACACCCCGGACTGCGCGAATAAGCGCATCGAGGGTCGACTCCTCGAGCCCGCGGCTAGGAACTTCGCGTATCGTCACCTCGGCATGCGCGAATAAGCGCATCGAGGGTCGACTCCTCGAGCCCGCGGCAAGGAATTTCGCGTGTCGACACCTCGGACTGCGCGAATAAGCGCATCGAGGGTTGACTCCTGGAGCCCGCGGCTAGGCATTTCGCGCGTGGGCACCTCGGACTGCGCGAATAAGCGCATCGAAGGTCGTCTCTTCGAGCCCGCGGCTAGGCATTTCGCGCGCCGGCACCTCGGACTGCGCGAATAAGCGCATCCAGGGTCGACTCCTCGAGCCCGCGGCTAGGAATTTCGCGTATCCACACCTCGTACTGCGCGAATAAGCGCATCGATTGTCGACTCCTCGAGCCCGCGGCTACGCATTTCGCGTATCGACACCTCGGACTGCGCGAATCAGCGCATCGAGGGTCGACTCCTCGAACCCGTGTCTAGGCATTTCGCGCATCGACACCTCGGACTGTGCGAATAAGCGCATCGAGGGTCGACTCCTCGAGCCCGTGGCTAGGAATTTCGCGCGTCGGCACCTCGGACTGCGCGAATAAGCGCATCGAGGGTTGACTCCTCGAGCCCGGGGCTAGGCATTTCGCGCGTCGGCACCTCGGACTGCGCGAATAAGCGGATCGAGTGTCGACTCCTGGAGCCCGCAGCTAGGAATTTCGCGCGTCGGCACCTCGGACTGCGCGAATAAGCGCATCGAGGGTTGACTCCTCGAGCCCGCGGCTAGGCATTTCGCGCGTCGGCACATCGGACTGCGCGAATAAGCGCATCGAGTGTCGACTCCTCGAGCCCGCGGCTAGGAATTTCGCGTGTCGATACCTCGGACTGCGCGAATAAGCGCATCGAGGGTCGACTCCTCGAGCCCGCGGCTAGGCATTTCGCGCGTTGACACCTCGGACTACGCGAATAAGCGCATCGAGGGTCGACTCCTCGAGGTCGCCGCTACGAATGTCGCGCGTCGACACCCCGGACTGCGCGAATAAGCGCATCGATGGTCTACTCCTCGAGCCCGCGGCTAGGAACTTCGCGTATCGTCACCTCCGACTGCGCGAATAAGCGCATGGAGGGTCGACTCCTCGAGCCCGCGGTTAGGCAATTCGCGTGTTGGCACGTCGGACTGCGCGAATAAGCGTATCGAGGGTCGACTCCTCGAGCCCGCGGCTAGGAACTTCGCGCGTCGGCACCTCGGACTGCGCGAATAAGCGTATCGAGGGTCGACTCCTCGAGCCCGCGGCTAGGAATTTCGCGTGTCGATACCTCGGACTGCGCGAATAAGCGCATCGAGGGTTGACTCCTCGAGCCCGAAGCTAGGCATTTCGCGCGTCGGCACCTCGGACTGCGCGAATAAGCGCATCGAGGGTCGACTCCTCGAGCCCGCGGTTAGGGAATTCGCCCGTTGGCACCTCGGACTGCGCGAATAAGCGCATCGAGGGCCGATTCCTCGAGCCCGCGGCTAGGAATTTCGCGTGTTGACACCTCGGACTGCGCGAATAAGCGTATCGAGGGTCGACACCTCGAGCCCGCGGCTAGGAACTTCGCGAGTCGGCACCTCGGACTGCGCGAATAAGCGCATCGAGGGTCGACTCCTCGAGCCCGCGGCAAGGAATTTCGCGTGTCGACACCTCGGACTGCGCGAATAAGCGCATCGAAGGTCGACTCCTCGAGCCCGCGGCTAGGCATTTCGCGCGTGGGCACCTCGGACTGCGCGAATAAGCGCATCGAAGGTCGACTCTTCGAGCCCGCGGCTAGGCATTTCGCGCACCGGCACCTCGGACTGCGCGAATAAGCGCATCGAGGGTCGACTCCTCGAGCCCGCGGCCAGGAATTTCGCGCATCGACGCCTCGGACTGTGCGAATAAGCGCATCGAGGGTCGACTCCTCGAGTCCGCGGCTAGGAATTTTGCGCGTCGGCACCTCGGACTGCGCGAATAACCGCATCGAGGGTTGACTCCTCGAGCCCGCGGCTAGGCATTTCGCGCGTCGGCACCTCGGACTGCGCGAATAAGCGCATCGAGTGTCGACTCCTGGAGCCCGCAGCTAGGAATTTCGCGCGTCGGCACCTCGGACTGCGCGAATAAGCGCATCGAGGGTTGACTCCTCGAGCCCGCGGCTAGGCATTTCGCGCGTCGGCACCTCGGACTGCGCGAATAAGCGCATCGAGTGTCGACTCCTGGAGCCCGAAGCTAGGAATTTCGCGCGTCGGCACCTCGGACTGCGCGAATAAGCGCATCGAGGGTTGACTCCTCGAGCCCGCGGCTAGGCATTTCGCGCGTCGGCACATCGGACTGCGCGAATAAGCGTATCGAGTGTCGACTCCTCGAGCCCGCGGCTAGGAATTTCGCCTGTCGATACCTCGGACTGCGCGAATAAGCGCATCGAGGGTCGACTCCTCGAGCCCGCGGCTAGGCATTTCGCGCGTCGACACCTCGGACTGCGCGAATAAGCGCATCGAGGGTCGACTCCTCGAGCCCGCGGCTAGGAATTTCGCGTATCGACACCTCGTACTGCGCGAATAAGCGCATCGATGGTCGACTCCTCGAGCCCGCGGCTACGCATTTCGCGTATCGACACCTCGGACTGCGCGAATCAGCGCATCGAGGGTTGACTCCTCGAACCCGTGGCTAGGCATTTCGCGCATCGACACCTCGGACTGTGCGAATAGGCGCATCGAGGGTCGACTCCTCGAGCCCGCGGCTAGGAATTTCGCGCGTCGGCACCTCGGACTGCGCGAATAAGCGCATCGAGGGTTGACTCCTCGAACCCGCGGCAAGGCATTTCGCGCGTCGGCACCTCGGACTGCGCGAATAAGCGCATCGAGTGTCGACTCCTCGAGCCCGCGGCTAGGTATTTCGCGTGTAGACACTTAGGACTGCGTGAATAAGCGCATCCGGGGTTGGCTCCTCAAACCCGCGGCTAGGCAATTCGCGCGTCGGCACCTTGGACTGCGCGAATCAGCGCATCGACCGTTGACTCTTCGAGCCCGCGGCTAGGCATTTCAAGCGTCGGCACCTACTGCGCGAATAAGCGCATCGAGGGTCGACTCCTCGAGCCCGTGGCTAGGCATATCGCGCGTCGGCACCTCGGACTGCGCGAATAAGCGCTTCGAGGGTCGACTCCTCGAGCCCGCGGCTGGGGATATCGCGCGTCGGCACCCCGGACTGCGCGAATAAGCGCATCGAGGGTCGACTCCTCGAGCCCGCGGCAAAGAATTTCGCGTGTCGACATCTCGGACTGCGCGAATAAGCGCATCGAGGGTTGACTCCTGGAGCCCGCGGCTAGGCATTTCGCGCGTGGGCACCTCGGACTGCGCGAATAAGCGCATCGAGTGTCGACTCCTCGAGCCCGCGGTTAGGGGATTCGCCCGTTGGCACCTCGGACTGCGCGAATAAGCGCATCGAGGGTCGATTCCTCGAGCCCGCGGCTAGGAATTTCGCGTGTTGACACCTCGGACTGCGCGAATAAGCGTATCGAGGGTCGACTCCTCGAGCCCGCGGCTAGGAACTTCGCGCGTCGGCACCTCGGACTGCGCGAATAAGCGCATCGAGTGTCGACTCCTGGAGCCCGCAGCTAGGAATTTCGCGCGTCGGCACCTCGGACTGCGCGAATAAGCGCATCGAGGGTTGACTCCTCGAGCCCGCGGCTAGGCATTTCGCGCGTCGGCACCTCGGACTGCGCGAATAAGCGCATCGAGTGTCGACTCCTGGAGCCCGCAGCTAGGAATTTCGCGCGTCGGCACCTCGGACTGCGCGAATAAGCGCATCGAGGGTTGACTCCTCGAGCCCGCGGCTAGGCATTTCGCGCGTCGGCACATCGGACTGAGCGAATAAGCGTATCGAGTGTTGACTCCTCGAACCCGCGGCTAGGAATTTCGCGTGTCGATACCTCGGACTGCGCGAATAAGCGCATCGAGGGTCGACTCCTCGAGCCCGCGGCTAGGCATTTCGCGCGTCGACACCTCGGACTACGCGAATAAGCGCTTCGAGGATCGACTCCTCGAGCCCGCGGCTAGGAATTTCGCGTGTCGATACCTCGGACTGTGCGAATAAGCGCATCGAGGGTTGACTCCTCGAGCCCGCAGCTAGGCATTTCGCGCGTCGGCACCTCGGACTGCGGGAATAAGCGCATCGAGGGTCGACTCCTCGAGCCCGCGGTTAGGGAATTCGCCCGTTGGCACCTCGGACTGCGCGAATAAGCGCATCGAGGGTCGATTCCTCGAGCCCGCGGCTAGGAATTTCGCGTGTTGACACCTCGGACTGCGCGAATAAGCGTATCGAGGGTCGACTCCTCGAGCCCGCGGCTAGGAACTTCGCGCGTCGGCACCTCGGACTGCGCGAATAAGCGCATCGAGTGTCGACTCCTGGAGCCCGCAGCTAGGAATTTCGCGCGTCGGCACCTCGGACTGCGCGAATAAGCGCATCGAGGGTTGACTCCTCGAGCCCGCGGCTAGGCATTTCGCGCGTCGGCACATCGGACTGCGCGAATAAGCGTATCGAGTGTCGACTCCTCGAACCCGCGGCTAGGAATTTCGCGTGTCGATACCTCGGACTGCGCGAATAAGCGCATCGAGGGTCGACTCCTCGAGCCCGCGGCTAGGCATTTCGCGCGTCGACACCTCGGACTACGCGAATAAGCGCTTCGAGGATCGACTCCTCGAGCCCGCGGCTAGGAATTTCGCGTGTCGATACCTCGGACTGTGCGAATAAGCGCATCGAGGGTTGACTCCTCGAGCCCGCAGCTAGGCATTTCGCGCGTCGGCACCTCGGACTGCGGGAATAAGCGCATCGAGGGTCGACTCCTCGAGCCCGCGGTTAGGGAATTCGCCCGTGGGCACCTCGGACTGCGCGAATAAGCGCATCGAGGGTCGATTCCTCAATGCCGCGGCTAGGAATTTCGCGTGTTGACACCTCGGACTGCGCGAATAAGCGTATCGAGGGTCGACTCCTCGAGCCCGCGGCTAGGAACTTCGCGCGTCGGCACCTCGGACTACGCGAATAAGCGCATCGAGGGTTGACTCCTCGAGCCCGCGGCTAGGCATTTCGCGCGTCGGCACATCGGACTGCGCGAATAAGCGTATCGAGTGTCGACTCCTCGAGCCCGCGGCTAGGAATTTCGCGTGTCGATACCTCGGACTGCGCGAATAAGCGCATCGAGGGTCGACTCCTCGAGCCCGCGGCTAGGCATTTCGCGCGTCGACACCTCGGACTACGCGAATAAGCGCTTCGAGGATCGACTCCTCGAGCCCGCGGCTAGGAATTTCGCGTGTCGATACCTCGGACTGCGCGAATAAGCGCATCGAGGGTTGACTCCTCGAGCCCGCAGCTAGGCATTTCGCGCGTCGGCACCTCGGACTGCGCGAATAAGCGCATCGAGGGTCGACTCCTCGAGCCCGCGGTTAGGGGATTCGCCCGTTGGCACCTCGGACTGCGCGAATAAGCGCATCGAGGGTCGATTCCTCGAGCCCGCGGCTAGGAATTTCGCGTGTTGACACCTCGGACTGCGCGAATAAGCGTATCGAGGGTCGACTCCTCGAGCCCGCGGCTAGGAACTTCGCGCGTCAGCACCTCGGACTGCGCGAATAAGCGCATCGAGTGTCGACTCCTGGAGCCCGCAGCTAGGAATTTCGCGCGTCGGCACCTCGGACTGCGCGAATAAGCGCATCGAGGGTTGACTCCTCGAGCCCGCGGCTAGGCATTTCGCGCGTCGGCACCTCGGACTGCGCGAATAAGCGCATCGAGTGTCGACTCCTGGAGCCCGCAGCTAGGAATTTCGCGCGTCGGCACCTCGGACTGCGCGAATAAGCGCATCGAGGGTTGACTCCTCGAGCCGCGGCTAGGCATTTCGCGCACCGGCACCTCGGACTGCGCGAATAAGCGCATCGAGGGTCGACTCCTCGAGCCCGCGGCTAGGAATTTCGCCCATCGACGCCTCGGACTGTGCGAATAAGCGCATCGAGGGTTGACTCCTCAAACCCGCGGCTAGGCATTTCGCGCGTCGGCCCCGCGGACTTTGCGAATAAGCGCATCGAGGGTCGACTCCTCGAGCCCGCGGCTAGGAATTTCGCGTGTAGACACTTCGGACTGCGCGAATAAGCGCATCGAGGGTCGACTCCTCGAGGTCGCCGCTACGAATGTCGCGCGTCGACACCCCGGACTGCGCGAATAAGCGCATCGAGGGTCGACTCCTCGAGCCCGCGGCAAAGAATTTCGCGTGTCGACATCTCGGACTGCGCGAATAAGCGCATCGAGGGTTGACTCCTGGAGCCCGCGGCTAGGCATTTCGCGCGTGGGCACCTCGGACTGCGCGAATAAGCGCATCGAAGGTCGACTCTTCGAGCCCGCGGCTAGGCATTTCGCGCACCGGCACCTCGGACTGCGCGAATAAGCGCATCGAGGGTCGACTCCTCGAGCCCGCGGCTAGGAATTTCGCCCATCGACGCCTCGGACTGTGCGAATAAGCGCTTCGAGGGTCGACTCCTCGAGTCCGCGGCTAGGAATTTCGCGCGTCGGCACCTCGGACTGCGCGAATAAGCGCATCGAGGGTTGACTCCTCGAGCCCGCGGCTAGGCATTTCGCGCGTCGGCACCTCGGACTGCGCGAATAAGCGCATCGAGTGTCGACTCCTGGAGCCCGCAGCTAGGAATTTCGCGCGTCGGCACCTCGGACTGCGCGAATAAGCGCATCGAGGGTTGACTCCTCGAGCCCGCGGCTAGGCATTTCGCGCGTCGGCACCTCGGACTGCGCGAATAAGCGCATCGAGTGTCGACTCCTGGAGCCCGCAGCTAGGAATTTTGCGCGTCGGCACCTCGGACTACGCGAATAAGCGCATCGAGGGTTGACTCCTCGAGCCCGCGGCTAGGCATTTCGCGCGTCGGCACATCGGACTGCGCGAATAAGCGTATCGAGTGTCGACTCCTCGAGCCCGCGGCTAGGAATTTCGCGTGTCGATACCTCGGACTGCGCGAATAAGCGCATCGAGGGTCGACTCCTCGAGCCCGCGGCTAGGCATTTCGCGCGTCGACACCTCGGACTACGCGAATAAGCGCTTCGAGGATCGACTCCTCGAGCCCGCGGCTAGGAATTTCGCGTGTCGATACCTCGGACTGCGCGAATAAGCGCATCGAGGGTTGACTCCTCGAGCCCGCAGCTAGGCATTTCGCGCGTCGGCACCTCGGACTGCGCGAATAAGCGCATCGAGTGTCGACTCCTCGAGCCCGCGGTTAGGGGATTCGCCCGTTGGCACCTCGGACTGCGCGAATAAGCGCATCGAGGGTCGATTCCTCGAGCCCGCGGCTAGGAATTTCGCGTGTTCACACCTCGGACTGCGCGAATAAGCGTATCGAAGGTCGACTCCTCGAGCCCGCGGCTAGGAACTTCGCGCGTCGGCACCTCGGACTGCGCGAATAAGCGCATCGAGTGTCGACTCCTGGAGCCCGCAGCTAGGAATTTCGCGCGTCGGCACCTCGGACTGCGCGAATAAGCGCATCGAGGGTTGACTCCTCGAGCCCGCGGCTAGGCATTTCGCGCGTCGGCACCTCGGACTGCGCGAATAAGCGCATCGAGTGTCGACTCCTGGAGCCCGCAGCTAGGAATTTCGCGCGTCGGCACCTCGGACTGCGTGAATAAGCGCATCGAGGGTTGACTCCTCGAGCCCGCGGCTAGGCATTTCGCGCGTCGGCACATCGGACTGCGCGAATAAGCGTATCGAGTGTCGACTCCTCGAGCCCGCGGCTAGGAATTTCGCGTGTCGATACCTCGGACTGCGCGAAAAGCGCATCGAGGGTCGACTCCTCGAGCCCGCGGCTAGGCATTTCGCGCGTCGACACCTCGGACTACGCGAATAAGCGCTTCGAGGATCGACTCCTCGAGCCCGCGGCTAGGAATTTCGCGTGTCGATACCTCGGACTGCGCGAATAAGCGCATCGAGGGTTGACTCCTCGAGCCCGCAGCTAGGCATTTCGCGCGTCGGCACCTCGGACTGCGCGAATAAGCGCATCGAGGGTCGACTCCTCGAGCCCGCGGTTAGGGGATTCGCCCGTTGGCACCTCGGACTGCGCGAATAAGCGCATCGAGGGTCGATTCCTCGAGCCCGCGGCTAGGAATTTCGCGTGTTGACACCTCGGACTGCGCGAATAAGCGTATCGAGGGTCGACTCCTCGAGCCCGCGGCTAGGAACTTCGCGCGTCGGCACCTCGGACTGCGCGAATAAGCGCATCGAGTGTCGACTCCTGGAGCCCGCAGCTAGGAATTTCGCGCGTCGGCACCTCGGACTGCGCGAATAAGCGCATCGAGGGTTGACTCCTCGAGCCCGCGGCTAGGCATTTCGCGCGTCGGCACCTCGGACTGCGCGAATAAGCGCATCGAGTGCCGACTCCTGGAGCCCGCAGCTAGGAATTTCGCGCGTCGGCACCTCGGACTGCGCGAATAAGCGCATCGAGGGTTGACTCCTCGAGCCCGCGGCTAGGCATTTCGCGCACCGGCACCTCGGACTGCGCGAATAAGCGCATCGAGGGTCGACTCCTCGAGCCCGCGGCTAGGAATTTCGCCCATCGACGCCTCGGACTGTGCGAATAAGCGCATCGAGGGTCGACTCCTCGAGTCCGCGGCTAGGAATTTCGCGCGTCGGCACCTCGGACTGCGCGAATAAGCGCATCGAGGGTTGACTCCTCGAGCCCGCGGCTAGGCATTTCGCGCGTCGGCACCTCGGACTGCGCGAATAAGCGCATCGAGTGTCGACTCCTGGAGCCCGCAGCTAGGAATTTCGCGCGTCGGCACCTCGGACTGCGCGAATAAGCGCATCGAGGGTTGACTCCTCGAGCCCGCGGCTAGGCATTTCGCGCGTCGGCACCTCGGACTGCGCGAATAAGCGCATCGAGTGTCGACTCCTGGAGCCCGCAGCTAGGAATTTCGCGCGTCGGCACCTCGGACTACGCGAATAAGCGCATCGAGGGTTGACTCCTCGAGCCCGCGGCTAGGCATTTCGCGCGTCGGCACATCGGACTGCGCGAATAAGCGTATCGAGTGTCGACTCCTCGAGCCCGCGGCTAGGAATTTCGCGTGTCGATACCTCGGACTGCGCGAATAAGCGCATCGAGGGTCGACTCCTCGAGCCCGCGGCTAGGCATTTCGCGCGTCGACACCTCGGACTACGCGAATAAGCGCTTCGAGGATCGACTCCTCGAGCCCGCGGCTAGGAATTTCGCGTGTCGATACCTCGGACTGCGCGAATAAGCGCATCGAGGGTTGACTCCTCGAGCCCGCAGCTAGGCATTTCGCGCGTCGGCACCTCGGACTGCGCGAATAAGCGCATCGAGTGTCGACTCCTCGAGCCCGCGGTTAGGGGATTCGCCCGTTGGCACCTCGGACTGCGCGAATAAGCGCATCGAGGGTCGATTCCTCGAGCCCGCGGCTAGGAATTTCGCGTGTTGACACCTCGGACTGCGCGAATAAGCGTATCGAGGGTCGACTCCTCGAGCCCGCGGCTAGGAACTTCGCGCGTCGGCACCTCGGACTGCGCGAATAAGCGCATCGAGTGTCGACTCCTGGAGCCCGCAGCTAGGAATTTCGCGCGTCGGCACCTCGGACTGCGCGAATAAGCGCATCGAGGGTTGACTCCTCGAGCCCGCGGCTAGGCATTTCGCGCGTCGGCACCTCGGACTGCGCGAATAAGCGCATCGAGTGTCGACTCCTGGAGCCCGCAGCTAGGAATTTCGCGCGTCGGCACCTCGGACTGCGCGAATAAGCGCATCGAGGGTTGACTCCTCGAGCCCGCGGCTAGGCATTTCGCGCGTCGGCACATCGGACTGCGCGAATAAGCGTATCGAGTGTCGACTCCTCGAACCCGCGGCTAGGAATTTCGCGTGTCGATACCTCGGACTGCGTGAATAAGCGCATCGAGGGTCGACTCCTCGAGCCCGCGGCTAGGCATTTCGCGCGTCGACACCTCGGACTACGCGAATAAGCGCTTCGAGGATCGACTCCTCGAGCCCGCGGCTAGGAATTTCGCGTGTCGATACCTCGGACTGTGCGAATAAGCGCATCGAGGGTTGACTCCTCGAGCCCGCAGCTAGGCATTTCGCGCGTCGGCACCTCGGACTGCGGGAATAAGCGCATCGAGGGTCGACTCCTCGAGCCCGCGGTTAGGGAATTCGCCCGTTGGCACCTCGGACTGCGCGAATAAGCGCATCGAGGGTCGATTCCTCGAGCCCGCGGCTAGGAATTTCGCGTGTTGACACCTCGGACTGCGCGAATAAGCGTATCGAGGGTCGACTCCTCGAGCCGGCGGCTAGGAACTTCGCGCGTCGGCACCTCGGACTACGCGAATAAGCGCATCGAGGGTTGACTCCTCGAGCCCGCGGCTAGGCATTTCGCGCGTCGGCACATCGGACTGCGCGAATAAGCGTATCGAGTGTCGACTCCTCGAGCCCGCGGCTAGGAATTTCGCGTGTCGATACCTCGGACTGCGCGAATAAGCGCATCGAGGGTCGACTGCTCGAGCCCGCGGCTAGGCATTTCGCGCGTCGACACCTCGGACTACGCGAACAAGCGCTTCGAGGATCGACTCCTCGAGCCCGCGGCTAGGAATTTCGCGTGTCGATACCTCGGACTGCGCGAATAAGCGCATCGAGGGTTGACTCCTCGAGCCCGCAGCTAGGCATTTCGCGCGTCGGCACCTCGGACTGCGCGAATAAGCGCATCGAGGGTCGACTCCTCGAGCCCGCGGTTACGGGATTCGCCCGTTGGCACCTCGGACTGCGCGAATAAGCGCATCGAGGGTCGATTCCTCGAGCCCGCGGCAAGGAATTTCGCGTGTTGACACCTCGGACTGCGCGAATAAGCGTATCGAGGGTCGACTCCTCGAGCCCGCGGCTAGGAACTTCGCGCGTCGGCACCTCGGACTGCGCGAATAAGCGCATCGAGTGTCGACTCCTGGAGCCCGCAGCTAGGAATTTCGCGCGTCGGCACCTCGGACTGCGCGAATAAGCGCATCGAGGGTTGACTCCTCGAGCCCGCGGCTAGGCATTTCGCGCGTCGGCACCTCGGACTGCGCGAATAAGCGCATCGAGTGTCGACTCCTGGAGCCCGCAGCTAGGAATTTTGCGCGTCGGCACCTCGGACTGCGCGAATAAGTGCATCGAGGGTTGACTCCTCGAGCCCGCGGCTAGGCATTTCGCGCGTCGGCACATCGGACTGCGCGAATAAGCGTATCGAGTGTCGACTCCTCGAACCCGCGGCTAGGAATTTCGCGTGTCGATACCTCGGACTGCGCGAATAAGCGCATCGAGGGTCGACTCCTCGAGCCCGTGGCTAGGCATTTCGCGCGTCGACACCTCGGACTACGCGAATAAGCGCTTCGAGGATCGACTCCTCGAGCCCGCGGCTAGGAATTTCGCGTGTCGATACCTCGGACTGTGCGAATAAGCGCATCGAGGGTTGACTCCTCGAGCCCGCAGCTAGGCATTTCGCGCGTCGGCACCTCGGACTGCGGGAATAAGCGCATCGAGGGTCGACTCCTCGAGCCCGCGGTTAGGGAATTCGCCCGTTGGCACCTCGGACTGCGCGAATAAGCGCATCGAGGGTCGACTCCTCGAGCCCGCGGCTAGGAATTTCGCGTATCGACACCTCGTACTGCGCGAATAAGGGCATCGACGGTCGACTCCTCGAGCCCGCGGCTACGCATTTCGCGTATCGACACCTCGGACTGCGCGAATCAGCGCATCGAGGGTTGACTCCTCGAACCCGTGGCTAGGCATTTCGCGCATCGACACCTCGGACTGTGCGAATAGGCGCATCGAGGGTCGACTCCTCGAGCCCGCGGCTAGGAATTTCGCGCGTCGGCACCTCGGACTGCGCGAATAAGCGCATCCAGGGTCGACTCCTCGAGGTCGCCGCTCCGAATGTCGCGCGTCGACACCCCGGACTGCGCGAATAAGCGCATCGAGGGTCGACTCCTCGAGCCCGCGGCTAGGCATTTCGCGCGTCGACACCTCGGACTACGCGAATAAGCGCTTCGAGGATCGACTCCTCGAGCCCGCGGCTAGGAATTTCGCGTGTCGATACCTCGGACTGTGCGAATAAGCGCATCGAGGGTTGACTCCTCGAGCCCGCAGCTAGGTATTTCGCGCGTCGACACCTCGGACTACGCGAATAAGCGCATCGACGGTCGACTCCTCGAGGCCGCCGCTACGAATGTCGCGCGTCGACACCCCGGACTGCGCGAATAAGCGCATCGAGGGTCGACTCCTCGAGCCCGCGGCTAGGAACTTCGCGCATCGTCACCTCGGACTGCGCGAATAAGCGCATCGAGGGTCGATTCCTCGAGCCCGCGGCTAGGAATTTCGCGTGTTGACACCTCGGACTGCGCGAATAAGCGTATCGAGGGTCGACTCCTCGAGCCCGCGGCTAGGAACTTCGCGCGTCGGCACCTCGGACTGCGCGAATAAGCGCATCGAGGGTCGACTCCTTGAGCCCGCGGCAAGGAATTTCGCGTGTCGACACCTCGGACTGAGCGAATAAGCGCATCGAAGGTCGACTCCTCGAGCCCGCGGCTAGGCATTTCGCGCCCCGGCACCTCGGACTGCGCGAATAAGCGCATCGAGGGTCGACTCCTCGAGCCCGCGGCTAGGAATTTCGCGTATCGACACCTCGTACTGCGCGAATAAGGGCATCGACGGTCGACTCCTCGAGCCCGCGGCTACGCATTTCGCGTATCGACACCTCGGACTGCGCGAATCAGCGCATCGAGGGTTGACTCCTCGAACCCGTGGCTAGGCATTTCGCGCATCGACACCTCGGACTGTGCGAATAGGCGCATCGAGGGTCGACTCCTCGAGCCCGCGGCTAGGAATTTCGCGCGTCGGCACCTCGGACTGCGCGAATAAGCGCATCGAGGGTTGACTCCTCGAGCCCGTGGCTAGGCATTTCGCGCGTCGGCACCTCGGACTGCTCGAATAAGCGCATCGAGTGTCGACTCCTCGAGCCCGCGGCTAGGTATTTCGCGTGTAGACACTTAGGACTGCCTGAATAAGCGCATCCGGGGTTGACTCCTCAAACCCGCGGCTAGGCAATTCGCGCGTCGGCACCTTGGACTGCGCGAATCAGCGCATCGACCGTTGACTCCTCGAGCCCGCGGCAAGGCATTTCGCGCGTCGGCCCCTCGGACTTTGCGAATAAGCGCATCGAGGGTCGCCTCCTCGAGCCCGCGGCTAGGTATTTCGCGCGTCGACACCTCGGACTACGCGAATAAGCGCATCGACGGTCGACTCCTCGAGGCCGCCGCTACGAATGTCGCGCGTCGACACCCCGGACTGCGCGAATAAGCGCATCGAGGGTCGACTCCTCGAGCCCGCGGCTAGGAACTTCGCGCATCGTCACCTCGGACTGCGCGAATAAGCGCACCGACGGTCGACTCCTCGAGCCCGCGGCTAGGCATTTCGCGCGTCGGCACCTAGGACTGCGCGAATAAGCGCATTGAGGGTCGACTCCTCGAGCCCGCGGCTAGGCATTTCGCGTGTCGACACCTCGGACTGCGCGAATAGGCGCATCGAGGGTTGACTCCTCGAGCCCGCGGGTACGAATTTCGCGCGTCGACACCTCGCACTGCGCGAATAAGCGCATCCAGGGTTGACTCCTCGATCCCGCGGCTAGGCATTTCGCGAGCGGCACCTCGGACTGCGCGAATAAGCGCATCGAGGGTCGACTCCTCGAGCCCGCGGCTAGACATTTCGCGCGTCGGCTCCTCGGACTGCGCGAATAAGCGCATCGAGGGTCGACTCCTCGGGCCCGCAGCTAGGAATTTCGTGCGTCGGCACCTCGGACTGCACGAACAAGCGCATCGAGTGTCGACTCCTCGAGCCCGCGACTAGGCATTTCGCGCTTCGGCACCTCGGACTGCGCGAATAAGCGCATCGAGGGTCGACTCCTCGACCCGCGGCTAGGAATTTCGCGTGTCGACACCTAGGACTGCGCGAAAAAGCGCATCGAGGGTCGACTCCTCGAGCCCGCGGCTACGCATTTCGCGCGTCGGCACCTCGGACTGCGCGAATAAGCGCATCGAGTGTCGACTCCTCGAGCCCGCGGCTACGAATTTCGCGTGTCGATACCTCGGACTGCGCGAATAAGCGCATCGAGGGTCGACTCCTCGAGCCCGCGGCTAGGCATTTCGCGCGTCGACACCTCGGACTACGCGAATAAGCGCATCGAGGGTCGACTCCTCGAGGTCGCCGCTACGAATGTTGCGCGTCGACACCCCGGACTGCGCGAATTAGCGCATCGAGGGTCGACTCCTCGAGCCCGCGGCTAGGAACTTCGCATATCGTCACCTCGGACTGCGCGAATAAGCGCATGGAGGGTCGACTCCTCGAGCCCGCGGTTAGGAATTTCACGTGTTGACACCTCGGGCTGCGCGAATAAGCGTATCGAGGGTCGACTCCTCGAGCCCGCGGTTAGGGAATTCGCCCGTTGGCACCTCGGACTGAGCGAATAAGCGCATCGAGGGTCGATTCCTCGACCCGCGGCTAGGAATTTCGCGTGTTGATACCTCGGACTGCGCGAATAAGCGTATCGAGGGTCGACTCCTCGAGCCCGCGGCTAGGAACTTCGCGCGTCGGTACCTCGGACTGCGCGAATAAGCGCATCGAGGGTCGACTCCTCGAGCCCGCGGCAAGGAATTTCGCGTGTCGACACCTCGGACTGCGCGAATAAGCGCATCGAAGGTCGACTCCTCGACCCGCGGCTAGGAATTTCGCGAGTCGGCACCTCCGACTGCGTCAATAAGCGCTTCGAGTGTCGACAACTCGTGCCCGCGGCTAGGGATATCGCGCGTCGGCACCTCGGACTGCCCGAATAAGCGTATCGAGGGTCGACTCCTCGACCCCGCGGCTAGAAATTTCGCGTGTCGATACCTTGGACTGCGCGAAAAAGCGCGTGGTGTGTCGACTCCTCGAGACGGCGGCTAGGAATTTCACGTATCGACACCTGGGACTGCGCGAATAAGCGCATCGACGGTTGACTCCTCGAGCCCACGGCTTGGCATTTCGCGAGTCGGCACCTCGGACTGCACGAATAAGCGCATCGAGGGTCGACTCCTCGAGCCCGCGGCTAGGCATTTCGCGCGTAGGCACCTCGGACTGCGCGAATAAGCGCTTCGAGTGTTGACTCCTCGAGCCCGCGGCTAGGCATTTCGCGCGTCGGTACCTCGGACTGCGCGAATAAGCGCATCGAGGGTCGACTCCTCGAGCCCGTGGCTAGGAATTTCGCGTGTCGATACCTTGGACTGCGCGAAAAAGCGCGTGGTGTGTCGACTCCTCGAGACGGCGGCTAGGAATTTCACGTATCGACACCTGGGACTGCGCGAATAAGCGCATCGACGGTTGACTCCTCGAGCCCACGGCTTGGCATTTCGCGAGTCGGCACCTCGGACTGCGCGAATAAGCGTATCGAGGGTCGATTCCTCGAGCCCGCGGCTAGGAATTTCGCGTGTTGACACCTCGGACTGCGCGAATAAGCGTATCGAGGGTCGACTCCTCGAGCCCGCGGCTAGGAACTTCGCGCGTCGGCACCTCGGACTGCGCGAATAAGTGCATCGAGTGTCGACTCCTGGAGCCCGCAGCTAGGAATTTCGCGCGTCGGCACCTCGGACTGCGCGAATAAGCGCATCGAGGGTTGACTCCTCGAGCCCGCGGCGAGGCATTTCGCGCGTCGAAACCGCGGACTGCGCGTATAAGCGCATCTAGGGTCGACTCCTCGAGCCCGCGTCTAGGCATTTCGCGAGTCGGCACCTCCGACTGCGTCAATAAGCGCTTCGAGTGTCGACAACTCGTGCCCGCGGCTAGGGATATCGCGCGTCGGCACCTCGGACTGCCCGAATAAGCGTATCGAGGGTCGACTCCTCGACCCCGCGGCTAGAAATTTCGCGTGTCGATACCTTGGACTGCGCGAAAAAGCGCGTGGTGTGTCGACTCCTCGAGACGGCGGCTAGGAATTTCACGTATCGACACCTGGGACTGCGCGAATAAGCGCATCGACGGTTGACTCCTCGAGCCCACGGCTTGGCATTTCGCGAGTCGGCACCTCGGACTGCGCGTATAAGCGCATCGAGGGTCGACTCCTCGAGCCCGCGGCTAGGCATTTCGCGCGTAGGCACCTCGGACTGCGCGAATAAGCGCTTCGAGTGTTGACTCCTCGAGCCCGCGGCTAGGCATTTCGCGCGTCGGTACCTCGGACTGCGCGAATAAGCGCATCGAGGGTCGACTCCTCGAGCCCGTGGCTAGAATTTCGCGTGTCGATACCTCGGACTGTGCGAACTAGCACGTGGAGTGTCGACTCCTCGAGACCGCGGCTGGGAATTTCGCGTGTCGACACCTGGGACTGCGCGGAGAAGCGCATCGAAGGTCGACTCCACGAACCCGCGGTTAGGCATTTCGCGCGTTGGCACCTCGGACTGCGCGAATAAGCACATCGAGGGTTGACTCCTCGAGCCCGCGGCTAGGCATTTCGCGCGTCGGCACCTCGGACTGCGCGAATAAGCGCATCGAGGGTTGACTCCTCGAGCCTGCGGCTACACAATTCGCGCGTCGGCACCTAGGACTGCGCGAGTACGCGCATCGAGGTTGACTCCTCGAGCCCGCAGCTAGGCATATCGCGCGTCGGCACCTCGGACTGCGCGAATGAGCGCATCAAGGGTTGACTCCTCGAGCCCGCGGCTAGGAACTTCACGTGTCGGCACCTCGGACTGCGCGAATAAGCGCATCGAGGGTTGACTCCTCGAGCCCGCGGCGAGGCAATTCGCGCGTCGGCACTTCCGCTTGCGCGAATAAGTCCATCGAAGGTTGACTCCTCGAGACCGCGGCTAGGCATTTAGCGCGTCGGCACCTCGGACTGCACGAATAAGCGCATCGAGGGTTGACTCCTCGAGCCCGAGGCTAGGAATTTCGCGTGTCGACACCTGGGACTGCGCGAACAAGCGGGTCGAGGGTCGACTCCTCGAGCCCGCGGCTAGGGATATCGCGCGTCGGCACCTCGGACTGCGCGAATAAGCGCATCGAGGGTTGACTCCTCGAGCCCGCGGCTAGACACTTCGCGAGCGGCACCTCGGACTACGCGAATAAGCGCATCCTGGGTGGACTCCTCGAGCCCGCGGCTGGTCATTTCGCGCGTCGGCACCTCGGACTGCGCGAATAAGCGCATCCAGGGTGGACTCCTCGAGCCAGCGGCTGGTCATTTCGCGCGTCGGCACCTCGGACTGCGCGAATAAGCTCATCGAGGGTCGACTCCTCGAGCCCGCGGCGAGGCATTTCGCGCGTCGAAACCACGGACTGCGCGTATAAGCGCATCGAGGGTCGACTCCTCGAGCCAGCGTCTAGGCATTTCGCGCGTCGGCACCTCCGACTGCGTGAATAAGCGCTTCGAGTGTCGACTCCTCGTGCCCGCGGCTAGGGATATCGCGCGTCGGCACCTCGGACTGCCCGAATCAGCGCATCGAGGGTGGACTCCTCGAGCCCGCGGCTGGTCATTTCGCGCGTCGGCACCTCGGACTGCGCGAATAAGCTCATCGAGGGTCGACTCCTCGAGACCGCGGCTACGAATTTCGCGCGTCGACACCTCGGACTGCGCGAATCAGCGCATCGAGGGTCGACTCGTCGAGGCCGCGGCTACGAATTTCGCGCGTGGGCACCTCGGACTGCGCGAATAAGCGCATCGAGAGTCGACTCCTCGAGCCCGCGGCTAGGAATTTCACGTATCGACACCTCGGACTGCCCGAATCAGCGCATCGAGGGTCGACTCCTCGAGCCCGCGGCTAGGCATTTCGCGCGTAGGCACCTCGGACTGCGCGAATAAGCGCTTCGAGTGTTGACTCCTCGAGCCCGCGGCTAGGCATTTCGCGCGTCGGTACCTCGGACTGCGCGAATAAGCGCATCGAGGGTCGACTCCTCGAGCCCGTGGCTAGGAATTTCGCGTGTCGATACCTTGGACTGCGCGAAAAAGCGCGTGGTGTGTCGACTCCTCGAGACGGCGGCTAGGAATTTCACGTATCGACACCTGGGACTGCGCGAATAAGCGCATCGACGGTTGACTCCTCGAGCCCACGGCTTGGCATTTCGCGAGTCGGCACCTCGGACTGCGCGAATAAGCGTATCGAGGGTCGATTCCTCGAGCCCGCGGCTAGGAATTTCGCGTGTTGACACCTCGGACTGCGCGAATAAGCGTATCGAGGGTCGACTCCTCGAGCCCACGGCTTGGCATTTCGCGAGTCGGCACCTCGGACTGCGCGTATAAGCGCATCGAGGGTCGACTCCTCGAGCCCGCGGCTAGGCATTTCGCGCGTAGGCACCTCGGACTGCGCGAATAAGCGCTTCGAGTGTTGACTCCTCGAGCCCGCGGCTAGGCATTTCGCGCGTCGGTACCTCGGACTGCGCGAATAAGCGCATCGAGGGTCGACTCCTCGAGCCCGTGGCTAGAATTTCGCGTGTCGATACCTCGGACTGTGCGAACTAGCACGTGGAGTGTCGACTCCTCGAGACCGCGGCTGGGAATTTCGCGTGTCGACACCTGGGACTGCGCGGAGAAGCGCATCGAAGGTCGACTCCACGAACCCGCGGTTAGGCATTTCGCGCGTTGGCACCTCGGACTGCGCGAATAAGCACATCGAGGGTTGACTCCTCGAGCCCGCGGCTAGGCATTTCGCGCGTCGGCACCTCGGACTGCGCGAATAAGCGCATCGAGGGTTGACTCCTCGAGCCTGCGGCTACACAATTCGCGCGTCGGCACCTAGGACTGCGCGAGTACGCGCATCGAGGTTGACTCCTCGAGCCCGCAGCTAGGCATATCGCGCGTCGGCACCTCGGACTGCGCGAATGAGCGCATCAAGGGTTGACTCCTCGAGCCCGCGGCTAGGAACTTCACGTGTCGGCACCTCGGACTGCGCGAATAAGCGCATCGAGGGTTGACTCCTCGAGCCCGCGGCGAGGCAATTCGCGCGTCGGCACTTCCGCTTGCGCGAATAAGTCCATCGAAGGTTGACTCCTCGAGACCGCGGCTAGGCATTTAGCGCGTCGGCACCTCGGACTGCACGAATAAGCGCATCGAGGGTTGACTCCTCGAGCCCGAGGCTAGGAATTTCGCGTGTCGACACCTGGGACTGCGCGAACAAGCGGGTCGAGGGTCGACTCCTCGAGCCCGCGGCTAGGGATATCGCGCGTCGGCACCTCGGACTGCGCGAATAAGCGCATCGAGGGTTGACTCCTCGAGCCCGCGGCTAGACACTTCGCGAGCGGCACCTCGGACTACGCGAATAAGCGCATCCTGGGTGGACTCCTCGAGCCCGCGGCTGGTCATTTCGCGCGTCGGCACCTCGGACTGCGCGAATAAGCGCATCCAGGGTGGACTCCTCGAGCCAGCGGCTGGTCATTTCGCGCGTCGGCACCTCGGACTGCGCGAATAAGCTCATCGAGGGTCGACTCCTCGAGCCCGCGGCGAGGCATTTCGCGCGTCGAAACCACGGACTGCGCGTATAAGCGCATCGAGGGTCGACTCCTCGAGCCAGCGTCTAGGCATTTCGCGCGTCGGCACCTCCGACTGCGTGAATAAGCGCTTCGAGTGTCGACTCCTCGTGCCCGCGGCTAGGGATATCGCGCGTCGGCACCTCGGACTGCCCGAATCAGCGCATCGAGGGTGGACTCCTCGAGCCCGCGGCTGGTCATTTCGCGCGTCGGCACCTCGGACTGCGCGAATAAGCTCATCGAGGGTCGACTCCTCGAGACCGCGGCTACGAATTTCGCGCGTCGACACCTCGGACTGCGCGAATCAGCGCATCGAGGGTCGACTCGTCGAGGCCGCGGCTACGAATTTCGCGCGTGGGCACCTCGGACTGCGCGAATAAGCGCATCGAGAGTCGACTCCTCGAGCCCGCGGCTAGGAATTTCACGTATCGACACCTCGGACTGCCCGAATCAGCGCATCGAGGGTCGACTCCTCGAGCCCGCGGCTAGGCATTTCGCGCGTAGGCACCTCGGACTGCGCGAATAAGCGCTTCGAGTGTTGACTCCTCGAGCCCGCGGCTAGGCATTTCGCGCGTCGGTACCTCGGACTGCGCGAATAAGCGCATCGAGGGTCGACTCCTCGAGCCCGTGGCTAGGAATTTCGCGTGTCGATACCTTGGACTGCGCGAAAAAGCGCGTGGTGTGTCGACTCCTCGAGACGGCGGCTAGGAATTTCACGTATCGACACCTGGGACTGCGCGAATAAGCGCATCGACGGTTGACTCCTCGAGCCCACGGCTTGGCATTTCGCGAGTCGGCACCTCGGACTGCGCGAATAAGCGTATCGAGGGTCGATTCCTCGAGCCCGCGGCTAGGAATTTCGCGTGTTGACACCTCGGACTGCGCGAATAAGCGTATCGAGGGTCGACTCCTCGAGCCCGCGGCTAGGAACTTCGCGCGTCGGCACCTCGGACTGCGCGAATAAGTGCATCGAGTGTCGACTCCTGGAGCCCGCAGCTAGGAATTTCGCGCGTCGGCACCTCGGACTGCGCGAATAAGCGCATCGAGGGTTGACTCCTCGAGCCCGCGGCGAGGCATTTCGCGCGTCGAAACCGCGGACTGCGCGTATAAGCGCATCTAGGGTCGACTCCTCGAGCCCGCGTCTAGGCATTTCGCGAGTCGGCACCTCCGACTGCGTCAATAAGCGCTTCGAGTGTCGACAACTCGTGCCCGCGGCTAGGGATATCGCGCGTCGGCACCTCGGACTGCCCGAATAAGCGTATCGAGGGTCGACTCCTCGACCCCGCGGCTAGAAATTTCGCGTGTCGATACCTTGGACTGCGCGAAAAAGCGCGTGGTGTGTCGACTCCTCGAGACGGCGGCTAGGAATTTCACGTATCGACACCTGGGACTGCGCGAATAAGCGCATCGACGGTTGACTCCTCGAGCCCACGGCTTGGCATTTCGCGAGTCGGCACCTCGGACTGCGCGTATAAGCGCATCGAGGGTCGACTCCTCGAGCCCGCGGCTAGGCATTTCGCGCGTAGGCACCTCGGACTGCGCGAATAAGCGCTTCGAGTGTTGACTCCTCGAGCCCGCGGCTAGGCATTTCGCGCGTCGGTACCTCGGACTGCGCGAATAAGCGCATCGAGGGTCGACTCCTCGAGCCCGTGGCTAGAATTTCGCGTGTCGATACCTCGGACTGTGCGAACTAGCACGTGGAGTGTCGACTCCTCGAGACCGCGGCTGGGAATTTCGCGTGTCGACACCTGGGACTGCGCGGAGAAGCGCATCGAAGGTCGACTCCACGAACCCGCGGTTAGGCATTTCGCGCGTTGGCACCTCGGACTGCGCGAATAAGCACATCGAGGGTTGACTCCTCGAGCCCGCGGCTAGGCATTTCGCGCGTCGGCACCTCGGACTGCGCGAATAAGCGCATCGAGGGTTGACTCCTCGAGCCTGCGGCTACACAATTCGCGCGTCGGCACCTAGGACTGCGCGAGTACGCGCATCGAGGTTGACTCCTCGAGCCCGCAGCTAGGCATATCGCGCGTCGGCACCTCGGACTGCGCGAATGAGCGCATCAAGGGTTGACTCCTCGAGCCCGCGGCTAGGAACTTCACGTGTCGGCACCTCGGACTGCGCGAATAAGCGCATCGAGGGTTGACTCCTCGAGCCCGCGGCGAGGCAATTCGCGCGTCGGCACTTCCGCTTGCGCGAATAAGTCCATCGAAGGTTGACTCCTCGAGACCGCGGCTAGGCATTTAGCGCGTCGGCACCTCGGACTGCACGAATAAGCGCATCGAGGGTTGACTCCTCGAGCCCGAGGCTAGGAATTTCGCGTGTCGACACCTGGGACTGCGCGAACAAGCGGGTCGAGGGTCGACTCCTCGAGCCCGCGGCTAGGGATATCGCGCGTCGGCACCTCGGACTGCGCGAATAAGCGCATCGAGGGTTGACTCCTCGAGCCCGCGGCTAGACACTTCGCGAGCGGCACCTCGGACTACGCGAATAAGCGCATCCTGGGTGGACTCCTCGAGCCCGCGGCTGGTCATTTCGCGCGTCGGCACCTCGGACTGCGCGAATAAGCGCATCCAGGGTGGACTCCTCGAGCCAGCGGCTGGTCATTTCGCGCGTCGGCACCTCGGACTGCGCGAATAAGCTCATCGAGGGTCGACTCCTCGAGCCCGCGGCGAGGCATTTCGCGCGTCGAAACCACGGACTGCGCGTATAAGCGCATCGAGGGTCGACTCCTCGAGCCAGCGTCTAGGCATTTCGCGCGTCGGCACCTCCGACTGCGTGAATAAGCGCTTCGAGTGTCGACTCCTCGTGCCCGCGGCTAGGGATATCGCGCGTCGGCACCTCGGACTGCCCGAATCAGCGCATCGAGGGTGGACTCCTCGAGCCCGCGGCTGGTCATTTCGCGCGTCGGCACCTCGGACTGCGCGAATAAGCTCATCGAGGGTCGACTCCTCGAGACCGCGGCTACGAATTTCGCGCGTCGACACCTCGGACTGCGCGAATCAGCGCATCGAGGGTCGACTCGTCGAGGCCGCGGCTACGAATTTCGCGCGTGGGCACCTCGGACTGCGCGAATAAGCGCATCGAGAGTCGACTCCTCGAGCCCGCGGCTAGGAATTTCACGTATCGACACCTCGGACTGCCCGAATCAGCGCATCGAGGGTTGACTCCTCGAGCCCGCGGCTAGGCATTTCGCGCGTCGGCACCTCGGACTGCGCGAATAAGCGCATCGAGGGTCGACTCCTCGAGCCCGCGGCTAGGCATTTCGCGCGTGGGCACCTCGGACTGCGCAAATAAGCGTATCGAGGGTCGACTCCTCGAGCCCGCGGCTAGGAATTTCGCGTGTCGATACCTCGGACTGCGCGAACAAGCGCGTGGTGTGTCGACTCCTCGAGACGGCGGCTAGCAATTTCGCGTATCGAAGCCTGGGACTGCGCGTATAAGCGCATCGAGGGTCGACTCCTCGAGCCCGCGGTTAGGCATTTCGCGCGTTGGCACCTCGGACTGCGCGAATAAATCCATCGAAGGCTGACTCCTCGAGCCCGCCGCTATGCATTTCGCGCGTGGGCACCTCGGACTGCGCGAATAAGCGCATCGAGTGTCAACTTCTCGAGCCCGCGGCTAGGAATTTCGCGTGTCGATGCCTTGGACTGCGCGAAAAAGCGCGTTGTGTGTCGACTCCTCGAGACGGCGGCTAGCTATTTCACGTATCGACACCTGGGACAGCGCGAATAAGCGCATCGAGGGTCGACTCCTCGAGCCCGCGGTTAGGCATTTCGCGCGTTGGCACCTCGGACTGCGCGAATAAGTGCATCGACGGTTGACTCCTCGAGCCCGCGGCTAGGCATTTCGCGCGTCGGCACCTCGGACTGCGCGAATAAGCGCATCGAGGGTTGACTCCTCGAGCCCGCGGCTACGCAATTCGCGCGTCGGCACCTCGGTCTGCGCGAGTATGCGCATCGAGGTTGACTCCTCGAAGCCCGCGGCTAGGAATATCGCGCGTCGGCACCTCGGACTGCGCGAATAAGCGCATCGAGGGTAGACTCCTCGAGCCCGCGGCTAGGAACTTCACGTGTCGGCAACTCGCACTGCGCGAATCAGCGCATCGAGGGTTGACTCCTCGAGCCCGCGGCTAGGCATTTCGCGCGTCGGCACCTCGGACTGAGCGAATAAGCGTATCGAGGGTCGACTCCTCGACCCCGCGGCTAGAAATTTCGCGTGTCGATACCTTGGACTGCGCGAAAAAGCGCGTGGTGTGTCGACTCCTCGAGACGGCGGCTAGGAATTTCACGTATCGACACCTGGGACTGCGCGAATAAGCGCATCGACGGTTGACTCCCCGAGCCCGCGGCTAGGCATTTCGCGCGTCGGCACTTCGGACTGCGCGAATAAGCGCATCGAGGGTTGACTCATCGAGCCCGCCGCTAGGCATTTCGCGCGTCGGCACCTCGGACCGCGCGAATAAGCGCATCGAGGGTCGACTTCTCGAGCCCGCGGCTAGGAATTTCGCGCGTCGGCACCTCGGACTGCGCGAATAAGCTCATCGAGGGTCGACTCCTCGAGCCCGCGGAGAGGCATTTCGCGCGTCGAAACCGCGGACTGCGCGTATAAGCACATCTAGGGTCGACTCTTCGAGCCCGCGTCTAGGCATTTCGCGAGTCGGCACCTCCGACTGCGTCAATAAGCGCTTCGAGTGTCGACAACTCGTGCCAGCGGCTAGGGATATCGCGCGTCGGCACCTCGGACTGCCCGAATCAGCGCATCGAGGGTTGACTCCTCGAGCCCACGGCTTGGCATTTCGCGAGTCGGCACCTCGGACTGCGCGAATAAGCGCATCGAGGGTCGACTCCTCGAGCCCGCGGCTAGGCATTTCGCGCGTAGGCACCTCGGACTGCGCGAATAAGCGCTTCGAGTGTTGACTCCTCGAGCCCGCGGCTAGGCATTTCGCGCGTCGGTACCTCGGACTGCGCGAATAAGCGCACCGAGGGTCGACTCCTCGAGCCCGTGGCTAGGAATTTCGCGTGTCGATACCTCGGACTGTGCGAACTAGCACGTGGAGTGTCGACTCCTCGAGACCGCGGCTGGGAATTTCGCGTGTCGACACCTGGGACTGCGCGGAGAAGCGCATCGAGGGTCGACTCCACGAACCCGCGGTTAGGCATTTCGCGCGTTGGCACCTCGGACTGCGCGAATAAGCACATCGAGGGTTGACTCCTCGAGCCCGCGGCTAGGCATTTCGCGCGTCGGCACCTCGGACTGCGCGAATAAGCGCATCGAGGGTTGACTCCTCGAGCCTGCGGCTACACAATTCGCGCGTCGGCACCTAGGACTGCGCGAGTACGCGCATCGAGGTTGACTCCTCGAGCCCGCAGCTAGGCATATCGCGCGTCGGCACCTCGGACTGCGCGAATAAGCGCATCAAGGGTTGAATCCTCGAGCCCGCGGCTAGGAACTTCACGTGTCGGCACCTCAGACTGCGCGAATAAGCGCATCGAGGGTTGACTCCTCGAGCCCACGGCGAGGCAATTCGCGCTGCAGCACTTCGGCTTGCGCGAATAAGTCCATCGAATGTTGACTCCTCGTGCCCGCGGCTAGGCATTTAGCGCGTCGGCATCTCGGACTGCGCGAATAAGCGCATCGAGGGTCGACTCCTCGAGCCCGCGGCTAGGAATTTCGCGTGTCGATACCTTGGACTGCGCGAAAAAGCGCGTGGTGTGTCGACTCCTCGAGACCGCGGCTAGGAATTTCGCGTGTCGACACCTGGGACTGCGCGGAGAAGCGCATCGGGGGTCGACTCCTCGAACCCGCGGTTAGGCATTTCGCGCGTTGGCACCTCGGACTGCGCGAATAAGCACATCCAGGGTTGACTCCTCGAGCCGGCGGCTAGGCATTTCGCGCGTTGGCACCTCGGACTGCGCAAATAAGCACATCGAGGGTTGACTCCTCGAGTCCGCGGCTAGGCATTTCGCGCGTCGGCACCTCGGACTGCGCGAATAAGCGCATCGAGGGTTGACTCCTCGAGCCTGCGGCTACACAATTCGCGCGTCGGCACCTAGGACTGCGCGAGTACGCGCATCGAGGTTGACTCCTCGAGCCCGCAGCTAGGCATATCGCGCGTCGGCACCTCGGACTGCGCGAATAAGCGCATCAAGGGTTGACTCCTCGAGCCCGCGGCTAGGAACTTCACGTGTCGGCACCTCGGACTGCGCGAATAAGCGCATCGAGGGTTGACTCCTCGAGCCCGCGGCGAGGCAATTCGCGCGTCGGCACTTCGGCTTGCGCGAATAAGTCCATCGAAGGTTGACTCCTCGAGCCCGCGGCTAGGCATTTCCCGCGTAGGCACCTCGGACTGCGCGAATAAGCGCTTCGAGGGTTGACTCCTCGAGCCCGCGGCTAGGCATTTCGCGCGTCGGTACCTCGGACTGCGCGAATAAGCGCATCGAGGGTCGACTCCTCGAGCCCGTGGCTAGGAATTTCGCGTGTCGATACCTCGGACTGTGCGAACTAGCACGTGGTGTGTCGACTCCTCGAGACCGCGGCCGGGAATTTCGCGTGTCGACACCTGGGACTGCACGGAGAAGCGCATCGAGGGTCGACTCCTCGAGCACGCGGCTAGGAATTTCGCGTGTCGACACCTCGGTCTGCGAAAATCAGCGCATGGAGGGTTGACTCCTCGAGCCCGCGGCTAAGCATTTCGCGCGTAGGCACCTCGGACTGCGCGAATAAGCGCATCGAGGGTCGACTCCTCGAGCCCGTGGCTAGGAATTTCGCGTGTCGATACCTTGGACTGCGCGAAAAAGCGCGTGGTGTGTCGACTCCTCGAGACCGCGGCTAGGAATTTCGCGTGTCGACACCTGGGACTGCGCGGAGAAGCGCATCGAGGGTCGACTCCTCGAACCCGCGGTTAGGCATTTCGCGCGTTGGCACCTCGGACTGCGCGAATAAGCACATCCAGGGTTCACTCCTCGAGCCGGCGGCTAGGCATTTCGCGCGTCGGCACCTCGGACTGCGCGAATAAGCGCATCGAGGGTTGACTCCTCGAGCCTGCGGCTACACAATTCGCTCGTCGGCACCTAGGACTGCGCGAATACGCGCATCGAGGTTGACTCCTCGAGCCCGCAGCTAGGCATATCGCGCGTCGGCACCTCGGACTGTGCGAATAAGCGCATCAAGGGTTGACTCCTCGAGCCCGCGGCTAGGAATTTCGCGCGTCGGCACCTCGGACTGCGCGAATAAGCGCATCGAGGGTTGACTCCTCGAGCCCGTGGCTAGGCATTTCGCGCGTCGGCACCTCGGACTGCTCGAATAAGCGCATCGAGTGTCGACTCCTCGAGCCCGCGGCTAGGTATTTCGCGTGTAGACACTTAGGACTGCGTGAATAAGCGCATCCGGGGTTGACTCCTCAAACCCGCGGCTAGGCAATTCGCGCGTCGGCACCTTGGACTGCGCGAATCAGCGCATCGACCGTTGACTCCTCGAGCCCGCGGCAAGGCATTTCGCGCGTCGGCCCCTCGGACTTTGCGAATAAGCGCATCGAGGGTCGCCTCCTCGAGCCCGCGGCTAGGTATTTCGCGCGTCGACACCTCGGACTACGCGAATAAGCGCATCGAGGGTCGACTCCTCGAGGCCGCCGCTACGAATGTCGCGCGTCGACACCCCGGACTGCGCGAATAAGCGCATCGAGGGTCGACTCCTCGAGCCCGCGGCTAGGAACTTCGCGCATCGTCACCTCGGACTGCGCGAATAAGCGCACCGACGGTCGACTCCTCGAGCCCGCGGCTAGGCATTTCGCGCGTCGGCACCTAGGACTGCGCGAATAAGCGCATTGAGGGTCGACTCCTCGAGCCCGCGGCTAGGCATTTCGCGTGTCGACACCTCGGACTGCGCGAATAGGCGCATCGAGGGTTGACTCCTCGAGCCCGCGGGTACGAATTTCGCGCGTCGACACCTCGCACTGCGCGAATAAGCGCATCCAGGGTTGACTCCTCGATCCCGCGGCTAGGCATTTCGCGAGCGGCACCTCGGACTGCGCGAATAAGCGCATCGAGGGTCGACTCCTCGAGCCCGCGGCTAGACATTTCGCGCGTCGGCTCCTCGGACTGCGCGAATAAGCGCATCGAGGGTCGACTCCTCGGGCCCGCAGCTAGGAATTTCGTGCGTCGGCACCTCGGACTGCACGAACAAGCGCATCGAGTGTCGACTCCTCGAGCCCGCGACTCGGCATTTCGCGCTTCGGCACCTCGGACTGCGCGAATAAGCGCATCGAGGGTCGACTCCTCGACCCGCGGCTAGGAATTTCGCGTGTCGACACCTAGGACTGCGCGAATAAGCGCATCGAGGGTCGACTCCTCGAGCCCGCGGCTACGCATTTCGCGCGTCGGCACCTCGGACTGCGCGAATAAGCGCATCGAGTGTCGACTCCTCGAGCCCGCGGCTACGAATTTCGCGTGTCGATACCTCGGACTGCGCGAATAAGCACATCGAGGGTTGACTCCTCGAGCCCGCGGCTAGGCATTTCGCGCGTCGGCACCTCGGACTGCGCGAATAAGCGCATCGAGGGTTGACTGCTCGAGCCTGCGGCTACACAATTCGCGCGTCGGCACCTAGGACTGCGCGAGTACGCGCATCGAGGTTGACTCCTCGAGCCCGCAGCTAGGCATATCGCGCGTCGGCACCTCGGACTGCGCGAATAAGCGCATCAAGGGTTGAATCCTCGAGCCCGCGGCTAGGAACTTCACGTGTCGGCACCTCAGACTGCGCGAATAAGCGCATCGAGGGTTGACTCCTCGAGCCCGCGGCGAGGCAATTCGCGCGTCAGCACTTCGGCTTGCGCGAATAAGTCCATCGAATGTTGACTCCTCGTGCCCGCGGCTAGGCATTTAGCGCGTCGGCATCTCGGACTGCGCGAATAAGCGCATCGAGGGTCGACTCCTCGAGCCCGCGGCTAGGAATTTCGCGTGTCGATACCTTGGACTGCGCGAAAAAGCGCGTGGTGTGTCGACTCCTCGAGACCGCGGCTAGGAATTTCGCGTGTCGACACCTGGGACTGCGCGGAGAAGCGCATCGGGGGTCGACTCCTCGAACCCGCGGTTAGGCATTTCGCGCGTTGGCACCTCGGACTGCGCGAATAAGCACATCCAGGGTTGACTCCTCGAGCCGGCGGCTAGGGATTTCGCGCGTTGGCACCTCGGACTGCGCAAATAAGCACATCGAGGGTTGACTCCTCGAGTCCGCGGCTAGGCATTTCGCGCGTCGGCACCTCGGACTGCGCGAATAAGCGCATCGAGGGTTGACTCCTCGAGCCTGCGGCTACACAATTCGCGCGTCGGCACCTAGGACTGCGCGAGTACGCGCATCGAGGTTGACTCCTCGAGCCCGCAGCTAGGCATATCGCGCGTCGGCACCTCGGACTGCGCGAATAAGCGCATCAAGGGTTCAATTCAATTCAATTCAATTCTTTATTCAACATCGTCATGAGGATGTTGGGTGCATCGACAAAAAGCCAGAAGAAAGGCTTGACAGAGGTCGACGCACCCTACAATGACTTGGCAACAGTATCGCAGTGTATCATACAGCATGTGTAAAGCATACGCAATAACAACATTGACACAAATGAAACGGTATTTGAACATTACAGGCAAAAACAAAAGCAAGCACAAAGCACTATGACATAAGTGTCAGCAGTACATAAATTAACATCAATTCACAGCGCGTTATTTAACGTCTGTGGAAGAATGTATCTAAGCGTTTGGCGACCATAATTCGTTCGCGTTTTAGGCACAAACCACGTGAGGCCAGTGCGGGTAGCATACTTAAGTTCCTTGCATTTCAACATTGCCAAGTCTAACATGAATGTATTATTCTGTCTTATACTTGTTTTATACCGCCTTAACAGTAAATTTTCATGCAGTTGGGGAAGGGGGGCGATGCCAAGTGACGCAAAGATCGGTGCGGTATGTTCAAATCTCGAAGCATTAACAATATTTCGAACAATTCTCTTCTGAAGCATGTGCAGCCGTCTGATATTGGTAAATGACGTGGTGCCCCAGACCAAGATACAGTAATTAACGACTGAAGAAAACAGTGCATTGTACAGCATTTGCTTAACACGCTTCGGTAGGAAATATCGCAGTCGGGACACGATACCAACAACCTTTGACAACTTGCCCCTGACCATTTCAACGTGATCGTCCCACGATAAATTTTCGTTAAAGAAAACACCCAGACTTTTGACCACGGGAACTATTTGAATGGACGACGAACCCATTTCTAAGCAGATCTGTGGAGTAGAAGCAATTTTGTTACGAGGCCTAAATAATACAGCTTTACTTTTTTCTGTGTTTATGATTAGCGAGTTCGATTCAGACCACTCATGAAGTCGGCGCAGACACTCTGTAGCTTGCTGTTCAAGGTCTCGTACATGTGCTGCTCGAAAGAACAGAGTGGTATCATCTGCGTAGATCACAAATGTTGGGATCTTACTTAAACAGACTATGTCGTTGACATAAAGGAGGACGAGCAGAGGTCCCAGAACACTTCCCTGGGGAACGCCAGAAGAAATATGTTTAACATCTGATAGTGCGTTGTTTACTGTTACTTGTTGGACGCGAGAACTGAGGTAGGATCTAATTATGTCAAGACATTTTCCGCGAAAACCATAGTGTTCGAGTTTGGCTAACATTGTTTGGTGATTGATGCGGTCAAACGCTTTCGAGAAATCGATGAAAATGCCAAGAGTGAAAAGCTTTTGCTCAAAGGATTCCAAGATTAGTTCTTTTTGGGTTAGAAGTGCAGTCTCTGTCGAAAAGTTCTTCCTGAAACCGTGCTGGCTTGGCGTTAGTATATTAAATTTCCCACAGAAACTAGACATTCGGGTATACAGTATCTTTTCAAAACACTTTGAGAAAATTGGAAGAATAGAAATTGGGCGATAGTTTGATAGGTCGTTTTTGTCTCCACCTTTATAAACAACGGTTACTTTAGCAATCTGCATTCGTTTAGGGAACACTGCATGTTCGAGGCAACAATTAAAAATATGTTCTAGGACTGGGCTTACTATATCGGCTACATATTTTACTGGCTGAATCTTAAGGTCATCTATGTCCCGTGAGCTACTGTTGCGGAGAGTCGAGAGGCAAGCTTCGATTTCGCTGGTGTCCGTTGGCATCAAGAATGCAGTGGAAGGAACTCGCGAGTCAAGGCATTTGACATTCGGGGGGGCACTATTGCTATCTGCCAAAGACACGAAAAAATCATTAAATTTTTCGGCTAATAATTTTCCACCCAGTGGTACGTTGTCTACTAAGACTTCAAGCATGCCGCTGGAATGTGCACCTCGATTCAAAATTTCATGTATTGTTTTCCATACAAGGTCACTCCTTTTTAACACGTCTGGGTTGAATAACTTTTCCATATACTCTTGTTTTGCTCGGCGTAGAAAAGACGTCACTTTGTTTCTATACGTCTTAAAACGCGCCAGGTCATCCTGTGATCTGCTTTTGATGAAGCGGTTATAAAGATCGTTTTTTTGTTTTATCATATGCAGACATTCGGCGCTTACCCAGGGTTTACGAGCCTTACGAGGTTTCTTAAGCGTCTCAAGTGGAAAACTTTGCGCATAAACAGACTTAAATGTGGTAATGAAGGCATTATAAGCGTCCTCTGGATCGCTTTCACGGAGCACAGTACTCCAGTTCACACCTGCAAGTGCTGACCGAAAAGAATTCATTGTGTTTTGGTTTATGCGCCGGTATAGTACCGCAGGAAACATGTGTTGTTTTTGAGGAGTTAAAGAATCTACAAACAAGAATATGGGCAGATGATCACTTATTTGGACATTAATGACTCCTGAGTGAAGACAGTCAACTCGACAGTTAGTAATGAAGACATCAATTGCCGTCGCTGTCTCTAGCCGTGTCGGTTTATTTATGAGATTAGCGAATCCATTGCTGTGTAATATGCAGTCGACTTCATATTTACGCGCAGAAGAAGATAAGAAATCAATATTAAAATCACCACCCAGAACTAGATTAAGGTTGTTTTCCGTGATCCACTGCAGATATTCATCAAGAAAGCGACCAAAATTCGAAACGCTGCCTCTGGGTGGTCTGTATATAACAGAAAACACGTTTCTTCCGCTTTGTAATGACAGAATTTCGTAGTCCTCGTGGGTTATAGTGAAGTCGACAAGAATATCGCATTTGAACGTCTTTTCGGTTGCTATCATGACGCCACCACCTCGTTTATCAGTACGATTCTGCACATATGTATTGTAGCCGGGTAGGTGCACAACATCGCTACTGCTTTGATACCAGGTTTCAGTAATCATTATTACGTTGAAACGGAAGCTCAGTGTACAGAAAAATGCTTCTAGCTCATCACCTTTATTGCACAAGGATTGCGCATTAACATGAAAAAAGGACAGAGCTTTGTTTTTCTGAGTAAACGTAGCACAAAGGTCAGAAGGCGACACGGTTGAGCACATGTTAAAGTGCAGTTTGTCAGTTAGTTGTTAGAAAAAAAAAATACTTTGCATCTACGCTATCTTATCTAGGTCTTGTACGCAAGTGATGCGCACAATCGCCGACGACTCATTTTTCCTGGCCAGAATGTGCCCATTTTGCGTCCACACAAATTTCCACTTCTGCTCCCTTTTTCGTGCAATTGCCATTCCCAGCAATTTTTTCAGCAGTGGACACAAGTGTTCGTTAACGTACACACAATCTGAACCGCTATAGCCAAGGTTTCCTGCTGCGAGATTGGTCTTCTTCGCTTTCGCTAGCACAGTGTCACGCTTTGCTCGAGTTTTGAATTGCACAATTACATTTGTATTTCTCTTGTTCTTCGTTTGAACCCGGTGGCAAACGTCTATATCACTTTCCAGTATCGGCTCATCGATCATTTCGCCCATTTTTTGCAACATGTTCGGAAGGCTTTCATTTCCCTTTGCTGGAAGTCCCTTAATTTCAATGTTTTTATTCCGGGAATACTGTTCCACACCTGTCAACCTTTGTTCAAGGTCAGAACATCGCGTCTTCAGTTGCTCGCGGGTTGACATCAAGGGTTGACTCCTCGAGCCCGCGGCTAGGAACTTCACGTGTCGGCACCTCGGACTGCGCGAATAAGCGCATCGAGGGTTGACTCCTCGAGCCCGCGGCGAGGCAATTCGCGCGTCGGCACTTCGGCTTGCGCGAATAAGTCCATCGAAGGTTGACTCCTCGAGCCCGCGGCTAGGCATTTCCCGCGTAGGCACCTCGGACTGCGCGAATAAGCGCTTCGAGGGTTGACTCCTCGAGCCCGCGGCTAGGCATTTCGCGCGTCGGTACCTCGGACTGCGCGAATAAGCGCATCGAGGGTCGACTCCTCGAGCCCGTGGCTAGGAATTTCGCGTGTCGATACCTCGGTCTGCGAAAATCAGCGCATGGAGGGTTGACTCCTCGAGCCCGCGGCTAAGCATTTCGCGCGTAGGCACCTCGGACTGCGCGAATAAGCGCATCGAGGGTCGACTCCTCGAGCCCGTGGCTAGGAATTTCGCGTGTCGATACCTTGGACTGCGCGAAAAAGCGCGTGGTGTGTCGACTCCTCGAGACCGCGGCTAGGAATTTCGCGTGTCGACACCTGGGACTGCGCGGAGAAGCGCATCGAGGGTCGACTCCTCGAACCCGCGGTTAGGCATTTCGCGCGTTGGCACCTCGGACTGCGCGAATAAGCACATCCAGGGTTCACTCCTCGAGCCGGCGGCTAGGCATTTCGCGCGTCGGCACCTCGGACTGCGCGAATAAGCGCATCGAGGGTTGACTCCTCGAGCCTGCGGCTACACAATTCGCGCGTCGGCACCTAGGACTGCGCGAATACGCGCATCGAGGTTGACTCCTCGAGCCCGCAGCTAGGCATATCGCGCGTCGGCACCTCGGACTGTGCGAATAAGCGCATCAAGGGTTGACTCCTCGAGCCCGCGGCTAGGAATTTCGCGCGTCGGCACCTCGGACTGCGCGAATAAGCGCATCGAGGGTTGACTCCTCGAGCCCGTGGCTAGGCATTTCGCGCGTCGGCACCTCGGACTGCTCGAATAAGCGCATCGAGTGTCGACTCCTCGAGCCCGCGGCTAGGTATTTCGCGTGTAGACACTTAGGACTGCGTGAATAAGCGCATCCGGGGTTGACTCCTCAAACCCGCGGCTAGGCAATTCGCGCGTCGGCACCTTGGACTGCGCGAATCAGCGCATCGACCGTTGACTCCTCGAGCCCGCGGCAAGGCATTTCGCGCGTCGGCCCCTCGGACTTTGCGAATAAGCGCATCGAGGGTCGCCTCCTCGAGCCCGCGGCTAGGTATTTCGCGCGTCGACACCTCGGACTACGCGAATAAGCGCATCGAGGGTCGACTCCTCGAGGCCGCCGCTACGAATGTCGCGCGTCGACACCCCGGACTGCGCGAATAAGCGCATCGAGGGTCGACTCCTCGAGCCCGCGGCTAGGAACTTCGCGCATCGTCACCTCGGACTGCGCGAATAAGCGCACCGACGGTCGACTCCTCGAGCCCGCGGCTAGGCATTTCGCGCGTCGGCACCTAGGACTGCGCGAATAAGCGCATTGAGGGTCGACTCCTCGAGCCCGCGGCTAGGCATTTCGCGTGTCGACACCTCGGACTGCGCGAATAGGCGCATCGAGGGTTGACTCCTCGAGCCCGCGGGTACGAATTTCGCGCGTCGACACCTCGCACTGCGCGAATAAGCGCATCCAGGGTTGACTCCTCGATCCCGCGGCTAGGCATTTCGCGAGCGGCACCTCGGACTGCGCGAATAAGCGTATCGAGGGTCGACTCCTCGAGCCCGCGGCTAGACATTTCGCGCGTCGGCTCCTCGGACTGCGCGAATAAGCGCATCGAGGGTCGACTACTCGGGCCCGCAGCTAGGAATTTCGTGCGTCGGCACCTCGGACTGCGCGAACAAGCGCATCGAGTGTCGACTCCTCGAGCCCGCGACTCGGCATTTCGCGCTTCGGCACCTCGGACTGCGCGAATAAGCGCATCGAGGGTCGACTCCTCGACCCGCGGCTAGGAATTTCGCGTGTCGACACCTAGGACTGCGCGAATAAGCGCATCGAGGGTCGACTCCTCGAGCCCGCGGCTACGCATTTCGCGCGTCGGCACCTCGGACTGCGCGAATAAGCGCATCGAGTGTCGACTCCTCGAGCCCGCGGCTACGAATTTCGCGTGTCGATACCTCGGACTGCGCGAATAAGCGCATCGAGGGTCGACTCCTCGAGCCCGCGGCTAGGCATTTCGCGCGTCGACACCTCGGACTACGCGAATAAGCGCATCGAGGGTCGACTCCTCGAGGTCGCCGCTACGAATGTTGCGCGTCGACACCCCGGACTGCGCGAATTAGCGCATCGAGGGTCGACTCCTCGAGCCCGCGGCTAGGAACTTCGCATATCGTCACCTCGGACTGCGCGAATAAGCGCATGGAGGGTCGACTCCTCGAGCCCGCGGTTAGGAATTTCACGTGTTGACACCTCGGGCTGCGCGAATAAGCGTATCGAGGGTCGACTCCTCGAGCCCGCGGTTAGGGAATTCGCCCGTTGGCACCTCGGACTGAGCGAATAAGCGCATCGAGGGTCGATTCCTCGACCCGCGGCTAGGAATTTCGCGTGTTGATACCTCGGACTGCGCGAATAAGCGTATCGAGGGTCGACTCCTCGAGCCCGCGGCTAGGAACTTCGCGCGTCGGTACCTCGGACTGCGCGAATAAGCGCATCGAGGGTCGACTCCTCGAGCCCGCGGCAAGGAATTTCGCGTGTCGACACCTCGGACTGCGCGAATAAGCGCATCGAAGGTCGACTCCTCGACCCGCGGCTAGGAATTTCGCGAGTCGGCACCTCCGACTGCGTCAATAAGCGCTTCGAGTGTCGACAACTCGTGCCCGCGGCTAGGGATATCGCGCGTCGGCACCTCGGACTGCCCGAATAAGCATATCGAGGGTCGACTCCTCGACCCCGCGGCTAGAAATTTCGCGTGTCGATACCTTGGACTGCGCGAAAAAGCGCGTGGTGTGTCGACTCCTCGAGACGGCGGCTAGGAATTTCACGTATCGACACCTGGGACTGCGCGAATAAGCGCATCGACGGTTGACTCCTCGAGCCCACGGCTTGGCATTTCGCGAGTCGGCACCTCGGACTGCGCGAATAAGCGCATCGAGGGTCGACTCCTCGAGCCCGCGGCTAGGCATTTCGCGCGTAGGCACCTCGGACTGCGCGAATAAGCGCTTCGAGTGTTGACTCCTCGAGCCCGCGGCTAGGCATTTCGCGCGTCGGTACCTCGGACTGCGCGAATAAGCGCATCGAGGGTCGACTCCTCGAGCCCGTGGCTAGGAATTTCGCGTGTCGATACCTTGGACTGCGCGAAAAAGCGCGTGGTGTGTCGACTCCTCGAGACGGCGGCTAGGAATTTCACGTATCGACACCTGGGACTGCGCGAATAAGCGTATCGAGGGTCGACTCCTCGAGCCCGCGACTAGGCATTTCGTGCTTCGGCACCTCGGACTGCGCGAATAAGCGCATCGAGGGTCGACTCCTCGACCCGCGGCTAGGAATTTCGCGTGTCGACACCTAGGACTGCGCGAATAAGCGTATCGAGGGTCGACTCCTCGAGCCCGCGACTAGGCATTTCGCGCTTCGGCACCTCGGACTGCGCGAATAAGCGCATCGAGGGTCGACTCCTCGACCCGCGGCTAGGAATTTCGCGTGTCGACACCTAGGACTGCGCGAATAAGCGCATCGAGGGTCGACTCCTCGAGCCCGCGGCTACGCATTTCGCGCGTCGGCACCTCGGACTGCGCGAATAAGCGCATCGAGTGTCGACTCCTCGAGCCCGCGGCTACGAATTTCGCGTGTCGATACCTCGGACTGCGCGAATAAGCGCATCGAGGGTCGACTCCTCGAGCCCGCGGCTAGGCATTTCGCGCGTCGACACCTCGGACTACGCGAATAAGCGCATCGAGGGTCGACTCCTCGAGGTCGCCGCTACGAATGTTGCGCGTCGACACCCCGGACTGCGCGAATTAGCGCATCGAGGGTCGACTCCTCGAGCCCGCGGCTAGGAACTTCGCATATCGTCACCTCGGACTGCGCGAATAAGCGCATGGAGGGTCGACTCCTCGAGCCCGCGGTTAGGAATTTCACGTGTTGACACCTCGGGCTGCGCGAATAAGCGTATCGAGGGTCGACTCCTCGAGCCCGCGGTTAGGGAATTCGCCCGTTGGCACCTCGGACTGAGCGAATAAGCGCATCGAGGGTCGATTCCTCGACCCGCGGCTAGGAATTTCGCGTGTTGATACCTCGGACTGCGCGAATAAGCGTATCGAGGGTCGACTCCTCGAGCCCGCGGCTAGGAACTTCGCGCGTCGGTACCTCGGACTGCGCGAATAAGCGCATCGAGGGTCGACTCCTCGAGCCCGCGGCAAGGAATTTCGCGTGTCGACACCTCGGACTGCGCGAATAAGCGCTTCGAAGGTCGACTCCTCGACCCGCGGCTAGGAATTTCGCGAGTCGGCACCTCCGACTGCGTCAATAAGCGCTTCGAGTATCGACAACTCGTGCCCGCGGCTAGGGATATCGCGCGTCGGCACCTCGGACTGCCCGAATAAGCGTATCGAGGGTCGACTCCTCGACCCCGCGGCTAGAAATTTCGCGTGTCGATACCTTGGACTGCGCGAAAAAGCGCGTGGTGTGTCGACTCCTCGAGACGGCGGCTAGGAATTTCACGTATCGACACCTGGGACTGCGCGAATAAGCGCATCGACGGTTGACTCCTCGAGCCCACGGCTTGGCATTTCGCGAGTCGGCACCTCGGACTGCGCGAATAAGCGCATCAAGGGTCGACTCCTCGAGCCCGCGGCTAGGCATTTCGCGCGTAGGCACCTCGGACTGCGCGAATAAGCGCTTCGAGTGTTGACTCCTCGAGCCCGCGGCTAGGCATTTCGCGCGTCGGTACCTCGGACTGCGCGAATAAGAGCATCGAGGGTCGACTCCTCGAGCCCGTGGCTAGGAATTTCGCGTGTCGATACCTTGGACTGCGCGAAAAAGCGCGTGGTGTGTCGACTCCTCGAGACGGCGGCTAGGAATTTCACGTATCGACACCTGGGACTGCGCGAATAAGCGCATCGACGGTTGACTCCTCGAGCCCACGGCTTGGCATTTCGCGAGTCGGCACCTCGGACTACGCGAATAAGCGTATCGAGGGTCGATTCCTCGAGCCCGCGGCTAGGAATTTCGCGTGTTGACACCTCGGACTGCGCGAATAAGCGTATCGAGGGTCGACTCCTCGAGCCCGCGGCTAGGAACTTCGCGCGTCGGCACCTCGGACTGCGCGAATAAGCGCATCGAGTGTCGACTCCTGGAGCCCGCAGCTAGGAATTTCGCGCGTCGGCACCTCGGACTGCGCGAATAAGCGCATCGAGGGTTGACTCCTCGAGCCCGCGGCGAGGCATTTCGCGCGTCGAAACCGCGGACTGCGCGTATAAGCGCATCTAGGGTCGACTCCTCGAGCCCGCGGCTACGCATTTCGCGCGTCGGCACCTCGGACTGCGCGAATAAGCGCATCGAGTGTCGACTCCTCGAGCCCGCGGCTACGAATTTCGCGTGTCGATACCTCGGACTGCGCGAATAAGCGCATCGAGGGTCGACTCCTCGAGCCCGCGGCTAGGCATTTCGCGCGTCGACACCTCGGACTACGCGAATAAGCGCATCGAGGGTCGACTCCTCGAGGTCGCCGCTACGAATGTTGCGCGTCGACACCCCGGACTGCGCGAATTAGCGCATCGAGGGTCGACTCCTCGAGCCCGCGGCTAGGAACTTCGCATATCGTCACCTCGGACTGCGCGAATAAGCGCATGGAGGGTCGACTCCTCGAGCCCGCGGTTAGGAATTTCACGTGTTGACACCTCGGGCTGCGCGAATAAGCGTATCGAGGGTCGACTCCTCGAGCCCGCGGTTAGGGAATTCGCCCGTTGGCACCTCGGACTGAGCGAATAAGCGCATCGAGGGTCGATTCCTCGACCCGCGGCTAGGAATTTCGCGTGTTGATACCTCGGACTGCGCGAATAAGCGTATCGAGGGTCGACTCCTCGAGCCCGCGGCTAGGAACTTCGCGCGTCGGTACCTCGGACTGCGCGAATACGCGCATCGAGGGTCGACTCCTCGAGCCCGCGGCAAGGAATTTCGCGTGTCGACACCTCGGACTGCGCGAATAAGCGCTTCGAAGGTCGACTCCTCGACCCGCGGCTAGGAATTTCGCGAGTCGGCACCTCCGACTGCGTCAATAAGCGCTTCGAGTATCGACAACTCGTGCCCGCGGCTAGGGATATCGCGCGTCGGCACCTCGGACTGCCCGAATAAGCGTATCGAGGGTCGACTCCTCGACCCCGCGGCTAGAAATTTCGCGTGTCGATACCTTGGACTGCGCGAAAAAGCGCGTGGTGTGTCGACTCCTCGAGACGGCGGCTAGGAATTTCACGTATCGACACCTGGGACTGCGCGAATAAGCGCATCGACGGTTGACTCCTCGAGCCCACGGCTTGGCATTTCGCGAGTCGGCACCTCGGACTGCGCGAATAAGCGCATCAAGGGTCGACTCCTCGAGCCCGCGGCTAGGCATTTCGCGCGTAGGCACCTCGGACTGCGCGAATAAGCGCTTCGAGTGTTGACTCCTCGAGCCCGCGGCTAGGCATTTCGCGCGTCGGTACCTCGGACTGCGCGAATAAGAGCATCGAGGGTCGACTCCTCGAGCCCGTGGCTAGGAATTTCGCGTGTCGATACCTTGGACTGCGCGAAAAAGCGCGTGGTGTGTCGACTCCTCGAGACGGCGGCTAGGAATTTCACGTATCGACACCTGGGACTGCGCGAATAAGCGCATCGACGGTTGACTCCTCGAGCCCACGGCTTGGCATTTCGCGAGTCGGCACCTCGGACTACGCGAATAAGCGTATCGAGGGTCGATTCCTCGAGCCCGCGGCTAGGAATTTCGCGTGTTGACACCTCGGACTGCGCGAATAAGCGTATCGAGGGTCGACTCCTCGAGCCCGCGGCTAGGAACTTCGCGCGTCGGCACCTCGGACTGCGCGAATAAGCGCATCGAGTGTCGACTCCTGGAGCCCGCAGCTAGGAATTTCGCGCGTCGGCACCTCGGACTGCGCGAATAAGCGCATCGAGGGTTGACTCCTCGAGCCCGCGGCGAGGCATTTCGCGCGTCGAAACCGCGGACTGCGCGTATAAGCGCATCTAGGGTCGACTCCTCGAGCCCGCGTCTAGGCATTTCGCGAGTCGGCACCTCCGACTGCGTCAATAAGCGCTTCGAGTGTCGACAACTCGTGCCCGCGGCTAGGGATATCGCGCGTCGGCACCTCGGACTGCCCGAATAAGCGTATCGAGGGTCGACTCCTCGACCCCGCGGCTAGAAATTTCGCGTGTCGATACCTTGGACTGCGCGAAAAAGCGCGTGGTGTGTCGACTCCTCGAGACGGCGGCTAGGAATTTCACGTATCGACACCTGGGACTGCGCGAATAAGCGCATCGACGGTTGACTCCTCGAGCCCACGGCTTGGCATTTCGCGAGTCGGCACCTCGGACTGCGCGAATAAGCGCATCGAGGGTCGACTCCTCGAGCCCGCGGCTAGGCATTTCGCGCGTAGGCACCTCGGACTGCGCGAATAAGCGCTTCGAGTGTTGACTCCTCGAGCCCGCGGCTAGGAATTTCGCGCGTCGGTACCTCGGACTGCGCGAATAAGCGCATCGAGGGTCGACTCCTCGAGCCCGTGGCTAGGAATTTCGCGTGTCGATACCTCGGACTGTGCGAACTAGCACGTGGAGTGTCGACTCCTCGAGACCGCGGCTGGGAATTTCGCGTGTCGACACCTGGGACTGCGCGGAGAAGCGCATCGAAGGTCGACTCCACGAACCCGCGGTTAGGCATTTCGCGCGTTGGCACCTCGGACTGCGCGAATAAGCACATCGAGGGTTGACTCCTCGAGCCCGCGGCTAGGCATTTCGCGCGTCGGCACCTCGGACTGCGCGAATAAGCGCATCGAGGGTTGACTCCTCGAGCCTGCGGCTACACAATTCGCGCGTCGGCACCTAGGACTGCGCGAGTACGCGCATCGAGGTTGACTCCTCGAGCCCGCAGCTAGGCATATCGCGCGTCGGCACCTCGGACTGCGCGAATGAGCGCATCAAGGGTTGACTCCTCGAGCCCGCGGCTAGGAACTTCACGTGTCGGCACCTCGGACTGCGCGAATAAGCGCATCGAGGGTTGACTCCTCGAGCCCGCGGCGAGGCAATTCGCGCGTCGGCACTTCCGCTTGCGCGAATAAGTCCATCGAAGGTTGACTCCTCGAGACCGCGGCTAGGCATTTAGCGCGTCGGCACCTCGGACTGCACGAATAAGCGCATCGAGGGTTGACTCCTCGAGCCCGAGGCTAGGAATTTCGCGTGTCGACACCTGGGACTGCGCGAACAAGCGGGTCGAGGGTCGACTCCTCGAGCCCGCGGCTAGGGATATCGCGCGTCGGCACCTCGGACTGCGCGAATAAGCGCATCGAGGGTTGACTCCTCGAGCCCGCGGCTAGACACTTCGCGAGCGGCACCTCGGACTACGCGAATAAGCTCAACGAGGGTCGACTCCTCGAGCCCGCGGCGAGGCATTTCGCGCGTCGAAACCACGGACTGCGCGCATAAGCGCATCGAGGGTCGACTCCTCGAGCCAGCGTCTAGGCATTTCGCGCGTCGGCACCTCCGACTGCGTGAATAAGCGCTTCGAGTGTCGACTCCTCGTGCCCGCGGCTAGGGATATCGCGCGTCGGCACCTCGGACTGCCCGAATCAGCGCATCGAGGGTGGACTCCTCGAGCCCGCGGCTGGTCATTTCGCGCGTCGGCACCTCGGACTGCGCGAATAAGCTCATCGAGGGTCGACTCCTCGAGACCGCGGCTACGAATTTCGCGCGTCGACACCTCGGACTGCGCGAATCAGCGCATCGAGGGTCGACTCGTCGAGGCCGCGGCTACGAATTTCGCGCGTGGGCACCTCGGACTGCGCGAATAAGCGCATCGAGAGTCGACTCCTCGAGCCCGCGGCTAGGAATTTCACGTATCGACACCTCGGACTGCCCGAATCAGCGCATCGAGGGTTGACTCCTCGAGCCCGCGGCTAGGCATTTCGCGCGTCGGCACCTCGGACTGCGCGAATAAGCGCATCGAGGGTCGACTCCTCGAGCCCGCGGCTAAGCATTTCGCGCGTGGGCACCTCGGACTGCGCAAATAAGCGTATCGAGGGTCGACTCCTCGAGCCCGCGGCTAGGAATTTCGCGTGTCGATACCTCGGACTGCGCGAACAAGCGCGTGGTGTGTCGACTCCTCGAGACGGCGGCTAGCAATTTCGCGTATCGAAGCCTGGGACTGCGCGTATAAGCGCATCGAGGGTCGACTCCTCGAGCCCGCGGTTAGGCATTTCGCGCGTTGGCACCTCGGACTGCGCGAATAAATCCATCGAAGGCTGACTCCTCGAGCCCGCCGCTATGCATTTCGCGCGTGGGCACCTCGGACTGCGCGAATAAGCGCATCGAGTGTCAACTTCTCGAGCCCGCGGCTAGGAATTTCGCGTGTCGATGCCTTGGACTGCGCGAAAAAGCGCGTTGTGTGTCGACTCCTCGAGACGGCGGCTAGCTATTTCACGTATCGACACCTGGGACTGCGCGAATAAGCGCATCGGGGGTCGACTCCTCGAGCCCGCGGTTAGGCATTTCGCGCGTTGGCACCTCGGACTGCGCGAATAAGTGCATCGACGGTTGACTCCTCGAGCCCGCGGCTAGGCATTTCGCGCGTCGGCACCTCGGACTGCGCGAATAAGCGCATCGAGGGTTGACTCCTCGAGCCCGCGGCTACGCAATTCGCGCGTCGGCACCTCGGACTGCGCGAGTATGCGCATCGAGGTTGACTCCTCGAAGCCCGCGGCTAGGCATATCGCGCGTCGGGACCTCGGACTGCGCGAATAAGCGCATCGAGGGTAGACTCCTCGAGCCCGCGGCTAGGAACTTCACGTGTCGGCAACTCGCACTGCGCGAATCAGCGCATCGAGGGTTGACTCCTCGAGCCCGCGGCTAGGCATTTCGCGCGTCGGCACCTCGGACTGAGCGAATAAGCGTATCGAGGGTCGACTCCTCGACCCCGCGGCTAGAAATTTCGCGTGTCGATACCTTGGACTGCGCGAAAAAGCGCGTGGTGTGTCGACTCCTCGAGACGGCGGCTAGGAATTTCACGTATCGACACCTGGGACTGCGCGAATAAGCGCATCGACGGTTGACTCCCCGAGCCCGCGGCTAGGCATTTCGCGCGTCGGCACTTCGGACTGCGCGAATAAGCGCATCGAGGGTTGACTCATCGAGCCCGCCGCTAGGCATTTCGCGCGTCGGCACCTCGGACCGCGCGAATAAGCGCATCGAGGGTCGACTTCTCGAGCCCGCGGCTAGGAATTTCGCGCGTCGGCACCTCAGACTGCGCGAATAAGCTCATCGAGGGTCGACTCCTCGAGCCCGCGGAGAGGCATTTCGCGCGTCGAAACCGGGACTGCGCGTATAAGCGCATCTAGGGTCGACTCCTCGAGCCCGCGTCTAGGCATTTCGCGAGTCGGCACCTCCGACTGCGTCAATAAGCGCTTCGAGTGTCGACAACTCGTGCCAGCGGCTAGGGATATCGCGCGTCGGCACCTCGGACTGCCCGAATCAGCGCATCGAGGGTTGACTCCTCGAGCCCACGGCTTGGCATTTCGCGAGTCGGCACCTCGGACTGCGCGAATAAGCGCATCGAGGGTCGACTCCTCGAGCCCGCGGCTAGGCATTTCGCGCGTAGGCACCTCGGACTGCGCGAATAAGCGCTTCGAGTGTTGACTCCTCGAGCCCGCGGCTAGGCATTTCGCGCGTCGGTACCTCGGACTGCGCGAATAAGCGCACCGAGGGTCGACTCCTCGAGCCCGTGGCTAGGAATTTCGCGTGTCGATACCTCGGACTGTGCGAACTAGCACGTGGAGTGTCGACTCCTCGAGACCGCGGCTGGGAATTTCGCGTGTCGACACCTGGGACTGCGCGGAGAAGCGCATCGAGGGTCGACTCCACGAACCCGCGGTTAGGCATTTCGCGCGTTGGCACCTCGGACTGCGCGAATAAGCACATCGAGGGTTGACTCCTCGAGCCCGCGGCTAGGCATTTCGCGCGTCGGCACCTCGGACTGCGCGAATAAGCGCATCGAGGGTCGACTCCTCGAGCCCGCGGCTAGGAATTTCGCGTGTCGATACCTTGGACTGCGCGAAAAAGCGCGTGGTGTGTCGACTCCTCGAGACCGCGGCTAGGAATTTCGCGTGTCGACACCTGGGACTGCGCGGAGAAGCGCATCGAGGGTCGACTCCTCGAACCCGCGGTTAGGCATTTCGCGCGTTGGCACCTCGGACTGCGCGAATAAGCACATCCAGGGTTGACTCCTCGAGCCGGCGGCTAGGCATTTCGCGCGTTGGCACCTCGGACTGCGCGAATAAGCACATCGAGGGTTGACTCCTCGAGTCCGCGGCTAGGCATTTCGCGCGTCGGCACCTCGGACTGCGCGAATAAGCGCATCGAGGGTTGACTCCTCGAGCCTGCGGCTACACAATTCGCGCGTCGGCACCTAGGACTGCGCGAGTACGCGCATCGAGGTTGACTCCTCGAGCCCGCAGCTAGGCATATCGCGCGTCGGCACCTCGGACTGCGCGAATAAGCGCATCAAGGGTTGACTCCTCGAGCCCGCGGCTAGGAACTTCACGTGTCGGCACCTCGGACTGCGCGAATAAGCGCATCGAGGGTTGACTCCTCGAGCCCGCGGCGAGGCAATTCGCGCGTCGGCACTTCGGCTTGCGCGAATAAGTCCATCGAAGGTTGACTCCTCGAGCCCGCGGCTAGGCATTTCCGGCGTAGGCACCTCGGACTGCGCGAATAAGCGCTTCGAGGGTTGACTCCTCGAGCCCGCGGCTAGGCATTTCGCGCGTCGGTACCTCGGACTGCGCGAATAAGCGCATCGAGGGTCGACTCCTCGAGCCCGTGGCTAGGAATTTCGCGTGTCGATACCTCGGACTGTGCGAACTAGCACGTGGTGTGTCGACTCCTCGAGACCGCGGCCGGGAATTTCGCGTGTCGACACCTGGGACTGCACGGAGAAGCGCATCGAGGGTCGACTCCTCGAGCACGCGGCTAGGAATTTCGCGTGTCGACACCTCGGACTGCGAAAATCAGCGCATGGAGGGTTGACTCCTCGAGCCCGCGGCTAAGCATTTCGCGCGTAGGCACCTCGGACTGCGCGAATAAGCGCATCGAGGGTCGACTCCTCGAGCCCGTGGCTAGGAATTTCGCGTGTCGATACCTTGGACTGCGCGAAAAAGCGCGTGGTGTGTCGACTCCTCGAGACCGCGGCTAGGAATTTCGCGTGTCGACACCTGGGACTGCGCGGAGAAGCGCAACGAGGGTCGACTCCTCGAACCCGCGGTTAGGCATTTCGCGCGTTGGCACCTCGGACTGCGCGAATAAGCACATCCAGGGTTCACTCCTCGAGCCGGCGGCTAGGCATTTCGCGCGTCGGCACCTCGGACTGCGCGAATAAGCGCATCGAGGGTTGACTCCTCGAGCCTGCGGCTACACAATTCGCGCGTCGGCACCTAGGACTGCGCGAATACGCGCATCGAGGTTGACTCCTCGAGCCCGCAGCTAGGCATATCGCGCTCGGCACCTCGGACTGTGCGAATAAGCGCATCAAGGGTTCACTCCTCGAGCCCGCGGCTAGGAACTTCACGTGTCGACAACTCGGACTGTGAAAATCAGCGCATGGAGGGTTGACTCCTCGAGCCCGCGGCTAAGCATTTCGCGCGTAGGCACCTCGGACTGCGCGAATAAGCGCATCGAGGGTCGACTCCTCGAGCCCGTGGCTAGGAATTTCGCGTGTCGATACCTCGGACTGTGCGAACTAGCACGTGGTGTGTCGACTCCTCGAGACCGCGGCTGGGAATTTCGCGTGTCGACACCTGGGACTGCGCGGAGAAGCGCATCGGGGGTCGACTCCTCGAACCCGCGGTTAGGCATTTCGCGCGTTGGCACCTCGGACTGCGCGAATAAGCACATCGAGGGTTGACTCCTCGAGCCCGCGACTAGGCATTTCGCGCGTCGGCACCTCGGACTGCGCGAATAAGCGCATCGTGGGTTGACTCCTCGAGCCTGCGGCTACGCAATTCGCGCGTCGGCACCTAGGACTACGCGAGTACGCGCATCGAGGTTGACTCCTCGAGCCTGCAGCTAGGCATATCGCGCGTCGGCACCTCGCACTGCGCGAATAAGCGCATCAAGGGTTGACTCCTCGAGCCCACGGCTAGGAACTTCACGTGTCGGCACCTCGGACTGCGCGAATAAGCGCATCGAGGGTTGACTCCTCGAGCCCGCGGCGAGGCAATTCGCACGTCGGCACTTCGGCTTGCGCGAATAAGTCCATCGAAGGTTGACTCCTCGAGCCCGCGGCTAGGCATTTAGCGCGTCGGCACCTCGGACTGCGCGAATAAGCGCATCGAGGGTCGACTCCTCGAGCCCGCGGCTAGGAATTTCGCGTGTCGACACCTCGTTCTGCGAAAATCAGCGCATGGAGGGTTGACTCCTCGAGCCCGCGGCTAAGCATTTCGCGCGTAGGCACCTCGGACTGCGCGAATAAGCGCATCGAGGGTCGACACCTCGAGCCCGTGGCTAGGCATTTCGCGCGTAGGCACCTCGGACTGCACGAATAAGCGCATCGAGGGTTGACTCCTCGAGCCTGCGGCTACACAATTCGCGCGTCGGCACCTAGGACTGTGCGAGTACGCGCATCGAGGTTGACTCCTCGAGCCCGCAGCTAGGCGTATCGCGCGTCGGCACCTCGGACAGCGCGAATAAGCTCATCGAGGGTCGACTCCTCGAGCCCGCGGCGAGGCATTTCGCGCGTCGAAACCACGGACTGCGCGTATAAACGCATCGAGGGTCGACTCCGCGAGCCAGCGTCTAGGCATTTCGCGCGTCGGCACCTCCGACTGCGTGAATAAGCGCTTCGAGTGTCGACTCCTCGTGCCCGCGGCTAGGGATATCGCGCGTCGGCACCTCGGACTGCCCGAATCAGCGCATCGAGGGTGGACTCCTCGAGCCCGCGGCTGGTCATTTCGCGCGTCGGCACCTCGGACTGCGCGAATAAGCTCATCGAGGGTCGACTCCTCGAGACCGCGGCTACGAATTTCGCGCGTCGACACCTCGGACTGCGCGAATCAGCGCATCGAGGGTCGACTCGTCGAGGCCGCGGCTACGAATTTCGCGCGTGGGCACCTCGGACTGCGCGAATAAGCGCATCGAGAGTCGACTCCTCGAGCCCGCGGCTAGGAATTTCACGTATCGACACCTCGGGCTGCCCGAATCAGCGCATCGAGGGTTGACTCCTCGAGCCTGCGGCTAGGCATTTCGCGCGTCGGCACCTCGGACTGCGCGAATAAGTGCATCGAGGGTCGACTCCTCGAGCCCGCGGCTAGGCATTTCGCGCGTGGGCACCTCGGACTGCGCAAATAAGCGTATCGAGGGTCGACTCCTCGAGCCCGCGGCTAGGAATTTCGCGTGTCGATACCTCGGACTGCGCGAAAAAGCGCGTTGTGTGTCGACTCCTCGAGACGGCGGCTAGCTATTTCACGTATCGACACCTGGGACTGCGCGAATAAGCGCATCGAGGGTCGACTCCTCGAGCCCGCGGTTAGGCATTTCGCGCGTTGGCACCTCGGACTGCGCGAATAAGTGCATCGACGGTTGACTCCTCGAGCCCGCGGCTAGGCATTACGCGCGTCGGCACCTCGGACTGCGCGAATAAGCGCATCGAGGGTTGACTCCTCGAGCCCGCGGCTACGCAATTCGCGCGTCGGCACCTCGGACTGCGCGAGTATGCGCATCGAGGTTGACTCCTCGAAGCCCGCGGCTAGGCATATCGCGCGTCGGCACCTCGGACTGCGCGAATAAGCGCATCGAGGGTAGACTCCTCGAGCCCGCGGCTAGGAACTTCACGTGTCGGCAACTCGCACTGCGCGAATCAGCGCATCGAGGGTTGACTCCTCGAGCCCGCGGCTAGGCATTTCGCGCGTCGGCACCTCGGACTGAGCGAATAAGCGTATCGAGGGTCGACTCCTCGACCCCGCGGCTAGAAATTTCGCGTGTCGATACCTTGGACTGCGCGAAAAAGCGCGTGGTGTGTCGACTCCTCGAGACGGCGGCTAGGAATTTCACGTATCGACACCTGGGACTGCGCGAATAAGCGCATCGACGGTTGACTCCCCGAGCCCGCGGCTAGGCATTTCGCGCGTCGGCACTTCGGACTGCGCGAATAAGCGCATCGAGGGTTGACTCATCGAGCCCGCCGCTAGGCATTTCGCGCGTCGGCACCTCGGACCGCGCGAATAAGCGCATCGAGGGTCGACTTCTCGAGCCCGCGGCTAGGAATTTCGCGCGTCGGCACCTCGGACTGCGCGAATAAGCTCATCGAGGGTCGACTCCTCGAGCCCGCGGAGAGGCATTTCGCGCGTCGAAACCGCGGACTGCGCGTATAAGCGCATCTAGGGTCGACTCCTCGAGCCCGCGTCTAGGCATTTCGCGAGTCGGCACCTCCGACTGCGTCAATAAGCGCTTCGAGTGTCGACAACTCGTGCCAGCGGCTAGGGATATCGCGCGTCGGCACCTCGGACTGCCCGAATCAGCGCATCGAGGGTTGACTCCTCGAGCCCACGGCTTGGCATTTCGCGAGTCGGCACCTCGGACTGCGCGAATAAGCGCATCGAGGGTCGACTCCTCGAGCCCGCGGCTAGGCATTTCGCGCGTAGGCACCTCGGACTGCGCGAATAAGCGCTTCGAGTGTTGACTCCTCGAGCCCGCGGCTAGGCATTTCGCGCGTCGGTACCTCGGACTGCGCGAATAAGCGCACCGAGGGTCGACTCCTCGAGCCCGTGGCTAGGAATTTCGCGTGTCGATACCTCGGACTGTGCGAACTAGCACGTGGAGTGTCGACTCCTCGAGACCGCGGCTGGGAATTTCGCGTGTCGACACCTGGGACTGCGCGGAGAAGCGCATCGAGGGTCGACTCCACGAACCCGCGGTTAGGCATTTCGCGCGTTGGCACCTCGGACTGCGCGAATAAGCACATCGAGGGTTGACTCCTCGAGCCCGCGGCTAGGCATTTCGCGCGTCGGCACCTCGGACTGCGCGAATAAGCGCATCGAGGGTTGACTCCTCGAGCCTGCGGCTACACAATTCGCGCGTCGGCACCTAGGACTGCGCGAGTACGCGCATCGAGGTTGACTCCTCGAGCCCGCAGCTAGGCATATCGCGCGTCGGCACCTCGGACTGCGCGAATAAGCGCATCAAGGGTTGACTCCTCGAGCCCGCGGCTAGGAACTTCAAGTGTCGGCACCTCAGACTGCGCGAATAAGCGCATCGAGGGTTGACTCCTCGAGCCCGCGGCGAGGCAATTCGCGCGTCAGCACTTCGGCTTGCGCGAATAAGTCCATCGAATGTTGACTCCTCGTGCCCGCGGCTAGGCATTTAGCGCGTCGGCATCTCGGACTGCGCGAATAAGCGCATCGAGGGTCGACTCCTCGAGCCCGCGGCTAGGAATTTCGCGTGTCGATACCTTGGACTGCGCGAAAAAGCGCGTGGTGTGTCGACTCCTCGAGACCGCGGCTAGGAATTTCGCGTGTCGACACCTGGGACTGCGCGGAGAAGCGCATCGAGGGTCGACTCCTCGAACCCGCGGTTAGGCATTTCGCGCGTTGGCACCTCGGACTGCGCGAATAAGCACATCCAGGGTTGACTCCTCGAGCCGGCGGCTAGGCATTTCGCGCGTTGGCACCTCGGACTGCGCGAATAAGCACATCGAGGGTTGACTCCTCGAGTCCGCGGCTAGGCATTTCGCGCGTCGGCACCTCGGACTGCGCGAATAAGCGCATCGAGGGTTGACTCCTCGAGCCTGCGGCTACACAATTCGCGTGTCGGCACCTAGGACTGCGCGAGTACGCGCATCGAGGTTGACTCCTCGAGCCCGCAGCTAGGCATATCGCGCGTCGGCACCTCGGACTGCGCGAATAAGCGCATCAAGGGTTGACTCCTCGAGCCCGCGGCTAGGAACTTCACGTGTCGGCACCTCGGACTGCGCGAATAAGCGCATCGAGGGTTGACTCCTCGAGCCCGCGGCGAGGCAATTCGCGCGTCGGCACTTCGGCTTGCGCGAATAAGTCCATCGAAGGTTGACTCCTCGAGCCCGCGGCTAGGCATTTCCGGCGTAGGCACCTCGGACTGCGCGAATAAGCGCTTCGAGGGTTGACTCATCGAGCCCGCGGCTAGGCATTTCGCGCGTCGGTACCTCGGACTGCGCGAATAAGCGCATCGAGGGTCGACTCCTCGAGCCCGTGGCTAGGAATTTCGCGTGTCGATACCTCGGACTGTGCGAACTAGCACGTGGTGTGTCGACTCCTCGAGACCGCGGCCGGGAATTTCGCGTGTCGACACCTGGGACTGCACGGAGAAGCGCATCGAGGGTCGACTCCTCGAGCACGCGGCTAGGAATTTCGCGTGTCGACACCTCGGACTGCGAAAATCAGCGCATGGAGGGTAGACTCCTCGAGCCCGCGGCTAAGCATTTCGCGCGTAGGCACCTCGGACTGCGCGAATAAGCGCATCGAGGGTCGACTCCTCGAGCCCGTGGCTAGGAATTTCGCGTGTCGATACCTTGGACTGCGCGAAAAAGCGCGTGGTGTGTCGACTCTTCGAGACCGCGGCTAGGAATTTCGCGTGTCGACACCTGGGACTGCGCGGAGAAGCGCATCGAGGGTCGACTCCTCGAACCCGCGGTTAGGCATTTCGCGCGTTGGCACCTCGGACTGCGCGAATAAGCACATCCAGGGTTCACTCCTCGAGCCGGCGGCTAGGCATTTCGCGCGTCGGCACCTCGGACTGCGGGAATAAGCGCATCGAGGGTTGACTCCTCGAGCCTGCGGCTACACAATTCGCGCGTCGGCACCTAGGACTGCGCGAATACGCGCATCGAGGTTGACTCCTCGAGCCCGCAGCTAGGCACATCGCGCGTCGGCACCTCGGACTGTGCGAATAAGCGCATCAAGGGTTGACTCCTCGAGCCCGCGGCTAGGAACTTCACGTGTCGACAACTCGGACTGTGAAAATCAGCGCATGGAGGGTTGACTCCTCGAGCCCGCGGCTAAGCATTTCGCGCGTAGGCACCTCGGACTGCGCGAATAAGCACATCGAGGGTCGACTCCTCGAGCCCGTGGCTAGGAATTTCGCGTGTCGATACCTCGGACTGTGCGAACTAGCACGTGGTGTGTCGACTCCTCGAGACCGCGGCTGGGAATTTCGCGTGTCGACACCTGGGACTGCGCGGAGAAGCGCATCGGGGGTCGACTCCTCGAACCCGCGGTTAGGCATTTCGCGCGTTGGCACCTCGGACTGCGCGAATAAGCACATCGAGGGTTGACTCCTCGAGCCCGCGACTAGGCATTTCGCGCGTCGGCACCTCGGACTGCGCGAATAAGCGCATCGTGGGTTGACTCCTCGAGCCTGCGGCTACGCAATTCGCGCGTCGGCACCTAGGACTGCGCGAGTACGCGCATCGAGGTTGACTCCTCGAGCCCGCAGCTAGGCATATCGCGCGTCGGCACCTCGCACTGCGCGAATAAGCGCATCAAGGGTTGACTCCTCGAGCCCACGGCTAGGAACTTCACGTGTCGGCACCTCGGACTGCGCGAATAAGCGCATCGAGGGTTGACTCCTCGAGCCCGCGGCGAGGCAATTCGCACGTCGGCACTTCGGCTTGCGCGAATAAGTCCATCGAAGGTTGACTCCTCGAGCCCGCGGCTAGGCATTTAGCGCGTCGGCACCTCGGACTGCGCGAATAAGCGCATCGAGGGTCGACTCCTCGAGCCCGCGGCTAGGAATTTCGCGTGTCGACACCTCGTTCTGCGAAAATCAGCGCATGGAGGGTTGACTCCTCGAGCCCGCGGCTAAGCATTTCGCGCGTAGGCACCTCGGACTGCGCGAATAAGCGCATCGAGGGTCGACACCTCGAGCCCGTGGCTAGGCATTTCGCGCGTAGGCACCTCGGACTGCACGAATAAGCGCATCGAGGGTTGACTCCTCGAGCCTGCGGCTACACAATTCGCGCGTCGGCACCTAGGACTGCGCGAGTACGCGCATCGAGGTTGACTCCTCGAGCCCGCAGCTAGGCGTATCGCGCGTCGGCACCTCGGACTGCGCGAATAAGCGCATCAAGGGTTGACTCCTCGAGCCCGCGGCTAGGAACTTCACGTGTCGGCACCTCAGACTGCGCGAATAAGCGCATCGAGGGTTGACTCCTCGAGCCCGCGGCGAGGCAATTCGCGCGTCAGCACTTCGGCTTGCGCGAATAAGTCCATCGAATGTTGACTCCTCGTGCCCGCGGCTAGGCATTTAGCGCGTCGGCATCTCGGACTGCGCGAATAAGCGCATCGAGGGTCGACTCCTCGAGCCCGCGGCTAGGAATTTCGCGTGTCGATACCTTGGACTGCGCGAAAAAGCGCGTGGTGTGTCGACTCCTCGAGACCGCGGCTAGGAATTTCGCGTGTCGACACCTGGGACTGCGCGGAGAAGCGCATCGAGGGTCGACTCCTCGAACCCGCGGTTAGGCATTTCGCGCGTTGGCACCTCGGACTGCGCGAATAAGCACATCCAGGGTTGACTCCTCGAGCCGGCGGCTAGGCATTTCGCGCGTCGGCGCCTCGGACAGCGCGAATAAGCGCATCAAGGGTTGACTCCTCGAGCCCGCGGCTAGGAACTTCACGTGTCGGCACCTAGGACTGCGCGAATAAGCGCATCGAGGGTCGACTCCTCGAACCCGCGGCTAGAAATTTCGCGTGTCGTTAACTTGGACTGCGCGAAAAAGCGCGTGGAGTGTCGACTCCTCGAGACGGCGGCTAGGAATTTCACGTATCGACACCTGGGACTGCGCGAATAAGCGCATCGACGGTTGACTCCTCGAGCCCGCGGCTAGGCATTTCGCGCGTCGGCACTTCGGACTGCGCGAATAAGCGCATCGAGGTTTGACTCCCCGAGCCCGCGGCTAGGAACTTCACGTGTCGGCAACTGGCACTGCGCGAATAAGCGCATCGAGGGTTGACTCCTCGAGCCCGCGGCGAGGCATTTCGCTCGTCGAAACCGCGGACTGCGCGTATAAGCGCATCGAGGGTCGACTCCTCGAGCCCGCCTCTAGGCATTTCGCGAGTCGGCACCTCCGACTGCGTGAATAAGCGCTTCGAGTGTCGACAACTCGTGCCCGCGGCTAGGGATATCGCGCGTCGGCACCTCAGACTGCCCGAATCAGCGCATCGAGGGTTGACTCCTCGAGCCCACGGCTTGGCATTTCGCGACTCGGCACCTCGGACTGCGCGAATAAGCGCATCGAGGGTCGACTCCTCGAGCCCACGGCTAGGCATTTCGCGCGTAGGCACCTCGGATTGCGCGAATAAGCGCTTCGAGGGTTGACTCCTCGAGCCCGCGGCTAGGCATTACGCGCGTCGGTACCTCGGACTGCGCGAATAAGCGCATCGAGGGTCGACTCCTCGAGACCGCGGCTGGGAATTTCGCGTGTCGACACCTGGGACTGCGCGGAGAAGCGCATCGAGGGTCGACTCCTCGAACCCGCGGTTAGGCATTTCGCGCGTTGGCACCTCGGACTGCGAGAATAAGCACATGGAGGGTTGACTCCTCGAGTCCGCGGCTAGGCATTTCGCGCGTCGGCACCTCGGACTGCGCGAATAAGCGCATCGAGGGTTGACTCCTCGAGCCTGCGGCTACACAATTCGCGCGTCGGCACCTAGGACTGCGCGAGTACGCGCATCGAGGTTGACTCCTCGAGCCCGCAGCTAGGCATATCGCGCGTCGGCACCTCGGACTGCGCGAATAAGCGCATCAAGGGTTGACTCCTCGAGCCCGCGGCTAGGAACTTCACGTGTCGGCACCTAGGACTGCGCGAATAAGCGCATCGAGGGTCGACTCCTCGAACCCGCGGCTAGAAATTTCGCGTGTCGTTACCTTGGACTGCGCGAAAAAGCGCGTGGAGTGTCGACTCCTCGAGACGGCGGCTAGGAATTTCACGTATCGACACCTGGGACTGCGCGAATAAGCGCATCGACGGTTGACTCCTCGAGCCCGCGGCTAGGCATTTCGCGCGTCTGTACCTCGGACTGCGCGAATAAGCGCATCGAGGGTCGACTCCTCGAGCCCGTGGCTAGGAATTTCGCGTGTCGATACCTCGGACTGTGCGAACTAGCACGTGGTGTGTCGACTCCTCGAGACCGCGGCCGGGAATTTCGCGTGTCGACACCTGGGACTGCGCGGAGAAGCGCATCGAGGGTCGACTCCTCGAACCCGCGGTTAGGCATTTCGCGCGTTGGCACCTCGGACTGCGCGAATAAGCGCATCGAGGGTTGACTCCTCGAGCCTGCGGCTACACAATTCGCGCGTCGGCACCTAGGACTGCGCGAGTACGCGCATCGAGGTTGACTCCTCGAGCCCGCAGCTAGGCATATCGCGCGTCGGCACCTCGGACTGCGCGAATAAGCGCATCAAGGGTTGACTCCTCGAGCCCGCGGCTAGGAACTTCACGTGTCGGCACCTCAGACTGCGCGAATAAGCGCATCGAGGGTTGACTCCTCGAGCCCGCGGCGAGGCAATTCGCGCGTCAGCACTTCGGCTTGCGCGAATAAGGCCATCGAAGGTTGACTCCTCGAGCCCGCGGCTAGGCATTTAGCGCGTCGGCACCTCGGACTGCGCGAATAAGCGCATCGAGGGTCGACTCCTCGAGCACGCGGCTAGGAATTTCGAGTGTCGACACCTCGGACTGCGAAAATCAGCGCATGGAGGGTTGACTCCTCGAGCCCGCGGCTAAGCATTTCGCGCGTAGGCACCTCGGACTGCGCGAATAAGCGCATCGAGGGTCGACTCCTCGAGCCCGTGGCTAGGAATTTCGCGTGTCGATACCTTGGACTGCGCGAAAAAGCGCGTGGTGTGTCGACTCCTCGAGACCGCGGCTAGGAATTTCGCGTGTCGACACCTGGGACTGCGCGGAGAAGCGCATCGAGGGTCGACTCCTCGAACCCGCGGTTAGGCATTTCGCGCGTTGGCACCTCGGACTGCGCGAATAAGCACATCCAGGGTTGACTCCTCGAGCCGGCGGCTAGGCATTTCGCGCGTCGGCACCTCGGACTGCGCGAATAAGCGCATCGAGGGTTGACTCCTCGAGCCTGCGGCTACACAATTCGCGCGTCGGCACCTAGGACTGCGCGAATACGCGCATGGAGGTTGACTCCTCGAGCCCGCAGCTAGCCATATTGCGCGTCGACACCTCGGACTGCGCGAATAAGCGCATCAAGGGTTGACTCCTCGAGCCCGCGGCTAGGAACTTCACGTGTCGACAACTCGGACTGTGAAAATCAGCGCATGGAGGGTTGACTCCTCGAGCCCGCGGCTAAGCATTTCGCGCGTAGGCACCTCGGACTGCGCGAATAAGCGCATCGAGGGTCGACTCCTCGAGCCCGTGGCTAGGAATTTCGCGTGTCGATACCTGGGACTGTGCGAACTAGCACGTGGTGTGTCGACTCCTCGAGACCGCGGCTGGGAATTTCGCGTGTCGACACCTGGGACAGCGCGGAGAAGCGCATCGGGGGTCGACTCCTCGAACCCGCGGTTAGGCATTTCGCGCGTTGGCACCTCGGACTGCGCGAATAAGCGCATCGAGGGTTGACTCCTCGAGCCTGCGGCTACACAATTCGCGCGTCGGCACCTAGGACTGCGCGAGTACGCGCATCGAGGTTGACTCCTCGAGCCCGCAGCTAGGCATATCGCGCGTCGGCACCTCGGACTGCGCGAATAAGCGCATCAAGGGTTGACTCCTCGAGCCCGCGGCTAGGAACTTCACGTGTCGGCACCTCAGACTGCGCGAATAAGCGCATCGAGGGTTGACTCCTCGAGCCCGCGGCGAGGCAATTCGCGCGTCAGCACTTCGGCTTGCGCGAATAAGGCCATCGAAGGTTGACTCCTCGAGCCCGCGGCTAGGCATTTAGCGCGTCGGCACCTCGGACTGCGCGAATAAGCGCATCGAGGGTCGACTCCTCGAGCACGCGGCTAGGAATTTCGAGTGTCGACACCTCGGACTGCGAAAATCAGCGCATGGAGGGTTGACTCCTCGAGCCCGCGGCTAAGCATTTCGCGCGTAGGCACCTCGGACTGCGCGAATAAGCGCATCGAGGGTCGACTCCTCGAGCCCGTGGCTAGGAATTTCGCGTGTCGATACCTTGGACTGCGCGAAAAAGCGCGTGGTGTGTCGACTCCTCGAGACCGCGGCTAGGAATTTCGCGTGTCGACACCTGGGACTGCGCGGAGAAGCGCATCGAGGGTCGACTCCTCGAACCCGCGGTTAGGCATTTCGCGCGTTGGCACCTCGGACTGCGCGAATAAGCACATCCAGGGTTGACTCCTCGAGCCGGCGGCTAGGCATTTCGCGCGTCGGCACCTCGGACTGCGCGAATAAGCGCATCGAGGGTTGACTCCTCGAGCCTGCGGCTACACAATTCGCGCGTCGGCACCTAGGACTGCGCGAATACGCGCATCGAGGTTGACTCCTCGAGCCCGCAGCTAGCCATATTGCGCGTCGGCACCTCGGACTGCGCGAATAAGCGCATCAAGGGTTGACTCCTCGAGCCCGCGGCTAGGAACTTCACGTGTCGACAACTCGGACTGTGAAAATCAGCGCATGGAGGGTTGACTCCTCGAGCCCGCGGCTAAGCATTTCGCGCGTAGGCACCTCGGACTGCGCGAATAAGCGCATCGAGGGTCGACTCCTCGAGCCCGTGGCTAGGAATTTCGCGTGTCGATACCTGGGACTGTGCGAACTAGCACGTGGTGTGTCGACTCCTCGAGACCGCGGCTGGGAATTTCGCGTGTCGACACCTGGGACTGCGCGGAGAAGCGCATCGGGGGTCGACTCCTCGAACCCGCGGTTAGGCATTTCGCGCGTTGGCACCTCGGACTGCGCGAATAAGCACATCGAGGGTTGACTCCTCGAGCCCGCGACTAGGCATTTCGCGCGTCGGCACCTCGGACTGCGTGAATAAGCGCATCGTGGGTTGACTCCTCGAGCCTGCGGCTACGCAATTCGCGCGTCGGCACCTAGGACTGCGCGAGTACGCGCATCGAGGTTGACTCCTCGAGCCCGCAGCTAGGCATATCGCGCGTCGGCACCTCGCACTGCGCGAATAAGCGCATCAAGGGTTGACTCCTCGAGCCCACGGCTAGGAACTTCACGTGTCGGCACCTCGGACTGCGCGAATAAGCGCATCGAGGGTTGACTCCTCGAGCCCGCGGCGAGGCAATTCGCGCGTCGGCACTTCGGCTTGCGCGAATAAGTCCATCGAAGGTTGACTCCTCGAGCCCGCGGCTAGGCATTTAGCGCGTCGGCACCTCGGACTGCGCGAATAAGCGCATCGAGGGTCGACTCCTCGAGCCCGCGGCTAGGAATTTCGCGTGTGGACACCTCGTTCTGCGAAAATCAGCGCATGGAGGGTTGACTCCTCGAGCCCGCGGCTAAGCATTTCGCGCGTAGGCACCTCGGACTGCGCGAATAAGCGCATCGAGGGTCGACACCTCGAGCCCGCGGCTAGGCATTTCGCGCGTAGGCACCTCGGACTGCACGAATAAGCGCATCGAGGGTTGACTCCTCGAGCCCGAGGCTAGGAATTTCGCGTGTCGACACCTGGGACTGCGCGAACAAGCGGGTCGAGTGTCGACTCCTCGAGCCCGCGGCTAGGGATATCGCGCGTCGGCACCTCGGACTGCGCGAATAAGCGCATCGAGGGTTGACTCCTCGAGCCCGCGGCTAGACACTTCGCGAGCGGCACCTCGGACTACGCGAATAAGCGCATCCTGGGTGGACTCCTCGAGCCCGCGGCTGGTCATTTCGCGCGTCGGCAACTCGGACTGCGCGAATAAGCTCATCGAGGGTCGACTCCTCGAGCCCGCGGCGAGGCATTTCGCGCGTCGAAACCACGGACTGCGCGTATAAGCGCATCGAGGGTCGACTCCTCGAGCCAGCGTCTAGGCATTTCGCGCGTCGGCACCTCCGACTGCGTGAATGAGCGCATCGAGGGTCGACTCCTCGAGCCCGCGACTAGGCATTTCGCGCGTCGGCACCTCGGACTGCGCGAATAAGCGCATCGAGGGTCGACTCCTCGAGCCCGCGGCTGGTTATTTCGCGCGCCGGCACCTCAGACTGCGCGAATAAGCGCATCGAGGGTCGACTCGTCGAGGCCGCGGCTACGAATTTCGCGCGTGGGCACCTCGGACTGCGCGAATAAGCGCATCGAGAGTCGACTCCTCGAGCCCGCGGCTAGGAATTTCACGTATCGACACCTCGGACTGCCCGAATCAGCGCATCGAGGGTTGACTCCTCGAGCCCGCGGCTAGGCATTTCACGCGTCGGCACCTCGGACTGCGCGAATAAGCGCATCGAGGGTCGACTCCGCGAGCCCGCGGCAAGGCATTTCGCGCGTAGGCACCTCGGACTGCGCGAATAAGCGTATCTAGAGTGGACTCCTCGAGCCCGCAGCTAGGAATTTCGCGTGTCGACACCTCGGACTGAGAGAATCAGCGCATCGAGGGTCGACACCTCGAGCCCGCGGCTAGGCATTTCGCGCGTAGGCACCTCGGACTGCACGAATAAGCGCATCGAGGTTTGACTCCTCGAGCCCGAGGCTAGGAATTTCGCGTGTCGACACCTCGGACTGCCCGAATCAGCGCATCGAGGGTTGACTCCTCGAGCCCACGGCTAGGCATTTCGCGCGTCGGCACCTCAGACTGAGCGAATAAGCTCATCGAGGGTCGACTCCTCGAGCCCGCGGAGAGGCATTTCACGCGTCGAAACCGCGGACTGCGCGTATAAGCGCATCTAGGGTCGACTCCTCGAGCCCGCGTCTAGGCATTTCGCGAGTCGGCACCTCCGACTGCGTCAATAAGCGCTTCGAGTGTCGACAACTCGTGCCCGCGGCTAGGGATATCGCGCGTCGGCACTTCGGACTGCCCGAATCAGCGCATCGAGGGTTGACTCCTCGAGCCCACGGCTTGGCATTTCGCGAGTCGGCACCTCGGACTGCGCGAATAAGCGCATCGAGGGTCGACTCCTCGAGCCCGCGGCTAGGCATTTCGCGCGTAGGCACCTCGGACTGCGCGAATAAGCACTTCGAGTGTTGACTCCTCGAGCCCGCGGCTAGGCATTTCGCGCGTCGGTACCTCGGACTGCGCGAATAAGCGCATCGAGGGTCGACTCCTCGAGCCCGTGGCTAGGAATTTCGCGTGTCGATACCTCGGACTGTGCGAACTAGCACGTGGAGTGTCGACTCCTCGAGACCGCGGCTGGGAATTTCGCGTGTCGACACCTGGGACTGCGCGGAGAAGCGCATCGAGGGTCGACTCCACGAACCCGCGGTTAGGCATTTCGCGCGTTGGCACCTCGGACTGCGCGAATAAGCACATCGAGGGTTGACTCCTCGAGCCCGCGGCTAGGCATTTCGCGCGTCGGCACCTCGGACTGCGTGAATAAGCGCATCGAGGGTTGACTCCTCGAGCCCGCGGCTAGGAACTTCACGTGTCGGCACCTCGGACTGCGCGAATAAGCGCATCGAGGGTTGACTCCTCGAGCCCGCGGCGAGGCAATTCGCGCGTCGGCACTTCGGCTTGCACGAATAAGTCCATCGAAGGTTGACTCCTCGAGCCCGCGGCTAGGCATTTCGCGCGTAGGCACCTCGGACTGCGCGAATAAGCGCTTCGAGGGTTGACTCCTCGAGCCCGCGGCTAGCCATTTCGCGCGTCGGTACCTCGGACTGCGCGAATAACCGCAGCGAGGGTCGACTTTTCGAGCCCGTGGCTAGGAATTTCGCGTGTCGATACCTCGGACTGTGCGAACTAGCACGTGGTGTGTCGACTCCTCGAGACCGCGGCCGGGAATTTCGCGTGTCGACACCTGGGACTGCGCGGAGAAGCGCATCGAGGGTCGACTCCTCGAACCCGCAGTTAGGCATTTCGCGCGTTGGCACCTCGGACTGCGCGAATAAGCACATCCAGGGTTGACTCCTCGAGCCCGCGGCTAGGCATTTCGGGCGTCGGCACCTCGGACTGCGCGAATAAGCGCATCGAGGGTTGACTCCTCGAGCCTGCGGCTACACAATTCGCGCGTCGGCACCTAGGACTGCGCGAGTACGCGCATCGAGGTTGACTCCTCGAGCCCGCAGCTAGGCATATCGCGCGTCGGCACCTCGGACTGCGCGAATAAGCGCATCATGGGTTAACTCCTCGAGCCCGCGGCTAGGAACTTCACGTGTCGGCACCTCAGACTGCGCGAATAAGCGCATCGAGGGTTGACTCCTCGAGCCCGCGGCGAGGCAATTCGCGCGTCAGCACTTCGGCTTGCGCGAATAAGTCCATCGAAGGATGACTCCTCGTGCCCGCGGCTAGGCATTTAGCGCGTCGGCATCTCGGACTGCGCGAATAAGCGCATCGAGGGTCGACTCCTCGAGACCGCGGCTAGGAATTTCGCGTGTCGACACCTGGGACTGCGCGGAGAAGCGCATCGGGGGTCGACTCCTCGAACCCGCGGTTAGGCATTTCGCGCGTTGGCACCTCGGACTGCGCGAATAAGCACATCCAGGGTTGACTCCTCGAGCCGGCGGCTAGGCATTTCGCGCGTCGGCACCTCGGACTGCGCGAATAAGCGCATCGAGGGTTGACTCCTCGAGCCTGCGGCTACACAATTCGCGCGTCGGCACGTAGGACTGCTCGAGTACGCGCATCGAGGTTGACTCCTTGAGCCCGCCGCTAGGCATTTCGCGCGTCGGCACCTCGGACTGCGCGAATAAGCGCATCGAGGGTCGACTTCTCGAGCCCGCGGCGAGGAATTTCGCGCGTCGGCACCTCGGACTGCGCGAACAAGCTCATCGGGGGTCGACTCCTCGAACCCGCGGTTAGGCATTTCGCGCGTTGGCACCTCGGACTGCGCGAATAAGCACATCGAGGGTTGACTCCTCGAGCCCGCGACTAGGCATTTCGCGCGTCGGCACCTCGGACTGCGCGAATAAGCGCATCGTGGGTTGACTCCTCGAGCCTGCGGCTACGCAATTCGCGCGTCGGCACCTAGGACTGCGCGAGTACGCGCATCGAGGTTGACTCCTCGAGCCCGCAGCTAGGCATATCGCGCGTCGGCACCTCGCACTGCGCGAATAAGCGCATCAAGGGTTGACTCCTCGAGCCCACGGCTAGGAACTTCACGTGTCGGCACCTCGGACTGCGCGAATAAGCGCATCGAGGGTTGACTCCTCGAGCCCGCGGCGAGGCAATTCGCGCGTCGGCACTTCGGCTTGCGCGAATAAGTCCATCGAAGGTTGACTCCTCGAGCCCGCGGCTAGGCATTTAGCGCGTCGGCACCTCGGACTGCGCGAATAAGCGCATCGAGGGTCGACTCCTCGAGCCCGCGGCTAGGAATTTCGCGTGTGGACACCTCGTTCTGCGAAAATCAGCGCATGGAGGGTTGACTCCTCGAGCCCGCGGCTAAGCATTTCGCGCGTAGGCACCTCGGACTGCGCGAATAAGCGCATCGAGGGTCGACACCTCGAGCCCGCGGCTAGGCATTTCGCGCGTAGGCACCTCGGACTGCACGAATAAACGCATCGAGGGTTGACTCCTCGAGCCCGCGGCTAGGAATTTCGCGTGTGGACACCTCGTTCTGCGAAAATCAGCGCATGGAGGGTTGACTCCTCGAGACTGCGGCTAAGCATTTCGCGCGTAGGCACCTCGGACTGCGCGAATAAGCGCATCGAGGGTCGACACCTCGAGCCCGCGGCTAGGCATTTCGCGCGTAGGCACCTCGGACTGCACGAATAAGCGCATCGAGGGTTGACTCCTCGAGCCCGAGGCTAGGAATTTCGCGTGTCGACACCTGGGACTGCGCGAACAAGCGCATCGAGGGTTGACTCCTCGAGCCCGCGGCTAGACACTTCGCGAGCGGCACCTCGGACTACGCGAATAAGCGCATCCTGGGTGGACTCCTCGAGCCCGCGGCTGGTCATTTCGCGCGTCGGCAACTCGGACTGCGCGAATAAGCTCATCGAGGGTCGACTCCTCGAGCCCGCGGCGAGGCATTTCGCGCGTCGAAACCACGGACTGCGCGTATAAGCGCATCGAGGGTCGACTCCTCGAGCCAGCGTCTAGGCATTTCGCGCGTCGGCACCTCCGACTGCGTGAATGAGCGCATCGAGGGTCGACTCCTCGAGCCCGCGACTAGGCATTTCGCGCGTCGGCACCTTGGACTGCGCGAATAAGCGCATCGAGGGTCGACTCCTCGAGCCCGCGGCTGGTCATTTCGCGCGCCGGCACCTCAGACTGCGCGAATAAGCGCATCGAGGGTCGACTCGTCGAGGCCGCGGCTACGAATTTCGCGCGTGGGCACCTCGGACTGCGCGAATAAGCGCATCGAGAGTCGACTCCTCGAGCCCGCGGCTAGGAATTTCACGTATCGACACCTCGGACTGCCCGAATCAGCGCATCGAGGGTTGACTCCTCGAGCCCGCGGCTAGGCATTTCGCGCGTCGGCACCTCGGACTGCGCGAATAAGCGCATCGAGGGTTGACTCCTCGAGCCCACGGCTAGGCATTTCGCGCGTCGGCACCTCGGACTGAGCGAATAAGCGTATCGAGGGTCGACTCCTCGACCCCGCGGCTAGAAATTTCGCGTGTCGATACCTTGGACTGCGCGAAAAAGCGCGTGGTGTGTGGACTCCTCGAGACGGCGGCTAGGAATTTCACGTATCGACACCTGGGACTGCGCGAATAAGCGCATCGACGGTTGACTCCCCGAGCCCGCGGCTAGGCATTTCGCGCGTCGGCACTTCGGACTGCGCGAATAAGCGCATCGAGGGTTGACTCATCGAGCCCGCCGCTAGGCATTTCGCGCGTCGGCACCTCGGACCGCGCGAATAAGCGCATCGAGGGTCGACTTCTCGAGCCCGCGGCTAGGAATTTCGCGCGTCGGCACCTCAGACTGCGCGAATAAGCTCATCGAGGGTCGACTCCTCGAGCCCGCGGAGAGGCATTTCGCGCGTCGAAACCGCGGACTGCGCGTATAAGCGCATCTAGGGTCGACTCCTCGAGCCCGCGTCTAGGCATTTCGCGAGTCGGCACCTCCGACTGCGTCAATAAGCGCTTCGAGTGTCGACAACTCGTGCCAGCGGCTAGGGATATCGCGCGTCGGCACCTCGGACTGCCCGAATCAGCGCATCGAGGGTTGACTCCTCGAGCCCACGGCTTGGCATTTCGCGAGTCGGCACCTCGGACTGCGCGAATAAGCGCATCGAGGGTCGACTCCTCGAGCCCGCGGCTAGGCATTTCGCGCGTAGGCACCTCGGACTGCGCGAATAAGCGCTTCGAGTGTTGACTCCTCGAGCCCGCGGCTAGGCATTTCGCGCGTCGGTACCTCGGACTGCGCGAATAAGCGCACCGAGGGTCGACTCCTCGAGCCCGTGGCTAGGAATTTCGCGTGTCGATACCTCGGACTGTGCGAACTAGCACGTGGAGTGTCGACTCCTCGAGACCGCGGCTGGGAATTTCGCGTGTCGACACCTGGGACTGCGCGGAGAAGCGCATCGAGGGTCGACTCCACGAACCCGCGGTTAGGCATTTCGCGCGTTGGCACCTCGGACTGCGCGAATAAGCACATCGAGGGTTGACTCCTCGAGCCCGCGGCTAGGCATTTCGCGCGTCGGCACCTCGGACTGCGCGAATAAGCGCATCGAGGGTCGACTCCTCGAGCCCGCGGCTAGGAATTTCGCGTGTCGATACCTTGGACTGCGCGAAAAAGCGCGTGGTGTGTCGACTCCTCGAGACCGCGGCTAGGAATTTCGCGTGTCGACACCTGGGACTGCGCGGAGAAGCGCATCGAGGGTCGACTCCTCGAACCCGCGGTTAGGCATTTCGCGCGTTGGCACCTCGGACTGCGCGAATAAGCACATCCAGGGTTGACTCCTCGAGCCGGCGGCTAGGCATTTCGCGCGTTGGCACCTCGGACTGCGCGAATAAGCACATCGAGGGTTGACTCCTCGAGTCCGCGGCTAGGCATTTCGCGCGTCGGCACCTCGGACTGCGCGAATAAGCGCATCGAGGGTTGACTCCTCGAGCCTGCGGCTACACAATTCGCGCGTCGGCACCTAGGACTGCGCGAGTACGCGCATCGAGGTTGACTCCTCGAGCCCGCAGCTAGGCATATCGCGCGTCGGCACCTCGGACTGCGCGAATAAGCGCATCAAGGGTTGACTCCTCGAGCCCGCGGCTAGGAGCTTCACGTGTCGGCACCTCGGACTGCGCGAATAAGCGCATCGAGGGTTGACTCCTCGAGCCCGCGGCGAGGCAATTCGCGCGTCGGCACTTCGGCTTGCGCGAATAAGTCCATCGAAGGTTGACTCCTCGAGCCCGCGGCTAGGCATTTCCGGCGTAGGCACCTCGGACTGCGCGAATAAGCGCTTCGAGGGTTGACTCCTCGAGCCCGCGGCTAGGCATTTCGCGCGTCGGTACCTCGGACTGCGCGAATAAGCGCATCGAGGGTCGACTCCTCGAGCCCGTGGCTAGGAATTTCGCGTGTCGATACCTCGGACTGTGCGAACTAGCACGTGGTGTGTCGACTCCTCGAGACCGCGGCTGGGAATTTCGCGTGTCGACACCTGGGACTGCACGGAGAAGCGCATCGAGGGTCGACTCCTCGAGCACGCGGCTAGGAATTTCGCGTGTCGACACCTCGGACTGCGAAAATCAGCGCATGGAGGGTTGACTCCTCGAGCCCGCGGCTAAGCATTTCGCGCGTAGGCACCTCGGACTGCGCGAATAAGCGCATCGAGGGTCGACTCCTCGAGCCCGTGGCTAGGAATTTCGCGTGTCGATACCTTGGACTGCGCGAAAAAGCGCGTGGTGTGTCGACTCCTCGAGACCGCGGCTAGGAATTTCGCGTGTCGACACCTGGGACTGCGCGGAGAAGCGCATCGAGGGTCGACTCCTCGAACCCGCGGTTAGGCATTTCGCGCGTTGGCACCTCGGACTGCGCGAATAAGCACATCCAGGGTTCACTCCTCGAGCCGGCGGCTAGGCATTTCGCGCGTCGGCACCTCGGACTGCGCGAATAAGCGCATCGAGGGTTGACTCCTCGAGCCTGCTGCTACACAATTCGCGCGTCGGCACCTAGGACTGCGCGAATACGCGCATCGAGGTTGACTCCTCGAGCCCGCAGCTAGGCATATCGCGCGTCGGCACCTCGGACTGTGCGAATAAGCGCATCAAGGGTTGACTCCTCGAGCCCGCGGCTAGGAACTTCACGTGTCGACAACTCGGACTGTGAAAATCAGCGCATGGAGGGTTGACTCCTCGAGCCCGCGGCTAAGCATTTCGCGCGTAGGCACCTCGGACTGCGCGAATAAGCGCATCGAGGGTCGACTCCTCGAGCCCGTGGCTAGGAATTTCGCGTGTCGATACCTCGGACTGTGCGAACTAGCACGTGGTGTGTCGACTCCTCGAGACCGCGGCTGGGAATTTCGCGTGTCGACACCTGGGACTGCGCGGAGAAGCGCATCGGGGGTCGACTCCTCGAACCCGCGGTTAGGCATTTCGCGCGTTGGCACCTCGGACTGCGCGAATAAGCACATCGAGGGTTGACTCCTCGAGCCCGCGACTAGGCATTTCGCGCGTCGGCACCTCGGACTGCGCGAATAAGCGCATCGTGGGTTGACTCCTCGAGCCTGCGGCTACGCAATTCGCGCGTCGGCACCTAGGACTACGCGAGTACGCGCATCGAGGTTGACTCCTCGAGCCTGCAGCTAGGCATATCGCGCGTCGGCACCTCGCACTGCGCGAATAAGCGCATCAAGGGTTGACTCCTCGAGCCCACGGCTAGGAACTTCACGTGTCGGCACCTCGGACTGCGCGAATAAGCGCATCGAGGGTTGACTCCTCGAGCCCGCGGCGAGGCAATTCGCACGTCGGCACTTCGGCTTGCGCGAATAAGTCCATCGAAGGTTGACTCCTCGAGCCCGCGGCTAGGCATTTAGCGCGTCGGCACCTCGGACTGCGCGAATAAGCGCATCGAGGGTCGACTCCTCGAGCCCGCGGCTAGGAATTTCGCGTGTCGACACCTCGTTCTGCGAAAATCAGCGCATGGAGGGTTGACTCCTCGAGCCCGCGGCTAAGCATTTCGCGCGTAGGCACCTCGGACTGCGCGAATAAGCGCATCGAGGGTCGACACCTCGAGCCCGTGGCTAGGCATTTCGCGCGTAGGCACCTCGGACTGCACGAATAAGCGCATCGAGGGTTGACTCCTCGAGCCTGCGGCTACACAATTCGCGCGTCGGCACCTAGGACTGTGCGAGTACGCGCATCGAGGTTGACTCCTCGAGCCCGCAGCTAGGCGTATCGCGCGTCGGCACCTCGGACAGCGCGAATAAGCTCATCGAGGGTCGACTCCTCGAGCCCGCGGCGAGGCATTTCGCGCGTCGAAACCACGGACTGCGCGTATAAGCGCATCGAGGGTCGACTCCTCGAGCCAGCGTCTAGGCATTTCGCGCGTCGGCACCTCCGACTGCGTGAATAAGCGCTTCGAGTGTCGACTCCTCGTGCCCGCGGCTAGGGATATCGCGCGTCGGCACCTCGGACTGCCCGAATCAGCGCATCGAGGGTGGACTCCTCGAGCCCGCGGCTGGTCATTTCGCGCGTCGGCACCTCGGACTGCGCGAATAAGCTCATCGAGGGTCGACTCCTCGAGACCGCGGCTACGAATTTCGCGCGTCGACACCTCGGACTGCGCGAATCAGCGCATCGAGGGTCGACTCGTCGAGGCCGCGGCTACGAATTTCGCGCGTGGGCACCTCGGACTGCGCGAATAAGCGCATCGAGAGTCGACTCCTCGAGCCCGCGGCTAGGAATTTCACGTATCGACACCTCGGGCTGCCCGAATCAGCGCATCGAGGGTTGACTCCTCGAGCCTGCGGCTAGGCATTTCGCGCGTCGGCACCTCGGACTGCGCGAATAAGTGCATCGAGGGTCGACTCCTCGAGCCCGCGGCTAGGCATTTCGCGCGTGGGCACCTCGGACTGCGCAAATAAGCGTATCGAGGGTCGACTCCTCGAGCCCGCGGCTAGGAATTTCGCGTGTCGATACCTCGGACTGCGCGAAAAAGCGCGTTGTGTGTCGACTCCTCGAGACGGCGGCTAGCTATTTCACGTATCGACACCTGGGACTGCGCGAATAAGCGCATCGAGGGTCGACTCCTCGAGCCCGCGGTTAGGCATTTCGCGCGTTGGCACCTCGGACTGCGCGAATAAGTGCATCGACGGTTGACTCCTCGAGCCCGCGGCTAGGCATTACGCGCGTCGGCACCTCGGACTGCGCGAATAAGCGCATCGAGGGTTGACTCCTCGAGCCCGCGGCTACGCAATTCGCGCGTCGGCACCTCGGACTGCGCGAGTATGCGCATCGAGGTTGACTCCTCGAAGCCCGCGGCTAGGCATATCGCGCGTCGGCACCTCGGACTGCGCGAATAAGCGCATCGAGGGTAGACTCCTCGAGCCCGCGGCTAGGAACTTCACGTGTCGGCAACTCGCACTGCGCGAATCAGCGCATCGAGGGTTGACTCCTCGAGCCCGCGGCTAGGCATTTCGCGCGTCGGCACCTCGGACTGAGCGAATAAGCGTATCGAGGGTCGACTCCTCGACCCCGCGGCTAGAAATTTCGCGTGTCGATACCTTGGACTGCGCGAAAAAGCGCGTGGTGTGTCGACTCCTCGAGAAGGCGGCTAGGAATTTCACGTATCGACACCTGGGACTGCGCGAATAAGCGCATCGACGGTTGACTCCCCGAGCCCGCGGCTAGGCATTTCGCGCGTCGGCACTTCGGACTGCGCGAATAAGCGCATCGAGGGTTGACTCATCGAGCCCGCCGCTAGGCATTTCGCGCGTCGGCACCTCGGACCGCGCGAATAAGCTCATCGAGGGTCGACTCCTCGAGCCCGCGGAGAGGCATTTCGCGCGTCGAAACCGCGGACTGCGCGTATAAGCGCATCTAGGGTCGACTCCTCGAGCCCGCGTCTAGGCATTTCGCGAGTCGGCACCTCCGACTGCGTCAATAAGCGCTTCGAGTGTCGACAACTCGTGCCAGCGGCTAGGGATATCGCGCGTCGGCACCTCGGACTGCCCGAATCAGCGCATCGAGGGTTGACTCCTCGAGCCCACGGCTTGGCATTTCGCGAGTCGGCACCTCGGACTGCGCGAATAAGCGCATCGAGGGTCGACTCCTCGAGCCCGCGGCTAGGCATTTCGCGCGTAGGCACCTCGGACTGCGCGAATAAGCGCTTCGAGTGTTGACTCCTCGAGCCCGCGGCTAGGCATTTCGCGCGTCGGTACCTCGGACTGCGCGAATAAGCGCACCGAGGGTCGACTCCTCGAGCCCGTGGCTAGGAATTTCGCGTGTCGATACCTCGGACTGTGCGAACTAGCACGTGGAGTGTCGACTCCTCGAGACCGCGGCTGGGAATTTCGCGTGTCGACACCTGGGACTGCGCGGAGAAGCGCATCGAGGGTCGACTCCACGAACCCGCGGTTAGGCATTTCGCGCGTTGGCACCTCGGACTGCGCGAATAAGCACATCGAGGGTTGACTCCTCGAGCCCGCGGCTAGGCATTTCGCGCGTCGGCACCTCGGACTGCGCGAATAAGCGCATCGAGGGTTGACTCCTCGAGCCTGCGGCTACACAATTCGCGCGTCGGCACCTAGGACTGCGCGAGTACGCGCATCGAGGTTGACTCCTCGAGCCCGCAGCTAGGCATATCGCGCGTCGGCACCTCGGACTGCGCGAATAAGCGCATCAAGGGTTGACTCCTCGAGCCCGCGGCTAGGAACTTCACGTGTCGGCACCTCAGACTGCGCGAATAAGCGCATCGAGGGTTGACTCCTCGAGCCCGCGGCGAGGCAATTCGCGCGTCAGCACTTCGGCTTGCGCGAATAAGTCCATCGAATGTTGACTCCTCGTGCCCGCGGCTAGGCATTTAGCGCGTCGGCATCTCGGACTGCGCGAATAAGCGCATCGAGGGTCGACTCCTCGAGCCCGCGGCTAGGAATTTCGCGTGTCGATACCTTGGACTGCGCGAAAAAGCGCGTGGTGTGTCGACTCCTCGAGACCGCGGCTAGGAATTTCGCGTGTCGACACCTGGGACTGCGCGGAGAAGCGCATCGAGGGTCGACTCCTCGAACCCGCGGTTAGGCATTTCGCGCGTTGGCACCTCGGACTGCGCGAATAAGCACATCCAGGGTTGACTCCTCGAGCCGGCGGCTAGGCATTTCGCGCGTTGGCACCTCGGACTGCGCGAATAAGCACATCGAGGGTTGACTCCTCGAGTCCGCGGCTAGGCATTTCGCGCGTCGGCACCTCGGACTGCGCGAATAAGCGCATCGAGGGTTGACTCCTCGAGCCTGCGGCTACACAATTCGCGTGTCGGCACCTAGGACTGCGCGAGTACGCGCATCGAGGTTGACTCCTCGAGCCCGCAGCTAGGCATATCGCGCGTCGGCACCTCGGACTGCGCGAATAAGCGCATCAAGGGTTGACTCCTCGAGCCCGCGGCTAGGAACTTCACGTGTCGGCACCTCGGACTGCGCGAATAAGCGCATCGAGGGTTGACTCCTCGAGCCCGCGGCGAGGCAATTCGCGCGTCGGCACTTCGGCTTGCGCGAATAAGTCCATCGAAGGTTGACTCCTCGAGCCCGCGGCTAGGCATTTCCGGCGTAGGCACCTCGGACTGCGCGAATAAGCGCTTCGAGGGTTGACTCCTCGAGCCCGCGGCTAGGCATTTCGCGCGTCGGTACCTCGGACTGCGCGAATAAGCGCATCGAGGGTCGACTCCTCGAGCCCGTGGCTAGGAATTTCGCGTGTCGATACCTCGGACTGTGCGAACTAGCACGTGGTGTGTCGACTCCTCGAGACCGCGGCCGGGAATTTCGCGTGTCGACACCTGGGACTGCACGGAGAAGCGCATCGAGGGTCGACTCCTCGAGCACGCGGCTAGGAATTTCGCGTGTCGACACCTCGGACTGCGAAAATCAGCGCATGGAGGGTAGACTCCTCGAGCCCGCGGCTAAGCATTTCGCGCGTAGGCACCTCGGACTGCGCGAATAAGCGCATCGAGGGTCGACTCCTCGAGCCCGTGGCTAGGAATTTCGCGTGTCGATACCTTGGACTGCGCGAAAAAGCGCGTGGTGTGTCGACTCTTCGAGACCGCGGCTAGGAATTTCGCGTGTCGACACCTGGGACTGCGCGGAGAAGCGCATCGAGGGTCGACTCCTCGAACCCGCGGTTAGGCATTTCGCGCGTTGGCACCTCGGACTGCGCGAATAAGCACATCCAGGGTTCACTCCTCGAGCCGGCGGCTAGGCATTTCGCGCGTCGGCACCTCGGACTGCGGGAATAAGCGCATCGAGGGTTGACTCCTCGAGCCTGCGGCTACACAATTCGCGCGTCGGCACCTAGGACTGCGCGAATACGCGCATCGAGGTTGACTCCTCGAGCCCGCAGCTAGGCATATCGCGCGTCGGCACCTCGCACTGCGCGAATAAGCGCATCAAGGGTTGACTCCTCGAGCCCACGGCTAGGAACTTCACGTGTCGGCACCTCGGACTGCGCGAATAAGCGCATCGAGGGTTGACTCCTCGAGCCCGCGGCGAGGCAATTCGCACGTCGGCACTTCGGCTTGCGCGAATAAGTCCATCGAAGGTTGACTCCTCGAGCCCGCGGCTAGGCATTTAGCGCGTCGGCACCTCGGACTGCGCGAATAAGCGCATCGAGGGTCGACTCCTCGAGCCCGCGGCTAGGAATTTCGCGTGTCGACACCTCGTTCTGCGAAAATCAGCGCATGGAGGGTTGACTCCTCGAGCCCGCGGCTAAGCATTTCGCGCGTAGGCACCTCGGACTGCGCGAATAAGCGCATCGAGGGTCGACACCTCGAGCCCGTGGCTAGGCATTTCGCGCGTAGGCACCTCGGACTGCACGAATAAGCGCATCGAGGGTTGACTCCTCGAGCCTGCGGCTACACAATTCGCGCGTCGGCACCTAGGACTGCGCGAGTACGCGCATCGAGGTTGACTCCTCGAGCCCGCAGCTAGGCGTATCGCGCGTCGGCACCTCGGACTGCGCGAATAAGCGCATCAAGGGTTGACTCCTCGAGCCCGCGGCTAGGAACTTCACGTGTCGGCACCTCAGACTGCGCGAATAAGCGCATCGAGGGTTGACTCCTCGAGCCCGCGGCGAGGCAATTCGCGCGTCAGCACTTCGGCTTGCGCGAATAAGTCCATCGAATGTTGACTCCTCGTGCCCGCGGCTAGGCATTTAGCGCGTCGGCATCTCGGACTGCGCGAATAAGCGCATCGAGGGTCGACTCCTCGAGCCCGCGGCTAGGAATTTCGCGTGTCGATACCTTGGACTGCGCGAAAAAGCGCGTGGTGTGTCGACTCCTCGAGACCGCGGCTAGGAATTTCGCGTGTCGACACCTGGGACTGCGCGGAGAAGCGCATCGAGGGTCGACTCCTCGAACCCGCGGTTAGGCATTTCGCGCGTTGGCACCTCGGACTGCGCGAATAAGCACATCCAGGGTTGACTCCTCGAGCCGGCGGCTAGGCATTTCGCGCGTCGGCGCCTCGGACAGCGCGAATAAGCGCATCGAGGGTTGACTCCTCGAGCCTGCGGCTACACAATTCGCGCGTCGGCACGTAGGACTGCGCGAGTACGCGCATCGAGGTTGGCTCCTCGAGCCCGCAGCTAGGCATATCGCGCGTCGGCACCTCGGACTGCGCGAATAAGCGCATCAAGGGTTGACTCCTCGAGCCCGCGGCTAGGAACTTCACGTGTCGGCACCTAGGACTGCGCGAATAAGCGCATCGAGGGTCGACTCCTCGAACCCGCGGCTAGAAATTTCGCGTGTCGTTACCTTGGACTGCGCGAAAAAGCGCGTGGAGTGTCGACTCCTCGAGACGGCGGCTAGGAATTTCACGTATCGACACCTGGGACTGCGCGAATAAGCGCATCGACGGTTGACTCCTCGAGCCCGCGGCTAGGCATTTCGCGCGTCGGCACTTCGGACTGCGCGAATAAGCGCATCGAGGTTTGACTCCCCGAGCCCGCGGCTAGGAACTTCACGTGTCGGCAACTGGCACTGCGCGAATAAGCGCATCGAGGGTTGACTCCTCGAGCCCGCGGCGAGGCATTTCGCTCGTCGAAACCGCGGACTGCGCGTATAAGCGCATCGAGGGTCGACTCCTCGAGCCCGCCTCTAGGCATTTCGCGAGTCGGCACCTCCGACTGCGTGAATAAGCGCTTCGAGTGTCGACAACTCGTGCCCGCGGCTAGGGATATCGCGCGTCGGCACCTCAGACTGCCCGAATCAGCGCATCGAGGGTTGACTCCTCGAGCCCACGGCTTGGCATTTCGCGAGTCGGCACCTCGGACTGCGCGAATAAGCGCATCGAGGGTCGACTCCTCGAGCCCACGGCTAGGCATTTCGCGCGTAGGCACCTCGGATTGCGCGAATAAGCGCTTCGAGGGTTGACTCCTCGAGCCCGCGGCTAGGCATTACGCGCGTCGGTACCTCGGACTGCGCGAATAAGCGCATCGAGGGTCGACTCCTCGAGACCGCGGCTGGGAATTTCGCGTGTCGACACCTGGGACTGCGCGGAGAAGCGCATCGAGGGTCGACTCCTCGAACCCGCGGTTAGGCATTTCGCGCGTTGGCACCTCGGACTGCGAGAATAAGCACATCGAGGGTTGACTCCTCGAGTCCGCGGCTAGGCATTTCGCGCGTCGGCACCTCGGACTGCGCGAATAAGCGCATCGAGGGTTGACTCCTCGAGCCTGCGGCTACACAATTCGCGCGTCGGCACCTAGGACTGCGCGAGTACGCGCATCGAGGTTGACTCCTCGAGCCCGCAGCTAGGCATATCGCGCGTCGGCACCTCGGACTGCGCGAATAAGCGCATCAAGGGTTGACTCCTCGAGCCCGCGGCTAGGAACTTCACGTGTCGGCACCTAGGACTGCGCGAATAAGCGCATCGAGGGTCGACTCCTCGAACCCGCGGCTAGAAATTTCGCGTGTCGTTACCTTGGACTGCGCGAAAAAGCGCGTGGAGTGTCGACTCCTCGAGACGGCGGCTAGGAATTTCACGTATCGACACCTGGGACTGCGCGAATAAGCGCATCGACGGTTGACTCCTCGAGCCCGCGGCTAGGCATTTCGCGCGTCGGCACTTCGGACTGCGCGAATAAGCGCATCGAGGTTTGACTCCCCGAGCCCGCGGCTAGGAACTTCACGTGTCGGCAACTGGCACTGCGCGAATAAGCGCATCGAGGGTTGACTCCTCGAGCCCGCGGCGAGGCATTTCGCTCGTCGAAACCGCGGACTGCGCGTATAAGCGCATCGAGGGTCGACTCCTCGAGCCCGCCTCTAGGCATTTCGCGAGTCGGCACCTCCGACTGCGTGAATAAGCGCTTCGAGTGTCGACAACTCGTGCCCGCGGCTAGGGATATCGCGCGTCGGCACCTCAGACTGCCCGAATCAGCGCATCGAGGGTTGACTCCTCGAGCCCACGGCTTGGCATTTCGCGAGTCGGCACCTCGGACTGCGCGAATAAGCGCATCGAGGGTCGACTCCTCGAGCCCACGGCTAGGCATTTCGCGCGTAGGCACCTCGGATTGCGCGAATAAGCGCTTCGAGGGTTGACTCCTCGAGCCCGCGGCTAGGCATTACGCGCGTCGGTACCTCGGACTGCGCGAATAAGCGCATCGAGGGTCGACTCCTCGAGACCGCGGCTGGGAATTTCGCGTGTCGACACCTGGGACTGCGCGGAGAAGCGCATCGAGGGTCGACTCCTCGAACCCGCGGTTAGGCATTTCGCGCGTTGGCACCTCGGACTGCGAGAATAAGCACATCGAGGGTTGACTCCTCGAGTCCGCGGCTAGGCATTTCGCGCGTCGGCACCTCGGACTGCGCGAATAAGCGCATCGAGGGTTGACTCCTCGAGCCTGCGGCTACACAATTCGCGCGTCGGCACCTAGGACTGCGCGAGTACGCGCATCGAGGTTGACTCCTCGAGCCCGCAGCTAGGCATATCGCGCGTCGGCACCTCGGACTGCGCGAATAAGCGCATCAAGGGTTGACTCCTCGAGCCCGCGGCTAGGAACTTCACGTGTCGGCACCTCGGACTGCGCGAATAAGCGCATCGAGGGTTGACTCCTCGAGCCCGCGGCGAGGCAATTCGCGCGTCGGCACTTCGGCTTGCGCGAATAAGTCCATCGAAGGTTGACTCCTCGAGCCCGCGGCTAGGCATTTCGCGCGTAGGCACCTCGGACTGCGCGAATAAGCGCTTCGAGGGTTGACTCCTCGAGCCCGCGGCTAGGCATTTCGCGCGTCTGTACCTCGGACTGCGCGAATAAGCGCATCGAGGGTCGACTCCTCGAGCCCGTGGCTAGGAATTTCGCGTGTCGATACCTCGGACTGTGCGAACTAGCACGTGGTGTGTCGACTCCTCGAGACCGCGGCCGGGAATTTCGCGTGTCGACACCTGGGACTGCGCGGAGAAGCGCATCGAGGGTCGACTCCTCGAACCCGCGGTTAGGCATTTCGCGCGTTGGCACCTCGGACTGCGCGAATAAGCGCATCGAGGGTTGACTCCTCGAGCCTGCGGCTACACAATTCGCGCGTCGGCACCTAGGACTGCGCGAGTACGCGCATCGACGTTGACTCCTCGAGCCCGCAGCTAGGCATATCGCGCGTCGGCACCTCGGACTGCGCGAATAAGCGCATCAAGGGTTGACTCCTCGAGCCCGCGGCTAGGAACTTCACGTGTCGGCACCTCAGACTGCGCGAATAAGCGCATCGAGGGTTGACTCCTCGAGCCCGCGGCGAGGCAATTCGCGCGTCAGCACTTCGGCTTGCGCGAATAAGGCCATCGAAGGTTGACTCCTCGAGCCCGCGGCTAGGCATTTAGCGCGTCGGCACCTCGGACTGCGCGAATAAGCGCATCGAGGGTCGACTCCTCGAGCACGCGGCTAGGAATTTCGAGTGTCGACACCTCGGACTGCGAAAATCAGCGCATGGAGGGTTGACTCCTCGAGCCCGCGGCTAAGCATTTCGCGCGTAGGCACCTCGGACTGCGCGAATAAGCGCATCGAGGGTCGACTCCTCGAGCCCGTGGCTAGGAATTTCGCGTGTCGATACCTTGGACTGCGCGAAAAAGCGCGTGGTGTGTCGACTCCTCGAGACCGCGGCTAGGAATTTCGCGTGTCGACACCTGGGACTGCGCGGAGAAGCGCATCGGGGGTCGACTCCTCGAACCCGCGGTTAGGCATTTCGCGCGTTGGCACCTCGGACTGCGCGAATAAGCACATCCAGGGTTGACTCCTCGAGCCGGCGGCTAGGCATTTCGCGCGTCGGCACCTCGGACTGCGCGAATAAGCGCATCGAGGGTTGACTCCTCGAGCCTGCGGCTACACAATTCGCGCGTCGGCACCTAGGACTGCGCGAATACGCGCATGGAGGTTGACTCCTCGAGCCCGCAGCTAGCCATATTGCGCGTCGGCACCTCGGACTGCGCGAATAAGCGCATCAAGGGTTGACTCCTCGAGCCCGCGGCTAGGAACTTCACGTGTCGACAACTCGGACTGTGAAAATCAGCGCATGGAGGGTTGACTCCTCGAGCCCGCGGCTAAGCATTTCGCGCGTAGGCACCTCGGACTGCGCGAATAAGCGCATCGAGGGTCGACACCTCGAGCCCGTGGCTAGGCATTTCGCGCGTAGGCACCTCGGACTGCACGAATAAGCGCATCGAGGGTTGACTCCTCGAGCCTGCGGCTACACAATTCGCGCGTCGGCACCTAGGACTGCGCGAGTACGCGCATCGAGGTTGACTCCTCGAGCCCGCAGCTAGGCGTATCGCGCGTCGGCACCTCGGACTGCGCGAATAAGCGCATCAAGGGTTGACTCCTCGAGCCCGCGGCTAGGAACTTCACGTGTCGGCACCTCAGACTGCGCGAATAAGCGCATCGAGGGTTGACTCCTCGAGCCCGCGGCGAGGCAATTCGCGCGTCAGCACTTCGGCTTGCGCGAATAAGTCCATCGAATGTTGACTCCTCGTGCCCGCGGCTAGGCATTTAGCGCGTCGGCATCTCGGACTGCGCGAATAAGCGCATCGAGGGTCGACTCCTCGAGCCCGCGGCTAGGAATTTCGCGTGTCGATACCTTGGACTGCGCGAAAAAGCGCGTGGTGTGTCGACTCCTCGAGACCGCGGCTAGGAATTTCGCGTGTCGACACCTGGGACTGCGCGGAGAAGCGCATCGAGGGTCGACTCCTCGAACCCGCGGTTAGGCATTTCGCGCGTTGGCACCTCGGACTGCGCGAATAAGCACATCCAGGGTTGACTCCTCGAGCCGGCGGCTAGGCATTTCGCGCGTCGGCGCCTCGGACAGCGCGAATAAGCGCATCGAGGGTTGACTCCTCGAGCCTGCGGCTACACAATTCGCGCGTCGGCACGTAGGACTGCGCGAGTACGCGCATCGAGGTTGGCTCCTCGAGCCCGCAGCTAGGCATATCGCGCGTCGGCACCTCGGACTGCGCGAATAAGCGCATCAAGGGTTGACTCCTCGAGCCCGCGGCTAGGAACTTCACGTGTCGGCACCTAGGACTGCGCGAATAAGCGCATCGAGGGTCGACTCCTCGAACCCGCGGCTAGAAATTTCGCGTGTCGTTACCTTGGACTGCGCGAAAAAGCGCGTGGAGTGTCGACTCCTCGAGACGGCGGCTAGGAATTTCACGTATCGACACCTGGGACTGCGCGAATAAGCGCATCGACGGTTGACTCCTCGAGCCCGCGGCTAGGCATTTCGCGCGTCGGCACTTCGGACTGCGCGAATAAGCGCATCGAGGTTTGACTCCCCGAGCCCGCGGCTAGGAACTTCACGTGTCGGCAACTGGCACTGCGCGAATAAGCGCATCGAGGGTTGACTCCTCGAGCCCGCGGCGAGGCATTTCGCTCGTCGAAACCGCGGACTGCGCGTATAAGCGCATCGAGGGTCGACTCCTCGAGCCCGCCTCTAGGCATTTCGCGAGTCGGCACCTCCGACTGCGTGAATAAGCGCTTCGAGTGTCGACAACTCGTGCCCGCGGCTAGGGATATCGCGCGTCGGCACCTCAGACTGCCCGAATCAGCGCATCGAGGGTTGACTCCTCGAGCCCACGGCTTGGCATTTCGCGAGTCGGCACCTCGGACTGCGCGAATAAGCGCATCGAGGGTCGACTCCTCGAGCCCACGGCTAGGCATTTCGCGCGTAGGCACCTCGGATTGCGCGAATAAGCGCTTCGAGGGTTGACTCCTCGAGCCCGCGGCTAGGCATTACGCGCGTCGGTACCTCGGACTGCGCGAATAAGCGCATCGAGGGTCGACTCCTCGAGACCGCGGCTGGGAATTTCGCGTGTCGACACCTGGGACTGCGCGGAGAAGCGCATCGAGGGTCGACTCCTCGAACCCGCGGTTAGGCATTTCGCGCGTTGGCACCTCGGACTGCGAGAATAAGCACATCGAGGGTTGACTCCTCGAGTCCGCGGCTAGGCATTTCGCGCGTCGGCACCTCGGACTGCGCGAATAAGCGCATCGAGGGTTGACTCCTCGAGCCTGCGGCTACACAATTCGCGCGTCGGCACCTAGGACTGCGCGAGTACGCGCATCGAGGTTGACTCCTCGAGCCCGCAGCTAGGCATATCGCGCGTCGGCACCTCGGACTGCGCGAATAAGCGCATCAAGGGTTGACTCCTCGAGCCCGCGGCTAGGAACTTCACGTGTCGGCACCTAGGACTGCGCGAATAAGCGCATCGAGGGTCGACTCCTCGAACCCGCGGCTAGAAATTTCGCGTGTCGTTACCTTGGACTGCGCGAAAAAGCGCGTGGAGTGTCGACTCCTCGAGACGGCGGCTAGGAATTTCACGTATCGACACCTGGGACTGCGCGAATAAGCGCATCGACGGTTGACTCCTCGAGCCCGCGGCTAGGCATTTCGCGCGTCGGCACTTCGGACTGCGCGAATAAGCGCATCGAGGTTTGACTCCCCGAGCCCGCGGCTAGGAACTTCACGTGTCGGCAACTGGCACTGCGCGAATAAGCGCATCGAGGGTTGACTCCTCGAGCCCGCGGCGAGGCATTTCGCTCGTCGAAACCGCGGACTGCGCGTATAAGCGCATCGAGGGTCGACTCCTCGAGCCCGCCTCTAGGCATTTCGCGAGTCGGCACCTCCGACTGCGTGAATAAGCGCTTCGAGTGTCGACAACTCGTGCCCGCGGCTAGGGATATCGCGCGTCGGCACCTCAGACTGCCCGAATCAGCGCATCGAGGGTTGACTCCTCGAGCCCACGGCTTGGCATTTCGCGAGTCGGCACCTCGGACTGCGCGAATAAGCGCATCGAGGGTCGACTCCTCGAGCCCACGGCTAGGCATTTCGCGCGTAGGCACCTCGGATTGCGCGAATAAGCGCTTCGAGGGTTGACTCCTCGAGCCCGCGGCTAGGCATTACGCGCGTCGGTACCTCGGACTGCGCGAATAAGCGCATCGAGGGTCGACTCCTCGAGACCGCGGCTGGGAATTTCGCGTGTCGACACCTGGGACTGCGCGGAGAAGCGCATCGAGGGTCGACTCCTCGAACCCGCGGTTAGGCATTTCGCGCGTTGGCACCTCGGACTGCGAGAATAAGCACATCGAGGGTTGACTCCTCGAGTCCGCGGCTAGGCATTTCGCGCGTCGGCACCTCGGACTGCGCGAATAAGCGCATCGAGGGTTGACTCCTCGAGCCTGCGGCTACACAATTCGCGCGTCGGCACCTAGGACTGCGCGAGTACGCGCATCGAGGTTGACTCCTCGAGCCCGCAGCTAGGCATATCGCGCGTCGGCACCTCGGACTGCGCGAATAAGCGCATCAAGGGTTGACTCCTCGAGCCCGCGGCTAGGAACTTCACGTGTCGGCACCTCGGACTGCGCGAATAAGCGCATCGAGGGTTGACTCCTCGAGCCCGCGGCGAGGCAATTCGCGCGTCGGCACTTCGGCTTGCGCGAATAAGTCCATCGAAGGTTGACTCCTCGAGCCCGCGGCTAGGCATTTCGCGCGTAGGCACCTCGGACTGCGCGAATAAGCGCTTCGAGGGTTGACTCCTCGAGCCCGCGGCTAGGCATTTCGCGCGTCTGTACCTCGGACTGCGCGAATAAGCGCATCGAGGGTCGACTCCTCGAGCCCGTGGCTAGGAATTTCGCGTGTCGATACCTCGGACTGTGCGAACTAGCACGTGGTGTGTCGACTCCTCGAGACCGCGGCCGGGAATTTCGCGTGTCGACACCTGGGACTGCGCGGAGAAGCGCATCGAGGGTCGACTCCTCGAACCCGCGGTTAGGCATTTCGCGCGTTGGCACCTCGGACTGCGCGAATAAGCGCATCGAGGGTTGACTCCTCGAGCCTGCGGCTACACAATTCGCGCGTCGGCACCTAGGACTGCGCGAGTACGCGCATCGAGGTTGACTCCTCGAGCCCGCAGCTAGGCATATCGCGCGTCGGCACCTCGGACTGCGCGAATAAGCGCATCAAGGGTTGACTCCTCGAGCCCGCGGCTAGGAACTTCACGTGTCGGCACCTCAGACTGCGCGAATAAGCGCATCGAGGGTTGACTCCTCGAGCCCGCGGCGAGGCAATTCGCGCGTCAGCACTTCGGCTTGCGCGAATAAGGCCATCGAAGGTTGACTCCTCGAGCCCGCGGCTAGGCATTTAGCGCGTCGGCACCTCGGACTGCGCGAATAAGCGCATCGAGGGTCGACTCCTCGAGCACGCGGCTAGGAATTTCGAGTGTCGACACCTCGGACTGCGAAAATCAGCGCATGGAGGGTTGACTCCTCGAGCCCGCGGCTAAGCATTTCGCGCGTAGGCACCTCGGACTGCGCGAATAAGCGCATCGAGGGTCGACTCCTCGAGCCCGTGGCTAGGAATTTCGCGTGTCGATACCTTGGACTGCGCGAAAAAGCGCGTGGTGTGTCGACTCCTCGAGACCGCGGCTAGGAATTTCGCGTGTCGACACCTGGGACTGCGCGGAGAAGCGCATCGGGGGTCGACTCCTCGAACCCGCGGTTAGGCATTTCGCGCGTTGGCACCTCGGACTGCGCGAATAAGCACATCCAGGGTTGACTCCTCGAGCCGGCGGCTAGGCATTTCGCGCGTCGGCACCTCGGACTGCGCGAATAAGCGCATCGAGGGTTGACTCCTCGAGCCTGCGGCTACACAATTCGCGCGTCGGCACCTAGGACTGCGCGAATACGCGCATGGAGGTTGACTCCTCGAGCCCGCAGCTAGCCATATTGCGCGTCGGCACCTCGGACTGCGCGAATAAGCGCATCAAGGGTTGACTCCTCGAGCCCGCGGCTAGGAACTTCACGTGTCGACAACTCGGACTGTGAAAATCAGCGCATGGAGGGTTGACTCCTCGAGCCCGCGGCTAAGCATTTCGCGCGTAGGCACCTCGGACTGCGCGAATAAGCGCATCGAGGGTCGACTCCTCGAGCCCGTGGCTAGGAATTTCGCGTGTCGATACCTGGGACTGTGCGAACTAGCACGTGGTGTGTCGACTCCTCGAGACCGCGGCTGGGAATTTCGCGTGTCGACACCTGGGACAGCGCGGAGAAGCGCATCGGGGGTCGACTCCTCGAACCCGCGGTTAGGCATTTCGCGCGTTGGCACCTCGGACTGCGCGAATAAGCGCATCGAGGGTTGACTCCTCGAGCCTGCGGCTACACAATTCGCGCGTCGGCACCTAGGACTGCGCGAGTACGCGCATCGAGGTTGACTCCTCGAGCCCGCAGCTAGGCATATCGCGCGTCGGCACCTCGGACTGCGCGAATAAGCGCATCAAGGGTTGACTCCTCGAGCCCGCGGCTAGGAACTTCACGTGTCGGCACCTCAGACTGCGCGAATAAGCGCATCGAGGGTTGACTCCTCGAGCCCGCGGCGAGGCAATTCGCGCGTCAGCACTTCGGCTTGCGCGAATAAGGCCATCGAAGGTTGACTCCTCGAGCCCGCGGCTAGGCATTTAGCGCGTCGGCACCTCGGACTGCGCGAATAAGCGCATCGAGGGTCGACTCCTCGAGCACGCGGCTAGGAATTTCGAGTGTCGACACCTCGGACTGCGAAAATCAGCGCATGGAGGGTTGACTCCTCGAGCCCGCGGCTAAGCATTTCGCGCGTAGGCACCTCGGACTGCGCGAATAAGCGCATCGAGGGTCGACTCCTCGAGCCCGTGGCTAGGAATTTCGCGTGTCGATACCTTGGACTGCGCGAAAAAGCGCGTGGTGTGTCGACTCCTCGAGACCGCGGCTAGGAATTTCGCGTGTCGACACCTGGGACTGCGCGGAGAAGCGCATCGAGGGTCGACTCCTCGAACCCGCGGTTAGGCATTTCGCGCGTTGGCACCTCGGACTGCGCGAATAAGCACATCCAGGGTTGACTCCTCGAGCCGGCGGCTAGGCATTTCGCGCGTCGGCACCTCGGACTGCGCGAATAAGCGCATCGAGGGTTGACTCCTCGAGCCTGCGGCTACACAATTCGCGCGTCGGCACCTAGGACTGCGCGAATACGCGCATCGAGGTTGACTCCTCGAGCCCGCAGCTAGCCATATTGCGCGTCGGCACCTCGGACTGCGCGAATAAGCGCATCAAGGGTTGACTCCTCGAGCCCGCGGCTAGGAACTTCACGTGTCGACAACTCGGACTGTGAAAATCAGCGCATGGAGGGTTGACTCCTCGAGCCCGCGGCTAAGCATTTCGCGCGTAGGCACCTCGGACTGCGCGAATAAGCGCATCGAGGGTCGACTCCTCGAGCCCGTGGCTAGGAATTTCGCGTGTCGATACCTGGGACTGTGCGAACTAGCACGTGGTGTGTCGACTCCTCGAGACCGCGGCTGGGAATTTCGCGTGTCGACACCTGGGACTGCGCGGAGAAGCGCATCGGGGGTCGACTCCTCGAACCCGCGGTTAGGCATTTCGCGCGTTGGCACCTCGGACTGCGCGAATAAGCACATCGAGGGTTGACTCCTCGAGCCCGCGACTAGGCATTTCGCGCGTCGGCACCTCGGACTGCGTGAATAAGCGCATCGTGGGTTGACTCCTCGAGCCTGCGGCTACGCAATTCGCGCGTCGGCACCTAGGACTGCGCGAGTACGCGCATCGAGGTTGACTCCTCGAGCCCGCAGCTAGGCATATCGCGCGTCGGCACCTCGCACTGCGCGAATAAGCGCATCAAGGGTTGACTCCTCGAGCCCACGGCTAGGAACTTCACGTGTCGGCACCTCGGACTGCGCGAATAAGCGCATCGAGGGTTGACTCCTCGAGCCCGCGGCGAGGCAATTCGCGCGTCGGCACTTCGGCTTGCGCGAATAAGTCCATCGAAGGTTGACTCCTCGAGCCCGCGGCTAGGCATTTAGCGCGTCGGCACCTCGGACTGCGCGAATAAGCGCATCGAGGGTCGACTCCTCGAGCCCGCGGCTAGGAATTTCGCGTGTGGACACCTCGTTCTGCGAAAATCAGCGCATGGAGGGTTGACTCCTCGAGCCCGCGGCTAAGCATTTCGCGCGTAGGCACCTCGGACTGCGCGAATAAGCGCATCGAGGGTCGACACCTCGAGCCCGCGGCTAGGCATTTCGCGCGTAGGCACCTCGGACTGCACGAATAAGCGCATCGAGGGTTGACTCCTCGAGCCCGAGGCTAGGAATTTCGCGTGTCGACACCTGGGACTGCGCGAACAAGCGGGTCGAGTGTCGACTCCTCGAGCCCGCGGCTAGGGATATCGCGCGTCGGCACCTCGGACTGCGCGAATAAGCGCATCGAGGGTTGACTCCTCGAGCCCGCGGCTAGACACTTCGCGAGCGGCACCTCGGACTACGCGAATAAGCGCATCCTGGGTGGACTCCTCGAGCCCGCGGCTGGTCATTTCGCGCGTCGGCAACTCGGACTGCGCGAATAAGCTCATCGAGGGTCGACTCCTCGAGCCCGCGGCGAGGCATTTCGCGCGTCGAAACCACGGACTGCGCGTATAAGCGCATCGAGGGTCGACTCCTCGAGCCAGCGTCTAGGCATTTCGCGCGTCGGCACCTCCGACTGCGTGAATGAGCGCATCAAGGGTCGACTCCTCGAGCCCGCGACTAGGCATTTCGCGCGTCGGCACCTCGGACTGCGCGAATAAGCGCATCGAGGGTCGACTCCTCGAGCCCGCGGCTGGTTATTTCGCGCGCCGGCACCTCAGACTGCGCGAATAAGCGCATCGAGGGTCGACTCGTCGAGGCCGCGGCTACGAATTTCGCGCGTGGGCACCTCGGACTGCGCGAATAAGCGCATCGAGAGTCGACTCCTCGAGCCCGCGGCTAGGAATTTCACGTATCGACACCTCGGACTGCCCGAATCAGCGCATCGAGGGTTGACTCCTCGAGCCCGCGGCTAGGCATTTCACGCGTCGGCACCTCGGACTGCGCGAATAAGCGCATCGAGGGTCGACTCCTCGAGCCCGCGGCAAGGCATTTCGCGCGTAGGCACCTCGGACTGCGCGAATAAGCGTATCTAGAGTGGACTCCTCGAGCCCGCAGCTAGGAATTTCGCGTGTCGACACCTCGGACTGAGAGAATCAGCGCATCGAGGGTCGACACCTCGAGCCCGCGGCTAGGCATTTCGCGCGTAGGCACCTCGGACTGCACGAATAAGCGCATCGAGGTTTGACTCCTCGAGCCCGAGGCTAGGAATTTCGCGTGTCGACACCTCGGACTGCCCGAATCAGCGCATCGAGGGTTGACTCCTCGAGCCCACGGCTAGGCATTTCGCGCGTCGGCACCTCAGACTGAGCGAATAAGCTCATCGAGGGTCGACTCCTCGAGCCCGCGGAGAGGCATTTCACGCGTCGAAACCGCGGACTGCGCGTATAAGCGCATCTAGGGTCGACTCCTCGAGCCCGCGTCTAGGCATTTCGCGAGTCGGCACCTCGGACTGCGCGAATAAGCGCATCGAGGGTCGACTCCTCGAGCCCGCGGCTAGGCATTTCGCGCGTAGGCACCTCGGACTGCGCGAATAAGCACTTCGAGTGTTGACTCCTCGAGCCCGCGGCTAGGCATTTCGCGCGTCGGTACCTCGGACTGCGCGAATAAGCGCATCGAGGGTCGACTCCTCGAGCCCGTGGCTAGGAATTTCGCGTGTCGATACCTCGGACTGTGCGAACTAGCACGTGGAGTGTCGACTCCTCGAGACCGCGGCTGGGAATTTCGCGTGTCGACACCTGGGACTGCGCGGAGAAGCGCATCGAGGGTCGACTCCACGAACCCGCGGTTAGGCATTTCGCGCGTTGGCACCTCGGACTGCGCGAATAAGCACATCGAGGGTTGACTCCTCGAGCCCGCGGCTAGGCATTTCGCGCGTCGGCACCTCGGACTGCGTGAATAAGCGCATCGAGGGTTGACTCCTCGAGCCCGCGGCTAGGAACTTCACGTGTCGGCACCTCGGACTGCGCGAATAAGCGCATCGAGGGTTGACTCCTCGAGCCCGCGGCGAGGCAATTCGCGCGTCGGCACTTCGGCTTGCACGAATAAGTCCATCGAAGGTTGACTCCTCGAGCCCGCGGCTAGGCATTTCGCGCGTAGGCACCTCGGACTGCGCGAATAAGCGCTTCGAGGGTTGACTCCTCGAGCCCGCGGCTAGCCATTTCGCGCGTCGGTACCTCGGACTGCGCGAATAACCGCAGCGAGGGTCGACTTTTCGAGCCCGTGGCTAGGAATTTCGCGTGTCGATACCTCGGACTGTGCGAACTAGCACGTGGTGTGTCGACTCCTCGAGACCGCGGCCGGGAATTTCGCGTGTCGACACCTGGGACTGCGCGGAGAAGCGCATCGAGGGTCGACTCCTCGAACCCGCAGTTAGGCATTTCGCGCGTTGGCACCTCGGACTGCGCGAATAAGCACATCCAGGGTTGACTCCTCGAGCCCGCGGCTAGGCATTTCGGGCGTCGGCACCTCGGACTGCGCGAATAAGCGCATCGAGGGTTGACTCCTCGAGCCTGCGGCTACACAATTCGCGCGTCGGCACCTAGGACTGCGCGAGTACGCGCATCGAGGTTGACTCCTCGAGCCCGCAGCTAGGCATATCGCGCGTCGGCACCTCGGACTGCGCGAATAAGCGCATCATGGGTTAACTCCTCGAGCCCGCGGCTAGGAACTTCACGTGTCGGCACCTCAGACTGCGCGAATAAGCGCATCGAGGGTTGACTCCTCGAGCCCGCGGCGAGGCAATTCGCGCGTCAGCACTTCGGCTTGCGCGAATAAGTCCATCGAAGGATGACTCCTCGTGCCCGCGGCTAGGCATTTAGCGCGTCGGCATCTCGGACTGCGCGAATAAGCGCATCGAGGGTCGACTCCTCGAGACCGCGGCTAGGAATTTCGCGTGTCGACACCTGGGACTGCGCGGAGAAGCGCATCGGGGGTCGACTCCTCGTACCCGCGGTTAGGCATTTCGCGCGTTGGCACCTCGGACTGCGCGAATAAGCACATCCAGGGTTGACTCCTCGAGCCGGCGGCTAGGCATTTCGCGCGTCGGCACCTCGGACTGCGCGAATAAGCGCATCGAGGGTTGACTCCTCGAGCCTGCGGCTACACAATTCGCGCGTCGGCACGTAGGACTGCTCGAGTACGCGCATCGAGGTTGACTCCTCGAGCCCGCCGCTAGGCATTTCGCGCGTCGGCACCTCGGACTGCGCGAATAAGCGCATCGAGGGTCGACTTCTCGAGCCCGCGGCGAGGAATTTCGCGCGTCGGCACCTCGGACTGCGCGAACAAGCTCATCGGGGGTCGACTCCTCGAACCCGCGGTTAGGCATTTCGCGCGTTGGCACCTCGGACTGCGCGAATAAGCACATCGAGGGTTGACTCCTCGAGCCCGCGACTAGGCATTTCGCGCGTCGGCACCTCGGACTGCGCGAATAAGCGCATCGTGGGTTGACTCCTCGAGCCTGCGGCTACGCAATTCGCGCGTCGGCACCTAGGACTGCGCGAGTACGCGCATCGAGGTTGACTCCTCGAGCCCGCAGCTAGGCATATCGCGCGTCGGCACCTCGCACTGCGCGAATAAGCGCATCAAGGGTTGACTCCTCGAGCCCACGGCTAGGAACTTCACGTGTCGGCACCTCGGACTGCGCGAATAAGCGCATCGAGGGTTGACTCCTCGAGCCCGCGGCGAGGCAATTCGCGCGTCGGCACTTCGGCTTGCGCGAATAAGTCCATCGAAGGTTGACTCCTCGAGCCCGCGGCTAGGCATTTAGCGCGTCGGCACCTCGGACTGCGCGAATAAGCGCATCGAGGGTCGACTCCTCGAGCCCGCGGCTAGGAATTTCGCGTGTGGACACCTCGTTCTGCGAAAATCAGCGCATGGAGGGTTGACTCCTCGAGCCCGCGGCTAAGCATTTCGCGCGTAGGCACCTCGGACTGCGCGAATAAGCGCATCGAGGGTCGACACCTCGAGCCCGCGGCTAGGCATTTCGCGCGTAGGCACCTCGGACTGCACGAATAAACGCATCGAGGGTTGACTCCTCGAGCCCGCGGCTAGGAATTTCGCGTGTGGACACCTCGTTCTGCGAAAATCAGCGCATGGAGGGTTGACTCCTCGAGACTGCGGCTAAGCATTTCGCGCGTAGGCACCTCGGACTGCGCGAATAAGCGCATCGAGGGTCGACACCTCGAGCCCGCGGCTAGGCATTTCGCGCGTAGGCACCTCGGACTGCACGAATAAGCGCATCGAGGGTTGACTCCTCGAGCCCGAGGCTAGGAATTTCGCGTGTCGACACCTGGGACTGCGCGAACAAGCGCATCGAGGGTTGACTCCTCGAGCCCGCGGCTAGACACTTCGCGAGCGGCACCTCGGACTACGCGAATAAGCGCATCCTGGGTGGACTCCTCGAGCCCGCGGCTGGTCATTTCGCGCGTCGGCAACTCGGACTGCGCGAATAAGCTCATCGAGGGTCGACTCCTCGAGCCCGCGGCGAGGCATTTCGCGCGTCGAAACCACGGACTGCGCGTATAAGCGCATCGAGGGTCGACTCCTCGAGCCAGCGTCTAGGCATTTCGCGCGTCGGCACCTCCGACTGCGTGAATGAGCGCATCGAGGGTCGACTCCTCGAGCCCGCGACTAGGCATTTCGCGCGTCGGCACCTCGGACTGCGCGAATAAGCGCATCGAGGGTCGACTCCTCGAGCCCGCGGCTGGTCATTTCGCGCGCCGGCACCTCAGACTGCGCGAATAAGCGCATCGAGGGTCGACTCGTCGAGGCCGCGGCTACGAATTTCGCGCGTGGGCACCTCGGACTGCGCGAATAAGCGCATCGAGAGTCGACTCCTCGAGCCCGCGGCTAGGAATTTCACGTATCGACACCTCGGACTGCCCGAATCAGCGCATCGAGGGTTGACTCCTCGAGCCCGCGGCTAGGCATTTCGCGCGTCGGCACCTCGGACTGCGCGAATAAGCGCATCGAGGGTCGACTCCTCGAGCCCGCGGCAAGGCATTTCGCGCGTAGGCACCTCGGACTGCGCGAATAAGCGTATCGAGGGTGGACTCCTCGAGCCCGCAGCTAGGAATTTCGCGTGTCGACACCTCGGACTGAGAGAATCAGCGCATCGAGGGTCGACACCTCGAGCCCGCGGCTAGGCATTTCGCGCGTAGGCACCTCGGACTGCACGAATAAGCGCATCGAGGGTTGACTCCTCGAGCCCGAGGCTAGGAATTTCGCGTGTCGACACCTCGGACTGCCCGAATCAGCGCATCGAGGGTTGACTCCTCGAGCCCGCGGCTAGGCATTTCGCGCGTCGGCACCTCAGACTGAGCGAATAAGCTCATCGAGGGTCGACTCCTCGAGCCCGCGGAGAGGCATTTCGCGCGTCGAAACCGCGGACTGCGCGTATAAGCGCATCTAGGGTCGACTCCTCGAGCCCGCGTCTAGGCATTTCGCGAGTCGGCACCTCCGACTGCGTCAATAAGCGCTTCGAGTGTCGACAACTCGTGCCCGCGGCTAGGGATATCGCGCGTCGGCACTTCGGACTGCCCGAATCAGCGCATCGAGGGTTGACTCCTCGAGCCCACGGCTTGGCATTTCGCGAGTCGGCACCTCGGACTGCGCGAATAAGCGCATCGAGGGTCGACTCCTTGAGCCCGCGGCTAGGCATTTCGCGCGTAGGCACCTCAGACTGCGCGAATAAGCGCTTCGAGTGTTGACTCCTCGAGCCCGCGGCTAGGCATTTCGCGCGTCGGTACCTCGGACTGCGCGAATAAGCGCATCGAGGGTCGACTCCTCGAGCCCGTGGCTAGGAATTTCGCGTGTCGATACCTTGGACTGCGCGAAAAAGCGCGTGGTGTGTCGACTCCTCGAGACCGCGGCTAGGAATTTCGCGTGTCGACACCTGGGACTGCGCGGAGAAGCGCATCGAGGGTCGACTCCTCGAACCCGCGGTTAGGCATTTCGCGCGTTGGCACCTCGGACTGCGCGAATAAGCACATCCAGGGTTGACTCCTCGAGCTGGGGGCTAGGCATTTCGAGCGTCGGCACCTCGGACTGCGCGAATAAGCGCATCGAGGGTTGACTCCTCGAGCCTGCGGCTACACAATTCGCGCGTCGGCACGTAGGACTGCGCGAGTACGCGCATCGAGGTTGACTCCTCGAGCCCGCCGCTAGGCATTTCGCGCGTCGGCACCTCGGACTGCGCGAATAAGCGCATCGAGGGTCGACTTCTCGAGCCCGCGGCTAGGAATTTCGCGCGTCGGCACCTCGGACTGCGCGAACAAGCTGATCGGGGGTCGACTCCTCGAACCCGCGGTTAGGCATTTCGCGCGTTGGCACCTCGGACTGCGCGAATAAGCACATCGAGGGTTGACTCCTCGAGCCCGCGACTAGGCATTTCGCGCGTCGGCACCTCGGACTGCGCGAATAAGCGCATCGTGGGTCGACTCCTCGAGCCCGCGGAGAGGCATTTCGCGCGTCGAAACCGCGGACTGCGCGTATAAGCGCATCTAGGGTCGACTCCTCGAGCCCGCGTCTAGGCATTTCGCGAGTCGGCACCTCCGACTGCGTCAATAAGCGCTTCGAGTGTCGACAACTCGTGCCCGCGGCTAGGGATATCGCGCGTCGGCACTTCGGACTGCCCGAATCAGCGCATCGAGGGTTGACTCCTCGAGCCCACGGCTTGGCATTTCGCGAGTCGGCACCTCGGACTGCGCGAATAAGCGCATCGAGGGTCGACTCCTCGAGCCCGCGGCTAGGCATTTCGCGCGTAGGCACCTCGGACTGCGCGAATAAGCACTTCGAGTGTTGACTCCTCGAGCCCGCGGCTAGGCATTTCGCGCGTCGGTACCTCGGACTGCGCGAATAAGCGCATCGAGGGTCGACTCCTCGAGCCCGTGGCTAGGAATTTCGCGTGTCGATACCTCGGACTGTGCGAACTAGCACGTGGAGTGTCGACTCCTCGAGACCGCGGCTGGGAATTTCGCGTGTCGACACCTGGGACTGCGCGGAGAAGCGCATCGAGGGTCGACTCCACGAACCCGCGGTTAGGCATTTCGCGCGTTGGCACCTGGGACTGCGCGAATAAGCACATCGAGGGTTGACTCCTCGAGCCCGCGGCTAGGCATTTCGCGCGTCGGCACCTCGGACTGCGTGAATAAGCGCATCGAGGGTTGACTCCTCGAGCCCGCGGCTAGGAACTTCACGTGTCGGCACCTCGGACTGCGCGAATAAGCGCATCGAGGGTTGACTCCTCGAGCCCGCGGCGAGGCAATTCGCGCGTCGGCACTTCGGCTTGCACGAATAAGTCCATCGAAGGTTGACTCCTCGAGCCCGCGGCTAGGCATTTCGCGCGTAGGCACCTCGGACTGCGCGAATAAGCGCTTCGAGGGTTGACTCCCCGAGCCCGCGGCTAGCCATTTCGCGCGTCGGTACCTCGGACTGCGCGAATAACCGCAGCGAGGGTCGACTTTTCGAGCCCGTGGCTAGGAATTTCGCGTGTCGATACCTCGGACTGTGCGAACTAGCACGTGGTGTGTCGACTCCTCGAGACCGCGGCCGGGAATTTCGCGTGTCGACACCTGGGACTGCGCGGAGAAGCGCATCGAGGGTCGACTCCTCGAACCCGCAGTTAGGCATTTCGCGCGTTGGCACCTCGGACTGCGCGAATAAGCACATCCAGGGTTGACTCCTCGAGCCCGCGGCTAGGCATTTCGGGCGTCGGCACCTCGGACTGCGCGAATAAGCGCATCGAGGGTTGACTCCTCGAGCCTGCGGCTACACAATTCGCGCGTCGGCACCTAGGACTGCGCGAGTACGCGCATCGAGGTTGACTCCTCGAGCCCGCAGCTAGGCATATCACGCGTCGGCACCTCGGACTGCGCGAATAAGCGCATCATGGGTTGACTCCTCGAGCCCGCGGCTAGGAACTTCACGTGTCGGCACCTCAGACTGCGCGAATAAGCGCATCGAGGGTTGACTCCTCGAGCCCGCGGCGAGGCAATTCGCGCGTCAGCACTTCGGCTTGCGCGAATAAGTCCATCGAAGGATGACTCCTCGTGCCCGCGGCTAGGCATTTAGCGCGTCGGCATCTCGGACTGCGTGAATAAGCGCATCGAGGGTCGACTCCTCGAGACCGCGGCTAGGAATTTCGCGTGTCGACACCTGGGACTGCGCGGAGAAGCGCATCGAGGGTCGACTCCTCGAACCCGCGGTTAGGCATTTCGCGCGTTGGCACCTCGGACTGCGCGAATAAGCACATCCAGGGTTGACTCCTCGAGCCGGCGGCTAGGCATTTCGCGCGTCGGCACCTCGGACTGCGCGAATAAGCGCATCGAGGGTTGACTCCTCGAGCCTGCGGCTACACAATTCGCGCGTCGGCACGTAGGACTGCGCGAGTACGCGCATCGAGGTTGACTCCTCGAGCCCGCCGCTAGGCATTTCGCGCGTCGGCACCTCGGACTGCGCGAATAAGCGCATCGAGGGTCGACTTCTCGAGCCCGCGGCTAGGAATTTCGCGCGTCGGCACCTCGGACTGCGCGAACAAGCTCATCGGGGGTCGACTCCTCGAACCCGCGGTTAGGCATTTCGCGCGTTGGCACCTCGGACTGCGCGAATAAGCACATCGAGGGTTGACTCCTCGAGCCCGCGACTAGGCATTTCGCGCGTCGGCACCTCGGACTGCGCGAATAAGCGCATCGTGGGTTGACTCCTCGAGCCTGCGGCTACGCAATTCGCGCGTCGGCACCTAGGACTGCGCGAGTACGCGCATCGAGGTTGACTCCTCGAGCCCGCAGCTAGGCATATCGCGCGTCGGCACCTCGCACTGCGCGAATAAGCGCATCAAGGGTTGACTCCTCGAGCCCGCGGCGAGGCAATTCGCGCGTCGGCACTTCGGCTTGCGCGAATAAGTCCATCGAAGGTTGACTCCTCGAGCCCGCGGCTAGGCATTTAGCGCGTCGGCACCTCGGACTGCGCGAATAAGCGCATCGAGGGTCGACTCCTCGAGCCCGCGGCTAGGAATTTCGCGTATGGACACCTCGTTCTGCGAAAATCAGCGCATGGAGGGTTGACTCCTCGAGCCCGCGGCTAAGCATTTCGCGCGTAGGCACCTCGGACTGCGCGAATAAGCGCATCGAGGGTCGACACCTCGAGCCCGCGGCTAGGCATTTCGCGCGTAGGCACCTCGGACTGCACGAATAAGCGCATCGAGGGTTGACTCCTCGAGCCCGCGGCTAGGAATTTCGCGTGTGGACACCTCGTTCTGCGAAAATCAGCGCATGGAGGGTTGACTCCTCGAGCCCGCGGCTAAGCATTTCGCGCGTAGGCACCTCAGACTGCGCGAATAAGCGCATCGAGGGTCGACACCTCGAGCCCGCGGCTAGGCATTTCGCGCGTAGGCACCTCGGACTGCACGAATAAGCGCATCGAGGGTTGACTCCTCGAGCCCGAGGCTAGGAATTTCGCGTGTCGACACCTGGGACTGCGCGAACAAGCGCATCGAGGGTCGACTCCTCGAGCCCGTGGCTAGGAATTTCGCGTGTCGATACCTCGGACTGTGCGAACTAGCACGTGGTGTGTCGACTCCTCGAGACCGCGGCCGGGAATTTCGCGTGTCGACACCTGGGACTGCGCGGAGAAGCGCATCGAGGGTCGACTCCTCGAACCCGCGGTTAGGCATTTCGCGCGTTGGCACCTCGGACTGCGCGAATAAGCGCATCGAGGGTTGACTCCTCGAGCCTGCGGCTACACAATTCGCGCGTCGGCACCTAGGACTGCGCGAGTACGCGCATCGAGGTTGACTCCTCGAGCCCGCAGCTAGGCATATCGCGCGTCGGCACCTGGGACTGCGCGAATAAGCGCATCAAGGGTTGACTCCTCGAGCCCGCGGCTAGGAACTTCACGTGTCGGCACCTCAGACTGCGCGAATAAGCGCATCGAGGGTTGACTCCTCGAGCCCGCGGCGAGGCAATTCGCGCGTCAGCACTTCGGCTTGCGCGAATAAGGCCATCGAAGGTTGACTCCTCGAGCCCGCGGCTAGGCATTTAGCGCGTCGGCACCTCGGACTGCGCGAATAAGCGCATCGAGGGTCGACTCCTCGAGCACGCGGCTAGGAATTTCGAGTGTCGACACCTCTGACTGCGAAAATCAGCGCATGGAGGGTTGACTCCTCGAGCCCGCGGCTAAGCATTTCGCGCGTAGGCACCTCGGACTGCGCGAATAAGCGCATCGAGGGTCGACTCCTCGAGCCCGTGGCTAGGAATTTCGCGTGTCGATACCTTGGACTGCGCGAAAAAGCGCGTGGTGTGTCGACTCCTCGAGACCGCGGCTAGGAATTTCGCGTGTCTACACCTGGGACTGCGCGGAGAAGCGCATCGAGGGTCGACTCCTCGAACCCGCGGTTAGGCATTTCGCGCGTTGGCACCTCGGACTGCGCGAATAAGCACATCCAGGGTTGACTCCTCGAGCCGGCGGCTAGGCATTTCGCGCGTCGGCACCTCGGACTGCGCGAATAAGCGCATCGAGCGTTGACTCCTCGAGCCTGCGGCTACACAATTCGCGCGTCGGCACCTAGGACTGCGCGAATACGCGCATCGAGGTTGACTCCTCGAGCCCGCAGCTAGCCATATTGCGCGTCGGCACCTCGGACTGCGCGAATAAGCGCATCAAGGGTTGACTCCTCGAGCCCGCGGCTAGGAACTTCACGTGTCGACAACTCGGACTGTGAAAATCAGCGCATGGAGGGTTGACTCCTCGAGCCCGCGGCTAAGCATTTCGCGCGTAGGCACCTCGGACTGCGCGAATAAGCGCATCGAGGGTCGACTCCTCGAGCCCGTGGCTAGGAATTTCGCGTGTCGATACCTGGGACTGTGCGAACTAGCACGTGGAGTGTCGACTCCTCGAGACCGCGGCTGGGAATTTCGCGTGTCGACACCTGGGACTGCGCGGAGAAGCGCATCGAGGGTCGACTCCACGAACCCGCGGTTAGGCATTTCGCGCGTTGGCACCTCGGACTGCGCGAATAAGCACATCGAGGGTTGACTCCTCGAGCCCGCGGCTAGGCATTTCGCGCGTCGGCACCTCGGACTGCGTGAATAAGCGCATCGAGGGTTGACTCCTCGAGCCCGCGGCTAGGAACTTCACGTGTCGGCACCTCGGACTGCGCGAATAAGCGCATCGAGGGTTGACTCCTCGAGCCCGCGGCGCGGCAATTCGCGCGTCGGCACTTCGGCTTGCACGAATAAGTCCATCGAAGGTTGACTCCTCGAGCCCGCGGCTAGGCATTTCGCGCGTAGGCACCTCGGACTGCGCGAATAAGCGCTTCGAGGGTTGACTCCTCGAGCCCGCGGCTAGCCATTTCGCGCGTCGGTACCTCGGACTGCGCGAATAACCGCAGCGAGGGTCGACTTTTCGAGCCCGTGGCTAGGAATTTCGCGTGTCGATACCTCGGACTGTGCGAACTAGCACGTGGTGTGTCGACTCCTCGAGACCGCGGCCGGGAATTTCGCGTGTCGACACCTGGGACTGCGCGGAGAAGCGCATCGAGGGTCGACTCCTCGAACCCGCAGTTAGGCATTTCGCGCGTTGGCACCTCGGACTGCGCGAATAAGCACATCCAGGGTTGGCTCCTCGAGCCCGCGGCTAGGCATTTCGCGCGTCGGCACCTCGGACTGCGCGAATAAGCGCATCGAGGGTTGACTCCTCGAGCCTGCGGCTACACAATTCGCGCGTCGGCACCTAGGACTGCGCGAGTACGCGCATCGAGGTTGACTCCTCGAGCCCGCAGCTAGGCATATCACGCGTCGGCACCTCGGACTGCGCGAATAAGCGCATCATGGGTTGACTCCTCGAGCCCGCGGCTAGGAACTTCACGTGTCGGCACCTCAGACTGCGCGAATAAGCGCATCGAGGGTTGACTCCTCGAGCCCGCGGCGAGGCAATTCGCGCGTCAGCACTTCGGCTTGCGCGAATAAGTCCATCGAAGGATGACTCCTCGTGCCCGCGGCTAGGCATTTAGCGCGTCGGCATCTCGGACTGCGCGAATAAGCGCATCGAGGGTCGACTCCTCGAGACCGCGGCTAGGAATTTCGCGTGTCGACACCTGGGACTGCGCGGAGAAGCGCATCGAGGGTCGACTCCTCGAACCCGCGGTTAGGCATTTCGCGCGTTGGCACCTCGGACTGCGCGAATAAGCACATCCAGGGTTGACTCCTCGAGCCGGCTGCTAGGCATTTCGCGCGTCGGCACCTCGGACTGCGCGAATACGCGCATCGAGGGTTGACTCCTCCAGCCTGCGGCTACACAATTCGCGCGTCAGCACTTCGGCTTGCGCGAATAAGTCCATCGAAGGATGACTCCTCGTGCCCGCGGCTAGGCATTTAGCGCGTCGGCATCTCGGACTGCGCGAATAAGCGCATCGAGGTTGACTCCTCGAGCCCGCCGCTAGGCATTTCGCGCGTCGGCACCTCGGACTGCGCGAATAAGCGCATCGAGGGTCGACTTCTCGAGCCCGCGGCTAGGAATTTCGCGCGTCGGCACCTCGGACTGCGCGAACAAGCTCATCGGGGGTCGACTCCTCGAACCCGCGGTTAGGCATTTCGCGCGTTGGCACCTCGGACTGCGCGAATAAGCACATCGAGGGTTGACTCCTCGAGCCCGCGACTAGGCATTTCGCGCGTCGGCACCTCGGACTGCGCGAATAAGCGCATCGTGGGTTGACTCCTCGAGCCTGCGGCTACGCAATTCGCGCGTCGGCACCTAGGACTGCGCGAGTACGCGCATCGAGGTTGACTCCTCGAGCCCGCAGCTAGGCATATCGCGCGTCGGCACCTCGCACTGCGCGAATAAGCGCATCAAGGGTTGACTCCTCGAGCCCACGGCTAGGAACTTCACGTGTCGGCACCTCGGACTGCGCGAATAAGCGCATCGAGGGTTGACTCCTCGAGCCCGCGGCGAGGCAATTCGCGCGTCGGCACTTCGGCTTGCGCGAATAAGTCCATCGAAGGTTGACTCCTCGAGCCCGCGGCTAGGCATTTAGCGCGTCGGCACCTCGGACTGCGCGAATAAGCGCATCGAGGGTCGACTCCTCGAGCCCGCGGCTAGGAATTTCGCGTGTGGACACCTCGTTCTGCGAAAATCAGCGCATGGAGGGTTGACTCCTCGAGCCCGCGGCTAAGCATTTCGCGCGTAGGCACCTCGGACTGCGCGAATAAGCGCATCGAGGGTCGACACCTCGAGCCCGCGGCTAGGCATTTCGCGCGTAGGCACCTCGGACTGCACGAATAAGCGCATCGAGGGTTGACTCCTCGAGCCCGCGGCTAGGAATTTCGCGTGTGGACACCTCGTTCTGCGAAAATCAGCGCATGGAGGGTTGACTCCTCGAGCCCGCGGCTAAGCATTTCGCGCGTAGGCACCTCGGACTGCGCGAATAAGCGCATCGAGGGTCGACACCTCGAGCCCGCGGCTAGGCATTTCGCGCGTAGGCACCTCGGACTGCGCGAATAAGCGCTTCGAGGGTTGACTCCTCGAGCCCGCGGCTAGGCATTTCGCGCGTCTGTACCTCGGACTGCGCGAATAAGCGCATCGAGGGTCGACTCCTCGAGCCCGTGGCTAGGAATTTCGCGTGTCGATACCTCGGACTGTGCGAACTAGCACGTGGTGTGTCGACTCCTCGAGACCGCGGCCGGGAATTTCGCGTGTCGACACCTGGGACTGCGCGGAGAAGCGCATCGAGGGTCGACTCCTCGAACCCGCGGTTAGGCATTTCGCGCGTTGGCACCTCGGACTGCGCGAATAAGCGCATCGAGGGTTGACTCCTCGAGCCTGCGGCTACACAATTCGCGCGTCGGCACCTAGGACTGCGCGAGTACGCGCATCGAGGTTGACTCCTCGAGCCCGCAGCTAGGCATATCGCGCGTCGGCACCTCGGACTGCGCGAATAAGCGCATCAAGGGTTGACTCCTCGAGCCCGCGGCTAGGAACTTCACGTGTCGGCACCTCAGACTGCGCGAATAAGCGCATCGAGGGTTGACTCCTCGAGCCCGCGGCGAGGCAATTCGCGCGTCAGCACTTCGGCTTGCGCGAATAAGGCCATCGAAGGTTGACTCCTCGAGCCCGCGGCTAGGCATTTAGCGCGTCGGCACCTCGGACTGCGCGAATAAGCGCATCGAGGGTCGACTCCTCGAGCACGCGGCTAGGAATTTCGAGTGTCGACACCTCGGACTGCGAAAATCAGCGCATGGAGGGTTGACTCCTCGAGCCCGCGGCTAAGCATTTCGCGCGTAGGCACCTCGGACTGCGCGAATAAGCGCATCGAGGGTCGACTCCTCGAGCCCGTGGCTAGGAATTTCGCGTGTCGATACCTTGGACTGCGCGAAAAAGCGCGTGGTGTGTCGACTCCTCGAGACCGCGGCTAGGAATTTCGCGTGTCGACACCTGGGACTGCGCGGAGAAGCGCATCGAGGGTCGACTCCTCGAACCCGCGGTTAGGCATTTCGCGCGTTGGCACCTCGGACTGCGCGAATAAGCACATCCAGGGTTGACTCCTCGAGCCGGCGGCTAGGCATTTCGCGCGTCGGCACCTCGGACTGCGCGAATAAGCGCATCGAGGGTTGACTCCTCGAGCCTGCGGCTACACAATTCGCGCGTCGGCACCTAGGACTGCGCGAATACGCGCATCGAGGTTGACTCCTCGAGCCCGCAGCTAGCCATATTGCGCGTCGGCACCTCGGACTGCGCGAATAAGCGCATCAAGGGTTGACTCCTCGAGCCCGCGGCTAAGCATTTCGCGCGTAGGCACCTCGGACTGCGCGAATAAGCGCATCGAGGGTCGACTCCTCGAGCCCGTGGCTAGGAATTTCGCGTGTCGATACCTGGGACTGTGCGAACTAGCACGTGGTGTGTCGACTCCTCGAGACCGCGGCTGGGAATTTCGCGTGTCGACACCTGGGACTGCGCGGAGAAGCGCATCGGGGGTCGACTCCTCGAACCCGCGGTTAGGCATTTCGCGCGTTGGCACCTCGGACTGCGCGAATAAGCGCATCGAGGGTTGACTCCTCGAGCCTGCGGCTACACAATTCGCGCGTCGGCACCTAGGACTGCGCGAGTACGCGCATCGAGGTTGACTCCTCGAGCCCGCAGCTAGGCATATCGCGCGTCGGCACCTCGGACTGCGCGAATAAGCGCATCAAGGGTTGACTCCTCGAGCCCGCGGCTAGGAACTTCACGTGTCGGCACCTCAGACTGCGCGAATAAGCGCATCGAGGGTTGACTCCTCGAGCCCGCGGCGAGGCAATTCGCGCGTCAGCACTTCGGCTTGCGCGAATAAGGCCATCGAAGGTTGACTCCTCGAGCCCGCGGCTAGGCATTTAGCGCGTCGGCACCTCGGACTGCGCGAATAAGCGCATCGAGGGTCGACTCCTCGAGCACGCGGCTAGGAATTTCGAGTGTCGACACCTCGGACTGCGAAAATCAGCGCATGGAGGGTTGACTCCTCGAGCCCGCGGCTAAGCATTTCGCGCGTAGGCACCTCGGACTGCGCGAATAAGCGCATCGAGGGTCGACTCCTCGAGCCCGTGGCTAGGAATTTCGCGTGTCGATACCTTGGACTGCGCGAAAAAGCGCGTGGTGTGTCGACTCCTCGAGACCGCGGCTAGGAATTTCGCGTGTCGACACCTGGGACTGCGCGGAGAAGCGCATCGAGGGTCGACTCCTCGAACCCGCGGTTAGGCATTTCGCGCGTTGGCACCTCGGACTGCGCGAATAAGCACATCCAGGGTTGACTCCTCGAGCCGGCGGCTAGGCATTTCGCGCGTCGGCACCTCGGACTGCGCGAATAAGCGCATCGAGGGTTGACTCCTCGAGCCTGCGGCTACACAATTCGCGCGTCGGCACCTAGGACTGCGCGAATACGCGCATCGAGGTTGACTCCTCGAGCCCGCAGCTAGCCATATTGCGCGTCGGCACCTCGGACTGCGCGAATAAGCGCATCAAGGGTTGACTCCTCGAGCCCGCGGCTAGGAACTTCACGTGTCGACAACTCGGACTGTGAAAATCAGCGCATGGAGGGTTGACTCCTCGAGCCCGCGGCTAAGCATTTCGCGCGTACGCACCTCGGACTGCGCGAATAAGCGCATCGAGGGTCGACTCCTCGAGCCCGTGGCTAGGAATTTCGCGTGTCGATACCTTGGACTGCGCGAAAAAGCGCGTGGTGTGTCGACTCCTCGAGACCGCGGCTAGGAATTTCGCGTGTCGACACCTGGGACTGCGCGGAGAAGCGCATCGAGGGTCGACTCCTCGAACCCGCGGTTAGGCATTTCGCGCGTTGGCACCTCGGACTGCGCGAATAAGCACATCCAGGGTTGACTCCTCGAGCCGGCGGCTAGGCATTTCGCGCGTCGGCACCTCGGACTGCGCGAATAAGCGCATCGAGGGTTGACTCCTCGAGCCTGCGGCTACACAATTCGCGCGTCGGCACCTAGGACTGCGCGAATACGCGCATGGAGGTTGACTCCTCGAGCCCGCAGCTAGCCATATTGCGCGTCGGCACCTCGGACTGCGCGAATAAGCGCATCAAGGGTTGACTCCTCGAGCCCGCGGCTAGGAACTTCACGTGTCGACAACTCGGACTGTGAAAATCAGCGCATGGAGGGTTGACTCCTCGAGCCCGCGGCTAAGCATTTCGCGCGTAGGCACCTCGGACTGCGCGAATAAGCGCATCGAGGGTCGACTCCTCGAGCCCGTGGCTAGGAATTTCGCGTGTCGATACCTGGGACTGTGCGAACTAGCACGTGGTGTGTCGACTCCTCGAGACCGCGGCTGGGAATTTCGCGTGTCGACACCTGGGACAGCGCGGAGAAGCGCATCGGGGGTCGACTCCTCGAACCCGCGGTTAGGCATTTCGCGCGTTGGCACCTCGGACTGCGCGATAAGCGCATCGAGGGTTGACTCCTCGAGCCTGCGGCTACACAATTCGCGCGTCGGCACCTAGGACTGCGCGAGTACGCGCATCGAGGTTGACTCCTCGAGCCCGCAGCTAGGCATATCGCGCGTCGGCACCTCGGACTGCGCGAATAAGCGCATCAAGGGTTGACTCCTCGAGCCCGCGGCTAGGAACTTCACGTGTCGGCACCTCAGACTGCGCGAATAAGCGCATCGAGGGTTGACTCCTCGAGCCCGCGGCGAGGCAATTCGCGCGTCAGCACTTCGGCTTGCGCGAATAAGGCCATCGAAGGTTGACTCCTCGAGCCCGCGGCTAGGCATTTAGCGCGTCGGCACCTCCGACTGCGCGAATAAGCGCATCGAGGGTCGACTCCTCGAGCACGCGGCTAGGAATTTCGAGTGTCGACACCTCGGACTGCGAAAATCAGCGCATGGAGGGTTGACTCCTCGAGCCCGCGGCTAAGCATTTCGCGCGTAGGCACCTCGGACTGCGCGAATAAGCGCATCGAGGGTCGACTCCTCGAGCCCGTGGCTAGGAATTTCGCGTGTCGATACCTTGGACTGCGCGAAAAAGCGCGTGGTGTGTCGACTCCTCGAGACCGCGGCTAGGAATTTCGCGTGTCGACACCTGGGACTGCGCGGAGAAGCGCATCGAGGGTCGACTCCTCGAACCCGCGGTTAGGCATTTCGCGCGTTGGCACCTCGGACTGCGCGAATAAGCACATCCAGGGTTGACTCCTCGAGCCTGCGGCTACACAATTCGCGCGTCGGCACCTAGGACTGCGCGAATACGCGCATCGAGGTTGACTCCTCGAGCCCGCAGCTAGCCATATTGCGCGTCGGCACCTCGGACTGCGCGAATAAGCGCATCAAGGGTTGACTCCTCGAGCCCGCGGCTAGGAACTTCACGTGTCGACAACTCGGACTGTGAAAATCAGCGCATGGAGGGTTGACTCCTCGAGCCCGCGGCTAAGCATTTCGCGCGTAGGCACCTCGGACTGCGCGAATAAGCGCATCGAGGGTCGACTCCTCGAGCCCGTGGCTAGGAATTTCGCGTGTCGATACCTGGGACTGTGCGAACTAGCACGTGGTGTGTCGACTCCTCGAGACCGCGGCTGGGAATTTCGCGTGTCGACACCTGGGACTGCGCGGAGAAGCGCATCGGGGGTCGACTCCTCGAACCCGCGGTTAGGCATTTCGCGCGTTGGCACCTCGGACTGCGCGAATAAGCACATCGAGGGTTGACTCCTCGAGCCCGCGACTAGGCATTTCGCGCGTCGGCACCTCGGACTGCGTGAATAAGCGCATCGTGGGTTGACTCCTCGAGCCTGCGGCTACGCAATTCGCGCGTCGGCACCTAGGACTGCGCGAGTACGCGCATCGAGGTTGACTCCTCGAGCCCGCAGCTAGGCATATCGCGCGTCGGCACCTCGCACTGCGCGAATAAGCGCATCAAGGGTTGACTCCTCGAGCCCACGGCTAGGAACTTCACGTGTCGGCACCTCGGACTGCGCGAATAAGCGCATCGAGGGTTGACTCCTCGAGGCCGCGGCGAGGCAATTCGCGCGTCGGCACTTCGGCTTGCGCGAATAAGTCCATCGAAGGTTGACTCCTCGAGCCCGCGGCTAGGCATTTAGCGCGTCGGCACCTCGGACTGCGCGAATAAGCGCATCGAGGGTCGACTCCTCGAGCCCGCGGCTAGGAATTTCGCGTGTGGACACCTCGTTCTGCGAAAATCAGCGCATGGAGGGTTGACTCCTCGAGCCCGCGGCTAAGCATTTCGCGCGTAGGCACCTCGGACTGCGCGAATAAGCGCATCGAGGGTCGACACCTCGAGCCCGCGGCTAGGCATTTCGCGCGTAGGCACCTCGGACTGCACGAATAAGCGCATCGAGGGTTGACTCCTCGAGCCCGAGGCTAGGAATTTCGCGTGTCGACACCTGGGACTGCGCGAACAAGCGGGTCGAGTGTCGACTCCTCGAGCCCGCGGCTAGGGATATCGCGCGTCGGCACCTCGGACTGCGCGAATAAGCGCATCGAGGGTTGACTCCTCGAGCCCGCGGCTAGACACTTCGCGAGCGGCACCTCGGACTACGCGAATAAGCGCATCCTGGGTGGACTCCTCGAGCCCGCGGCTGGTCATTTCGCGCGTCGGCAACTCGGACTGCGCGAATAAGCTCATCGAGGGTCGACTCCTCGAGCCCGCGGCGAGGCATTTCGCGCGTCGAAACCACGGACTGCGCGTATAAGCGCATCGAGGGTCGACTCCTCGAGCCAGCGTCTAGGCATTTCGCGCGTCGGCACCTCCGACTGCGTGAATGAGCGCATCGAGGGTCGACTCCTCGAGCCCGCGACTAGGCATTTCGCGCGTCGGCACCTCGGACTGCGCGAATAAGCGCATCGAGGGTCGACTCCTCGAGCCCGCGGCTGGTTATTTCGCGCGCCGGCACCTCAGACTGCGCGAATAAGCGCATCGAGGGTCGACTCGTCGAGGCCGCGGCTACGAATTTCGCGCGTGGGCACCTCGGACTGCGCGAATAAGCGCATCGAGAGTCGACTCCTCGAGCCCGCGGCTAGGAATTTCACGTATCGACACCTCGGACTGCCCGAATCAGCGCATCGAGGGTTGACTCCTCGAGCCCGCGGCTAGGCATTTCACGCGTCGGCACCTCGGACTGCGCGAATAAGCGCATCGAGGGTCGACTCCTCGAGCCCGCGGCAAGGCATTTCGCGCGTAGGCACCTCGGACTGCGCGAATAAGCGTATCTAGGGTGGACTCCTCGAGCCCGCAGCTAGGAATTTCGCGTGTCGACACCTCGGACTGAGAGAATCAGCGCATCGAGGGTCGACACCTCGAGCCCGCGGCTAGGCATTTCGCGCGTAGGCACCTCCGACTGCGTCAATAAGCGCTTCGAGTGTCGACAACTCGTGCCCGCGGCTAGGGATATCGCGCGTCGGCACTTCGGACTGCCCGAATCAGCGCATCGAGGGTTGACTCCTCGAGCCCACGGCTTGGCATTTCGCGAGTCGGCACCTCGGACTGCGCGAATAAGCGCATCGAGGGTCGACTCCTCGAGCCCGCGGCTAGGCATTTCGCGCGTAGGCACCTCGGACTGCGCGAATAAGCACTTCGAGTGTTGACTCCTCGAGCCCGCGGCTAGGCATTTCGCGCGTCGGTACCTCGGACTGCGCGAATAAGCGCATCGAGGGTCGACTCCTCGAGCCCGTGGCTAGGAATTTCGCGTGTCGATACCTCGGACTGTGCGAACTAGCACGTGGAGTGTCGACTCCTCGAGACCGCGGCTGGGAATTTCGCGTGTCGACACCTGGGACTGCGCGGAGAAGCGCATCGAGGGTCGACTCCACGAACCCGCGGTTAGGCATTTCGCGCGTTGGCACCTCGGACTGCGCGAATAAGCACATCGAGGGTTGACTCCTCGAGCCCGCGGCTAGGCATTTCGCGCGTCGGCACCTCGGACTGCGTGAATAAGCGCATCGAGGGTTGACTCCTCGAGCCCGCGGCTAGGAACTTCACGTGTCGGCACCTCGGACTGCGCGAATAAGCGCATCGAGGGTTGACTCCTCGAGCCCGCGGCGAGGCAATTCGCGCGTCGGCACTTCGGCTTGCACGAATAAGTCCATCGAAGGTTGACTCCTCGAGCCCGCGGCTAGGCATTTCGCGCGTAGGCACCTCGGACTGCGCGAATAAGCGCTTCGAGGGTTGACTCCTCGAGCCCGCGGCTAGCCATTTCGCGCGTCGGTACCTCGGACTGCGCGAATAACCGCAGCGAGGGTCGACTTTTCGAGCCCGTGGCTAGGAATTTCGCGTGTCGATACCTCGGACTGTGCGAACTAGCACGTGGTGTGTCGACTCCTCGAGACCACGGCCGGGAATTTCGCGTGTCGACACCTGGGACTGCGCGGAGAAGCGCATCGAGGGTCGACTCCTCGAACCCGCAGTTAGGCATTTCGCGCGTTGGCACCTCGGACTGCGCGAATAAGCACATCCAGGGTTGACTCCTCGAGCCCGCGGCTAGGCATTTCGGGCGTCGGCACCTCGGACTGCGCGAATAAGCGCATCGAGGGTTGACTCCTCGAGCCTGCGGCTACACAATTCGCGCGTCGGCACCTAGGACTGCGCGAGTACGCGCATCGAGGTTGACTCCTCGAGCCCGCAGCTAGGCATATCGCGCGTCGGCACCTCGGACTGCGCGAATAAGCGCATCATGGGTTAACTCCTCGAGCCCGCGGCTAGGAACTTCACGTGTCGGCACCTCAGACTGCGCGAATAAGCGCATCGAGGGTTGACTCCTCGAGCCCGCGGCGAGGCAATTCGCGCGTCAGCACTTCGGCTTGCGCGAATAAGTCCATCGAAGGATGACTCCTCGTGCCCGCGGCTAGGCATTTAGCGCGTCGGCATCTCGGACTGCGCGAATAAGCGCATCGAGGGTCGACTCCTCGAGACCGCGGCTAGGAATTTCGCGTGTCGACACCTGGGACTGCGCGGAGAAGCGCATCGGGGGTCGACTCCTCGAACCCGCGGTTAGGCATTTCGCGCGTTGGCACCTCGGACTGCGCGAATAAGCACATCCAGGGTTGACTCCTCGAGCCGGCGGCTAGGCATTTCGCGCGTCGGCACCTCGGACTGCGCGAATAAGCGCATCGAGGGTTGACTCCTCGAGCCTGCGGCTACACAATTCGCGCGTCGGCACGTAGGACTGCTCGAGTACGCGCATCGAGGTTGACTCCTCGAGCCCGCCGCTAGGCATTTCGCGCGTCGGCACCTCGGACTGCGCGAATAAGCGCATCGAGGGTCGACTTCTCGAGCCCGCGGCTAGGAATTTCGCGCGTCGGCACCTCGGACTGCGCGAACAAGCTCATCGGGGGTCGACTCCTCGAACCCGCGGTTAGGCATTTCGCGCGTTGGCACCTCGGACTGCGCGAATAAGCACATCGAGGGTTGACTCCTCGAGCCCGCGACTAGGCATTTCGCGCGTCGGCACCTCGGACTGCGCGAATAAGCGCATCGTGGGTTGACTCCTCGAGCCTGCGGCTACGCAATTGGCGCGTCGGCACCTAGGACTGCGCGAGTACGCGCATCGAGGTTGACTCCTCGAGCCCGCAGCTAGGCATATCGCGCGTCGGCACCTCGCACTGCGCGAATAAGCGCATCAAGGGTTGACTCCTCGAGCCCACGGCTAGGAACTTCACGTGTCGGCACCTCGGACTGCGCGAATAAGCGCATCGAGGGTTGACTCCTCGAGCCCGCGGCGAGGCAATTCGCGCGTCGGCACTTCGGCTTGCGCGAATAAGTCCATCGAAGGTTGACTCCTCGAGCCCGCGGCTAGGCATTTAGCGCGTCGGCACCTCGGACTGCGCGAATAAGCGCATCGAGGGTCGACTCCTCGAGCCCGCGGCTAGGAATTTCGCGTGTGGACACCTCGTTCTGCGAAAATCAGCGCATGGAGGGTTGACTCCTCGAGCCCGCGGCTAAGCATTTCGCGCGTAGGCACCTCGGACTGCGCGAATAAGCGCATCGAGGGTCGACACCTCGAGCCCGCGGCTAGGCATTTCGCGCGTAGGCACCTCGGACTGCACGAATAAACGCATCGAGGGTTGACTCCTCGAGCCCGCGGCTAGGAATTTCGCGTGTGGACACCTCGTTCTGCGAAAATCAGCGCATGGAGGGTTGACTCCTCGAGACTGCGGCTAAGCATTTCGCGCGTAGGCACCTCGGACTGCGCGAATAAGCGCATCGAGGGTCGACACCTCGAGCCCGCGGCTAGGCATTTCGCGCGTAGGCACCTCGGACTGCACGAATAAGCGCATCGAGGGTTGACTCCTCGAGCCCGAGGCTAGGAATTTCGCGTGTCGACACCTGGGACTGCGCGAACAAGCGCATCGAGGGTTGACTCCTCGAGCCCGCGGCTAGACACTTCGCGAGCGGCACCTCGGACTACGCGAATAAGCGCATCCTGGGTGGACTCCTCGAGCCCGCGGCTGGTCATTTCGCGCGTCGGCAACTCGGACTGCGCGAATAAGCTCATCGAGGGTCGACTCCTCGAGCCCGCGGCGAGGCATTTCGCGCGTCGAAACCACGGACTGCGCGTATAAGCGCATCGAGGGTCGACTCCTCGAGCCAGCGTCTAGGCATTTCGCGCGTCGGCACCTCCGACTGCGTGAATGAGCGCATCGAGGGTCGACTCCTCGAGCCCGCGACTAGGCATTTCGCGCGTCGGCACCTCGGACTGCGCGAATAAGCGCATCGAGGGTCGACTCCTCGAGCCCGCGGCTGGTCATTTCGCGCGCCGGCACCTCAGACTGCGCGAATAAGCGCATCGAGGGTCGACTCGTCGAGGCCGCGGCTACGAATTTCGCGCGTGGGCACCTCGGACTGCGCGAATAAGCGCATCGAGAGTCGACTCCTCGAGCCCGCGGCTAGGAATTTCACGTATCGACACCTCGGACTGCCCGAATCAGCGCATCGAGGGTTGACTCCTCGAGCCCGCGGCTAGGCATTTCGCGCGTCGGCACCTCGGACTGCGCGAATAAGCGCATCGAGGGTCGACTCCTCGAGCCCGCGGCAAGGCATTTCGCGCGTAGGCACCTCGGACTGCGCGAATAAGCGTATCGAGGGTGGACTCCTCGAGCCCGCAGCTAGGAATTTCGCGTGTCGACACCTCGGACTGAGAGAATCAGCGCATCGAGGGTCGACACCTCGAGCCCGCGGCTAGGCATTTCGCGCGTAGGCACCTCGGACTGCACGAATAAGCGCATCGAGGGTTGACTCCTCGAGCCCGAGGCTAGGAATTTCGCGTGTCGACACCTCGGACTGCCCGAATCAGCGCATCGAGGGTTGACTCCTCGAGCCCGCGGCTAGGCATTTCGCGCGTCGGCACCTCAGACTGAGCGAATAAGCTCATCGAGGGTCGACTCCTCGAGCCCGCGTCTAGGCATTTCGCGAGTCGGCACCTCCGACTGCGTCAATAAGCGCTTCGAGTGTCGACAACTCGTGCCCGCGGCTAGGGATATCGCGCGTCGGCACTTCGGACTGCCCGAATCAGCGCATCGAGGGTTGACTCCTCTTGCCCACGGCTTGGCATTTCGCGAGTCGGCACCTCGGACTGCGCGAATAAGCGCATCGAGGGTCGACTCCTTGAGCCCGCGGCTAGGCATTTCGCGCGTAGGCACCTCAGACTGCGCGAATAAGCGCTTCGAGTGTTGACTCCTCGAGCCCGCGGCTAGGCATTTCGCGCGTCGGTACCTCGGACTGCGCGAATAAGCGCATCGAGGGTCGACTCCTCGAGGCCGTGGCTAGGAATTTCGCGTGTCGATACCTTGGACTGCGCGAAAAAGCGCGTGGTGTGTCGACTCCTCGAGACCGCGGCTAGGAATTTCGCGTGTCGACACCTGGGACTGCGCGGAGAAGCGCATCGAGGGTCGACTCCTCGAACCCGCGGTTAGGCATTTCGCGCGTTGGCACCTCGGACTGCGCGAATAAGCACATCCAGGGTTGACTCCTCGAGCTGGGGGCTAGGCATTTCGAGCGTCGGCACCTCGGACTGCGCGAATAAGCGCATCGAGGGTTGACTCCTCGAGCCTGCGGCTACACAATTCGCGCGTCGGCACGTAGGACTGCGCGAGTACGCGCATCGAGGTTGACTCCTCGAGCCCGCCGCTAGGCATTTCGCGCGTCGGCACCTCGGACTGCGCGAATAAGCGCATCGAGGGTCGACTTCTCGAGCCCGCGGCTAGGAATTTCGCGCGTCGGCACCTCGGACTGCGCGAACAAGCTGATCGGGGGTCGACTCCTCGAACCCGCGGTTAGGCATTTCGCGCGTTGGCACCTCGGACTGCGCGAATAAGCACATCGAGGGTTGACTCCTCGAGCCCGCGACTAGGCATTTCGCGCGTCGGCACCTCGGACTGCGCGAATAAGCGCATCGTGGGTCGACTCCTCGAGCCCGCGGAGAGGCATTTCGCGCGTCGAAACCGCGGACTGCGCGTATAAGCGCATCTAGGGTCGACTCCTCGAGCCCGCGTCTAGGCATTTCGCGAGTCGGCACCTCCGACTGCGTCAATAAGCGCTTCGAGTGTCGACAACTCGTGCCCGCGGCTAGGGATATCGCGCGTCGGCACTTCGGACTGCCCGAATCAGCGCATCGAGGGTTGACTCCTCGAGCCCACGGCTTGGCATTTCGCGAGTCGGCACCTCGGACTGCGCGAATAAGCGCATCGAGGGTCGACTCCTCGAGCCCGCGGCTAGGCATTTCGCGCGTAGGCACCTCGGACTGCGCGAATAAGCACTTCGAGTGTTGACTCCTCGAGCCCGCGGCTAGGCATTTCGCGCGTCGGTACCTCGGACTGCGCGAATAAGCGCATCGAGGGTCGACTCCTCGAGCCCGTGGCTAGGAATTTCGCGTGTCGATACCTCGGACTGTGCGAACTAGCACGTGGAGTGTCGACTCCTCGAGACCGCGGCTGGGAATTTCGCGTGTCGACACCTGGGACTGCGCGGAGAAGCGCATCGAGGGTCGACTCCACGAACCCGCGGTTAGGCATTTCGCGCGTTGGCACCTCGGACTGCGCGAATAAGCACATCGAGGGTTGACTCCTCGAGCCCGCGGCTAGGCATTTCGCGCGTCGGCACCTCGGACTGCGTGAATAAGCGCATCGAGGGTTGACTCCTCGAGCCCGCGGCTAGGAACTTCACGTGTCGGCACCTCGGACTGCGCGAATAAGCGCATCGAGGGTTGACTCCTCGAGCCCGCGGCGAGGCAATTCGCGCGTCGGCACTTCGGCTTGCACGAATAAGTCCATCGAAGGTTGACTCCTCGAGCCCGCGGCTAGGCATTTCGCGCGTAGGCACCTCGGACTGCGCGAATAAGCGCTTCGAGGGTTGACTCCTCGAGCCCGCGGCTAGCCATTTCGCGCGTCGGTACCTCGGACTGCGCGAATAACCGCAGCGAGGGTCGACTTTTCGAGCCCGTGGCTAGGAATTTCGCGTGTCGATACCTCGGACTGTGCGAACTAGCACGTGGTGTGTCGACTCCTCGAGACCGCGGCCGGGAATTTCGCGTGTCGACACCTGGGACTGCGCGGAGAAGCGCATCGAGGGTCGACTCCTCGAACCCGCAGTTAGGCATTTCGCGCGTTGGCACCTCGGACTGCGCGAATAAGCACATCCAGGGTTGACTCCTCGAGCCCGCGGCTAGGCATTTCGGGCGTCGGCACCTCGGACTGCGCGAATAAGCGCATCGAGGGTTGACTCCTCGAGCCTGCGGCTACACAATTCGCGCGTCGGCACCTAGGACTGCGCGTGTACGCGCATCGAGGTTGACTCCTCGAGCCCGCAGCTAGGCATATCACGCGTCGGCACCTCGGACTGCGCGAATAAGCGCATCATGGGTTGACTCCTCGAGCCCGCGGCTAGGAACTTCACGTGTCGGCACCTCAGACTGCGCGAATAAGCGCATCGAGGGTTGACTCCTCGAGCCCGCGGCGAGGCAATTCGCGCGTCAGCACTTCGGCTTGCGCGAATAAGTCCATCGAAGGATGACTCTTCGTGCCCGCGGCTAGGCATTTAGCGCGTCGGCATCTCGGACTGCGCGAATAAGCGCATCGAGGGTCGACTCCTCGAGACCGCGGCTAGGAATTTCGCGTGTCGACACCTGGGACTGCGCGGAGAAGCGCATCGAGGGTCGACTCCTCGAACCCGCGGTTAGGCATTTCGCGCGTTGGCACCTCGGACTGCGCGAATAAGCACATCCAGGGTTGACTCCTCGAGCCGGCGGCTAGGCATTTCGCGCGTCGGCACCTCGGACTGCGCGAATAAGCGCATCGAGGGTTGACTCCTCGAGCCTGCGGCTACACAATTCGCGCGTCGGCACGTAGGACTGCGCGAGTACGCGCATCGAGGTTGACTCCTCGAGCCCGCCGCTAGGCATTTCGCGCGTCGGCACCTCGGACTGCGCGAATAAGCGCATCGAGGGTCGACTTCTCGAGCCCGCGGCTAGGAATTTCGCGCGTCGGCACCTCGGACTGCGCGAACAAGCTCATCGGGGGTCGACTCCTCGAACCCGCGGTTAGGCATTTCGCGCGTTGGCACCTCGGACTGCGCGAATAAGCACATCGAGGGTTGACTCCTCGAGCCCGCGACTAGGCATTTCGCGCGTCGGCACCTCGGACTGGGCGAATAAGCGCATCGTGGGTTGACTCCTCGAGCCTGCGGCTACGCAATTCGCGCGTCGGCACCTAGGACTGCGCGAGTACGCGCATCGAGGTTGACTCCTCGAGCCCGCAGCTAGGCATATCGCGCGTCGGCACCTCGCACTGCGCGAATAAGCGCATCAAGGGTTGACTCCTCGAGCCCACGGCTAGGAACTTCACGTGTCGGCACCTCGGACTGCGCGAATAAGCGCATCGAGGGTTGACTCCTCGAGCCCGCGGCGAGGCAATTCGCGCGTCGGCACTTCGGCTTGCGCGAATAAGTCCATCGAAGGTTGACTCCTCGAGCCCGCGGCTAGGCATTTAGCGCGTCGGCACCTCGGACTGCGCGAATAAGCGCATCGAGGGTCGACTCCTCGAGCCCGCGGCTAGGAATTTCGCGTGTGGACACCTCGTTCTGCGAAAATCAGCGCATGGAGGGTTGACTCCTCGAGCCCGCGGCTAAGCATTTCGCGCGTAGGCACCTCGGACTGCGCGAATAAGCGCATCGAGGGTCGACACCTCGAGCCCGCGGCTAGGCATTTCGCGCGTAGGCACCTCGGACTGCACGAATAAGCGCATCGAGGGTTGACTCCTCGAGCCCGCGGCTAGGAATTTCGCGTGTGGACACCTCGTTCTGCGAAAATCAGCGCATGGAGGGTTGACTCCTCGAGCCCGCGGCTAAGCATTTCGCGCGTAGGCACCTCGGACTGCGCGAATAAGCGCATCGAGGGTCGACACCTCGAGCCCGCGGCTAGGCATTTCGCGCGTAGGCACCTCGGACTGCACGAATAAGCGCATCGAGGGTTGACTCCTCGAGCCCGAGGCTAGGAATTTCGCGTGTCGACACCTGGGACTGCGCGAACAAGCGCATCGAGGGTTGACTCCTCGAGCCCGCGGCTAGACACTTCGCGAGCGGCACCTCGGACTACGCGAATAAGCGCATCCTGGGTGGACTCCTCGAGCCCGCGTCTGGTCATTTCGCGCGTCGGCAACTCGGACTGCGCGAATAAGCTCATCGAGGGTCGACTCCTCGAGCCCGCGGCGAGGCATTTCGCGCGTCGAAACCACGGACTGCGCGTATAAGCGCATCGAGGGTCGACTCCTCGAGCCAGCGTCTAGGCATTTCGCGCGTCGGCACCTCCGACTGCGTGAATGAGCGCATCGAGGGTCGACTCCTCGAGCCCGCGACTAGGCATTTCGCGCGTCGGCACCTCGGACTGCGCGAATAAGCGCATCGAGGGTCGACTCCTCGAGCCCGCGGCTGGTCATTTCGCGCGCCGGCACCTCAGACTGCGCGAATAAGCGCATCGAGGGTCGACTCGTCGAGGCCGCGGCTACGAATTTCGCGCGTGGGCACCTCGGACTGCGCGAATAAGCGCATCGAGAGTCGACTCCTCGAGCCCGCGGCTAGGAATTTCACGTATCGACACCTCGGACTGCCCGAATCAGCGCATCGAGGGTTGACTCCTCGAGCCCGCGGCTAGGCATTTCGCGCGTCGGCACCTCGGACTGCGCGAATAAGCGCATCGAGGGTCGACTCCTCGAGCCCGCGGCAAGGCATTTCGCGCGTAGGCACCTCGGACGGCGCGAATAAGCGTATCGAGGGTGGACTCCTCGAGCCCGCAGCTAGGAATTTCGCGTGTCGACACCTCGGACTGAGAGAATCAGCGCATCGAGGGTCGACACCTCGAGCCCGCGGCTAGGCATTTCGCGCGTAGGCACCTCGGACTGCACGAATAAGCGCATCGAGGGTTGACTCCTCGAGCCCGAGGCTAGGAATTTCGCGTGTCGACACCTCGGACTGCCCGAATCAGCGCATCGAGGGTTGACTCCTCGAGCCCGCGGCTAGGCATTTCGCGCGTCGGCACCTCAGACTGAGCGAATAAGCTCATCGAGGGTCGACTCCTCGAGCCCGCGGAGAGGCATTTCGCGCGTCGAAACCGCGGACTGCGCGAATAAGCGCTTCGAGTGTTGACTCCTCGAGCCCGCGGCTAGGCATTTCGCGCGTCGGTACCTCGGACTGCGCGAATAAGCGCATCGAGGGTCGACTCCTCGAGCCCGTGGCTAGGAATTTCGCGTGTCGATACCTTGGACTGCGCGAAAAAGCGCGTGGTGTGTCGACTCCTCGAGACCGCGGCTAGGAATTTCGCGTGTCGACACCTGGGACTGCGCGGAGAAGCGCATCGAGGGTCGACTCCTCGAACCCGCGGTTAGGCATTTCGCGCGTTGGCACCTCGGACTGCGCGAATAAGCACATCCAGGGTTGACTCCTCGAGCTGGGGGCTAGGCATTTCGCGCGTCGGCACCTCGGACTGCGCGAATAAGCGCATCGAGGGTTGACTCCTCGAGCCTGCGGCTACACAATTCGCGCGTCGGCACGTAGGACTGCGCGAGTACGCGCATCGAGGTTGACTCCTCGAGCCCGCCGCTAGGCATTTCGCGCGTCGGCACCTCGGACTGCGCGAATAAGCGCATCGAGGGTCGACTTCTCGAGCCCGCGGCTAGGAATTTCGCGCGTCGGCACCTCGGACTGCGCGAACAAGCTCATCGGGGGTCGACTCCTCGAACCCGCGGTTAGGCATTTCGCGCGTTGGCACCTCGGACTGCGCGAATAAGCACATCGAGGGTTGACTCCTCGAGCCCGCGACTAGGCATTTCGCGCGTCGGCACCTCGGACTGCGCGAATAAGCGCATCGTGGGTTGACTCCTCGAGCCTGCGGCTACGCAATTCGCGCGTCGGCACCTAGGACTGCGCGAGTACGCGCATCGAGGTTGACTCCTCGAGCCCGCAGCTAGGCATATCGCGCGTCGGCACCTCGCACTGCGCGAATAAGCGCATCAAGGTATCACTCCTCGAGCCCACGGCTAGGAACTTCACGTGTCGGCACCTCGGACTGCGCGAATAAGCGCATCGAGGGTTGACTCCTCGAGCCCGCGGCGAGGCAATTCGCGCGTCGGCACTTCGGCTTGCGCGAATAAGTCCATCGAAGGTTGACTCCTCGAGCCCGCGGCTAGGCATTTAGCGCGTCGGCACCTCGGACTGCGCGAATAAGCGCATCGAGGGTCGAATCCTCGAGCCCGCGGCTAGGAATTTCGCGTGTGGACACCTCGTTCTGCGAAAATCAGCGCATGGAGGGTTGACTCCTCGAGCCCGCGGCTAAGCATTTCGCGCGTAGGCACCTCGGACTGCGCGAATAAGCGCATCGATGGTCGACACCTCGAGCCCGCGGCTAGGCATTTCGCGCGTAGGCACCTCGGACTGCACGAATAAGCGCATCGAGGGTTGACTCCTCGAGCCCGAGGCTAGGAATTTCGCGTGTCGACACCTGGGACTGCGCGAACAAGCGGGTCGAGTGTCGACTCCTCGAGCCCGCGGCTAGGGATATCGCGCGTCGGCACCTCGGACTGCGCGAATAAGCGCATCGAGGGTTGACTCCTCGAGCCCGCGGCTAGACACTTCGTGAGCGGCACCTCGGACTACGCGAATAAGCGCATCCTAGGTGGACTCCTCGAGCCCGCGGCTGGTCATTTCGCGCGTCGGCAACTCGGACTGCGCGAATAAGCTCATCGAGGGTCGACTCCTCGAGCCCGCGGCGAGGCATTTCGCGCGTCGAAACCACGGACTGCGCGTATAAGCGCATCGAGGGTCGACTCCTCGAGCCAGCGTCTAGGCATTTCGCGCGTCGGCACCTCCGACTGCGTGAATGAGCGCATCGAGGGTCGACTCCTCGAGCCCGCGACTAGGCATTTCGCGCGTCGGCACCTCGGACTGCGCGAATAAGCGCATCGAGGGTCGACTCCTCGAGCCCGCGGCTGGTCATTTCGCGCGCCGGCACCTCGGACTGCGCGAATAAGCGCATCGAGAGTCGACTCCATGAGCCCGCGGCTAGGAATTTCACGTATCGACACCTCGGATTGCCCGAATCAGCGCATCGAGGGTTGACTCCTCGAGCCCGCGGCTAGGCATTTCGCGCGTCGGCACCTCGGACTGCGCGAATAAGCGCATCGAGGGTCGACTCCTCGAGCCCGCGGCAAGGCATTTCGCGCGTAGGCACTTCGGACTGCGCGAATAAGCGTATCGAGGGTGGAGTCCTCGAGCCCGCAGCTAGGAATTTCGCGTGTCGACACCTCGGACTGAGAGAATCAGCGCATCGAGGGTCGACACCTCGAGCCCGCGGCTAGGCATTTCGCGCGTAGGCACCTCGGACTGCACGAATAAGCGCATCGAGGGTTGACTCCTCGAGCCCGAGGCTAGGAATTTCGCGTGTCGACACCTCGGACTGCCCGAATCAGCGCATCGAGGGTTGACTCCTCGAGCCCGCGGCTAGGCATTTCGCGCGTCGGCACCTCAGACTGAGCGAATAAGCTCATCGAGGGTCGACTCCTCGAGCCCGCGGAGAGGCATTTCGCGCGTCGAAACCGCGGACTGCGCGTATAAGCGCATCTAGGGTCGACTCCTCGAGCCCGCGTCTAGGCATTTCGCGAGTCGGCACCTCCGACTGCGTCAATAAGCGCTTCGAGTGTCGACACCTCGAGCCCGCGGCTAGGCATTTCGCGCGTAGGCACCTCGGACTGCACGAATAAGCGCTTCGAGTGTTGACTCCTCGAGCCCGCGGCTAGGCATTTCGCGCGTCGGTACCTCGGACTGCGCGAATAAGCGCATCGAGGGTCGACTCCTCGAGCCCGTGGCTAGGAATTTCGCGTGTCGATACCTCGGACTGTGCGAACTAGCACGTGGAGTGTCGACTCCTCGAGACCGCGGCTGGGAATTTCTCGTGTCGACACCTGGGACTGCGCGGAGAAGCGCATCGAGGGTCGACTCCACGAACCCGCGGTTAGGCATTTCGCGCGTTGGCACCTCGGACTGCGCGAATAAGCACATCGAGGGTTGACTCCTCGAGCCCGCGGCTAGGCATTTCGCGCGTCGGCACCTCGGACTGCGCGAATAAGCGCATCGAGGGTTGACTCCTCGAGCCCGCGGCTAGGAACTTCACGTGTCGGCACCTCGGACTGCGCGAATAAGCGCATCGAGGGTTGACTCCTCGAGCCCGCGGCGAGGCAATTCGCGCGTCGGCACTTCGGCTTGCACGAATAAGTCCATCGAAGGTTGACTCCTCGAGCCCGCGGCTAGGCATTTCGCGCGTAGGCACCTCGGACTGCGCGAATAAGCGCTTCGAGGGTTGACTCCTCGAGCCCGCGGCTAGGCATTTCGCGCGTCGGTACCTCGGACTGCGCGAATAACCGCAGCGAGGGTCGACTTTTCGAGCCCGTGGCTAGGAATTTCGCGTGTCGATACCTCGGACTGTGCGAACTAGCACGTGGTGTGTCGACTCCTCGAGACCGCGGCCGGGAATTTCGCGTGTCGACACCTGGGACTGCGCGGAGAAGCGCATCGAGGGTCGACTCCTCGAACCCGCAGTTAGGCATTTCGCGTGTTGGCACCTCGGACTGCGCGAATAAGCACATCCAGGGTTGACTCCTCGAGCCCGCGGCTAGGCATTTCGGGCGTCGGCACCTCGGACTGCGCGAATAAGCGCATCGAGGGTTGACTCCTCGAGCCTGCGGCTACACAATTCGCGCGTCGGCACCTAGGACTGCGCGAGTACGCGCATCGAGGTTGACTCCTCGAGCCCGCAGCTAGGCATATCGCGCGTCGGCACCTCGGACTGCGCGAATAAGCGCATCATGGGTTGACTCCTCGAGCCCGCGGCTAGGAACTTCACGTGTCGGCACCTCAGACTGCGCGAATAAGCGCATCGAGGGTTGACTCCTCGAGCCCGCGGCGAGGCAGTTCGCGCGTCAGCACTTCGGCTTGCGCAAATAAGTCCATCGAAGGATGACTCCTCGTGCCCGCGGCTAGGCATTTAGCGCGTCGGCATCTCGGACTGCGCGAATAAGCGCATCGAGGGTCGACTCCTCGAGCCCGCGGCTAGGAATTTCGCGTGTCGATACCTTGGACTGCGCGAAAAAGCGCGTGGTGTGTCGACTCCTCGAGACCGCGGCTAGGAATTTCGCGTGTCGACACCTGGGACTGCGCGGAGAAGCGCATCGAGGGTCGACTCCTCGAACCCGCGGTTAGGCATTTCGCGCGTTGGCACCTCGGACTGCGCGAATAAGCACATCCAGGGTTGACTCCTCGAACGGCGGCTAGGCATTTCGCGCGTCGGCACCTCGGACTGCGCGAATAAGCGCATCGAGGGTTGACTCCTCGAGCCTGCGGCTACACAATTCGCGCGTCGGCACGTAGGACTGCGCGAGTACGCGCATCGAGGTTGACTCCTCGAGCCCGCCGCTAGGCATTTCGCGCGTCGGCACCTCGGACTGCGCGAATAAGCGCATCGAGGGTCGACTTCTCGAGCCCGCGGCTAGGAATTTCGCGCGTCGGCACCTCGGACTGCGCGAACAAGCTCATCGAGGGTCGACTCCTCGAGCCCGCGGAGAGGCATTTCGCGCGTCGAAACCGCGGACTGCGCGTATAAGCGCATCGAGGGTCGACTCCTCGAGCCCGCGTCTAGGCATTTCGCGAGTCGGCACCTCCGACTGCGTGAATAAGGGCTTCGAGTGTCGACAACTCGTGCCCGCGGCTAGGGATATCGGGCGTCGGCACCTCGGACTGCCCGAATCAGCGCATCGAGGGTTGACTCCTCGAGCCCACGGCTTGGCATTTCGCGAGTCGGCACCTCGGACTGCGCGAATAAGCGCATCGAGGGTCGACTCCTCGAGCCCACGGCTAGGCATTTCGCGCGTAGGCACCTCGGATTGCGCGAATAAGCGCTTCGAGGGTTGACTCCTCGAGCCCGCGGCTAGGCATTACGCGCGTCGGTACCTCGGACTGCGCGAATAAGCGCATCGAGGGTCGACTCCTCGAACCCGCGGTTAGGCATTTCGCGCGTCGGCACCTCGGACTGCGCGAATAAGCACATCGAGGGTTGACTCCTCGAGTCCGCGGCTAGGCATTTCGCGCGTCGGCACCTCTGACTGCGCGAATAAGCGCATCGACGGTTGACTCCTTGAGCCTGCGGCTACACAATTCGCGCGTCGGCACCTAGGACTGCGCGAGTACGCGCATCGAGGTTGACTCCTCGAGCCCGCAGCTAGGCTTATCGCGCGTCGGCACCTCGGACTGCGCGAATAAGCGCATCAAGGGTTGACTCCTCGAGCCCGCGGCTAGGAACTTCACGTGTCGGCACCTCAGACTGCGCGAATAAGCGCATCGAGGGTTGACTCCTCGAGCCCGCGGCGAGGCAATTCGCGCGTCAGCACTTCGGCTTGCGCGAATAAGGCCATCGAAGGTTGACTCCTCGAGCCCGCGGCTAGGCATTTAGCGCGTCGGCACCTCGGACTGCGCGAATAAGCGCATCGAGGGTCGACTCCTCGAGCACGCGGCTAGGAATTTCGCGTGTCGACACCTCGGACTGCGAAAATGAGCGCATGGAGGGTTGACTCCTCGAGCCCGCGGCTAAGCATTTCGCGCGTAGGCACCTCGGACTGCGCGAATAAGCACATCCAGGGTTCACTCCTCGAGCCGGCGGCTAGGCATTTCGTGCGTCGGCACCTCGGACTGCGCGAATAAGCGCATCGAGGGTTGACTCCTCGAGCCTGCGGCTACACAATTCGCGCGTCGGCACCTAGGACTGCGCGAATACGCGCATCGAGGTTGACTCCTCGAGCCCGCAGCTAGGCATATCGCGCGTCGGCACCTCGCACTGCGCGAATAAGCGCATCAAGGGTTGACTCCTCGAGCCCGCGGAGAGGCATTTCGCGCGTCGAAACCGCGGACTGCGCGTATAAGCGCATCGAGGGTCGACTCCTCGAGCCCGCGTCTAGGCATTTCGCGAGTCGGCACCTCCGACTGCGTGAATAAGGGCTTCGAGTGTCGACAACTCGTGCCCGCGGCTAGGGATATCGGGCGTCGGCACCTCGGACTGCCCGAATCAGCGCATCGAGGGTTGACTCCTCGAGCCCACGGCTTGGCATTTCGCGAGTCGGCACCTCGGACTGCGCGAATAAGCGCATCGAGGGTCGACTCCTCGAGCCCACGGCTAGGCATTTCGCGCGTAGGCACCTCGGATTGCGCGAATAAGCGCTTCGAGGGTTGACTCCTCGAGCCCGCGGCTAGGCATTACGCGCGTCGGTACCTCGGACTGCGCGAATAAGCGCATCGAGGGTCGACTCCTCGAACCCGCGGTTAGGCATTTCGCGCGTCGGCACCTCGGACTGCGCGAATAAGCACATCGAGGGTTGACTCCTCGAGTCCGCGGCTAGGCATTTCGCGCGTCGGCACCTCTGACTGCGCGAATAGGCGCATCGACGGTTGACTCCTTGAGCCTGCGGCTACACAATTCGCGCGTCGGCACCTAGGACTGCGCGAGTACGCGCATCGAGGTTGACTCCTCGAGCCCGCAGCTAGGCTTATCGCGCGTCGGCACCTCGGACTGCGCGAATAAGCGCATCAAGGGTTGACTCCTCGAGCCCGCGGCTAGGAACTTCACGTGTCGGCACCTCAGACTGCGCGAATAAGCGCATCGAGGGTTGACTCCTCGAGCCCGCGGCGAGGCAATTCGCGCGTCAGCACTTCGGCTTGCGCGAATAAGGCCATCGAAGGTTGACTCCTCGAGCCCGCGGCTAGGCATTTAGCGCGTCGGCACCTCGGACTGCGCGAATAAGCGCATCGAGGGTCGACTCCTCGAGCACGCGGCTAGGAATTTCGCGTGTCGACACCTCGGACTGCGAAAATGAGCGCATGGAGGGTTGACTCCTCGAGCCCGCGGCTAAGCATTTCGCGCGTAGGCACCTCGGAGTGCGCGAATAAGCGCATCGAGGGTCGACACCTCGAGCCCGCGGCTAGGCATTTCGCGCGTAGGCACCTCGTACTGCACGAATAAGCGCATCGAGGGTTGACTCCTCGAGCCCGAGGCTAGGAATTTCGCGTGTCGACACCTGGGACTGCGCGAACAAGCGGGTCGAGTGTCGACTCCTCGAGCCCGCGGCTAGGGATATCGCGCGTCGGCACCTCGGACTGCGCGAATAAGCGCATCGAGGGTTGACTCCTCGAGCCCGCGGCTAGACACTTCGCGAGCGGCACCTCGGACTACGCGAATAAGCGCATCCTGGGTGGACTCCTCGAGCCCGCGGCTGGTCATTTCGCGCGTCGGCAACTCGGACTGCGCGAATAAGCTCATCGAGGGTCGACTCCTCGAGCCCGCGGCGAGGCATTTCGCGCGTCGAAACCACGGACTGCGCGTATAAGCGCATCGAGGGTCGACTCCTCGAGCCAGCGTCTAGGCATTTCGCGCGTCGGCACCTCCGACTGCGTGAATGAGCGCATCGAGGGTCGACTCCTCGAGCCCGCGACTAGGCATTTCGCGCGTCGGCACCTCGGACTGCGCGAATAAGCGCATCGAGGGTCGACTCCTCGAGCCCGCGGCTGGTCATTTCGCGCGCCGGCACCTCAGACTGCGCGAATAAGCGCATCGAGGGTCGACTCGTCGAGGCCGCGGCTACGAATTTCGCGCGTGGGCACCTCGGACTGCGCGAATAAGCGCATCGAGAGTCGACTCCTCGAGCCCGCGGCTAGGAATTTCACGTATCGACACCTCGGACTGCCAGAATCAGCGCATCGTGGGTTGACTCCTCGAGCCCGCGGCTAGGCATTTCGCGCGTCGGCACCTCGGACTGCGCGAATAAGCGCATCGAGGGTCGACTCCTCGAGCCCGCGGCAAGGCATTTCGCGCGTAGGCACCTCGGACTGCGCGAATAAGCGTATCGAGGGTCGACTCCTCGAGCCCGCAGCTAGGAATTTCGCGTGTCGACACCTCGGACTGAGAGAATCAGCGCATCGAGGGTCGACACCTCGAGCCCGCGGCTAGGCATTTCGCGCGTAGGCACCTCGGACTGCGCGAATAAGCGCATCGAGGGTCGACTCCTCGAGACCGCGGCTGGGAATTTCGCGTGTCGACACCTGGGACTGCGCGGAGAAGCGCATCGAGGGTCGACTCCTCGAACCCGCGGTTAGGCATTTCGCGCGTTGGCACCTCGGACTGCGCGAATAAGCACATCGAGGGTTGACTCCTCGAGTCCGCGGCTAGGCATTTCGCGTGTCGGCACCTCGGACTGCGCGAATAAGCGCATCGAGGGTTGACTCCTCGAGCCTGCGGCTACACAATTCGCGCGTCGGCACCTAGGACTGCGCGAGTACGCGCATCGAGGTTGACTCCTCGAGCCCGCAGCTAGGCATATCGCGCGTCGGCACCTCGGACTGCGCGAATAAGCGCATGAAGGGTTGACTCCTCGAGCCCGCGGCTAGGAACTTCACGTGTCGGCACCTCGGACTGCGCGAATAAGCGCATCGAGGGTTGACTCGTCGAGCCCGCGGCGAGGCAATTCGCGCGTCCGCACTTCGGCTTGCGCGAATAAGTCCATCGAAGGTTGACTCCTCGAGCCCGCGGCTAGGCATTTCGCGCGTAGGCACCTCGGACTGCGCGAATAAGCGCTTCGAGGGTTGACTCCTCGAGCCCGCGGCTAGGCATTTGGCGCGTCGGTACCTCGGACTGCGCGAATAAGCGCATCGAGGGTCGACTCCTCGAGCCCGTGGCTAGGAATTTCGCGTGTCGATACCTCGGACTGTGCGAACTAGCACGTGGTGTGTCGACTCCTCGAGACCGCGGCCGGGAATTTCGCGTGTCGACACCTGGGACTGCGCGGAGAAGCGCATCGAGGGTCGACTCCTCGAACCCGCGGTTAGGCATTTCGCGCGTTGGCACCTCGGACTGCGCAAATAAGCGCATCGAGGGTTGACTCCTCGAGCCTGCGGCTACACAATTCGCGCGTCGGCCCCTAGGACTGCGCGAGTACGCGCATCGAGGTTGACTCCTCGAGCCCGCAGCTAGGCTTATCGCGCGTCGGCACCTCGGACTGCGCGAATAAGCGCATCAAGGGTTGACTCCTCGAGCCCGCGGCTAGGAACTTCACGTGTCGGCACCTCAGACTGCGCGAATAAGCGCATCGAGGGTTGACTCCTCGAGCCCGCGGCGAGGCAATTCGCGCGTCAGCACTTCGGCTTGCGCGAATAAGGCCATCGAAGGTTGACTCCTCGAGCCCGCGGCTAGGCATTTAGCGCGTCGGCACCTCGGACTGCGCGAATAAGCGCATCGAGGGTCGACTCCTCGAGCACGCGGCTAGGAATTTCGCGTGTCGACACCTCGGACTGCGAAAATCAGCGCATGGAGGGTTGACTCCTCGAGCCCGCGGCTAAGCATTTCGCGCGTAGGCACCTCGGACTACGCGAATAAGCGCATCGAGGGTCGACTCCTCGAGCCCGTGGCTAGGAATTTCGCGTGTCGATACCTTGGACTGCGCGAAAAAGCGCGTGGTGTGTCGACTCCTCGAGACCGCGGCTAGGAATTTCGCGTGTCGACACCTGGGACTGCGCGGAGAAGCGCATCGAGGGTCGACTCCTCGAACCCGCGGTTAGGCATTTCGCGCGTTGGCACCTCGGACTGCGCGAATAAGCACATCCAGGGTTCACTCCTCGAGCCGGCGGCTAGGCATTTCGCGCGTCGGCACCTCGGACTGCGCGAATAAGCGCATCGAGGGTTGACTCCTCGAGCCTGCGGCTACACAATTCGCGCGTCGGCACCTAGGACTGCGCGAATACGCGCATCGAGGTTGACTCCTCGAGCCCGCAGCTAGGCATATCGCGCGTCGGCACCTCGCACTGCGCGAATAAGCGCATCAAGGGTTGACTCCTCGAGCCCACGGCTAGGAACTTCACGTGTCGGCACCTCGGACTGCGCGAATAAGCGCATCGAGGGTTGACTCCTCGAGCCTGCGGCTACACAATTCGCGCGTCGGCACCTAGGACTGCGCGAATACGCGCATCGAGGTTGACTCCTCGAGCCCGCAGCTAGGCATATCGCGCGTCGGCACCTCGCACTGCGCGAATAAGCGCATCAAGGGTTGACTCCTCGAGCCCACGGCTAGGAACTTCACGTGTCGGCACCTCGGACTGCGCGAATAAGCGCATCGAGGGTTGACTCCTCGAGCCCGCGGCGAGGCAATTCGCACGTCGGCACTTCGGCTTGCGCGAATAAGTCCATCGAAGGTTGACTCCTCGAGCCCGCGGCTAGGCATTAAGCGCGTCGGCACCTCGGACTGCGCGAATAAGCGCATCGAGGGTCGACTCCTCGAGCCCGCGGCTAGGAATTTCGCGTGTCGACACCTCGTTCTGCGAAAATCAGCGCATGGAGGGTTGACTCCTCGAGCCCGCGGCTAAGCATTTCGCGCGTAGGCACCTCGGAGTGCGCGAATAAGCGCATCGAGGGTCGACACCTCGAGCCCGCGGCTAGGCATTTCGCGCGTAGGCACCTCGTACTGCACGAATAAGCGCATCGAGGGTTGACTCCTCGAGCCCGAGGCTAGGAATTTCGCGTGTCGACACCTGGGACTGCGCGAACAAGCGGGTCGAGTGTCGACTCCTCGAGCCCGCGGCTAGGGATATCGCGCGTCGGCACCTCGGACTGCGCGAATAAGCGCATCGAGGGTTGACTCCTCGAGCCCGCGGCTAGACACTTCGCGAGCGGCACCTCGGACTACGCGAATAAGCGCATCCTGGGTGGACTCCTCGAGCCCGCGGCTGGTCATTTCGCGCGTCGGCAACTCGGACTGCGCGAATAAGCTCATCGAGGGTCGACTCCTCGAGCCCGCGGCGAGGCATTTCGCGCGTCGAAACCACGGACTGCGCGTATAAGCGCATCGAGGGTCGACTCCTCGAGCCAGCGTCTAGGCATTTCGCGCGTCGGCACCTCCGACTGCGTGAATGAGCGCATCGAGGGTCGACTCCTCGAGCCCGCGACTAGGCATTTCGCGCGTCGGCACCTCGGACTGCGCGAATAAGCGCATCGAGGGTCGACTCCTCGAGCCCGCGGCTGGTCATTTCGCGCGCCGGCACCTCAGACTGCGCGAATAAGCGCATCGAGGGTCGACTCGTCGAGGCCGCGGCTACGAATTTCGCGCGTGGGCACCTCGGACTGCGCGAATAAGCGCATCGAGAGTCGACTCCTCGAGCCCGCGGCTAGGAATTTCACGTATCGACACCTCGGACTGCCAGAATCAGCGCATCGAGGGTTGACTCCTCGAGCCCGCGGCTAGGCATTTCGCGCGTCGGCACCTCGGACTGCGCGAATAAGCGCATCGAGGGTCGACTCCTCGAGCCCGCGGCAAGGCATTTCGCGCGTAGGCACCTCGGACTGCGCGAATAAGCGTATCGAGGGTCGACTCCTCGAGCCCGCAGCTAGGAATTTCGCGTGTCGACACCTCGGACTGAGAGAATCAGCGCATCGAGGGTCGACACCTCGAGCCCGCGGCTAGGCATTTCGCGCGTAGGCACCTCGGACTGCGCGAATAAGCGCATCGAGGGTCGACTCCTCGAGACCGCGGCTGGGAATTTCGCGTGTCGACACCTGGGACTGCGCGGAGAAGCGCATCGAGGGTCGACTCCTCGAACCCGCGGTTAGGCATTTCGCGCGTTGGCACCTCGGACTGCGCGAATAAGCACATCGAGGGTTGACTCCTCGAGTCCGCGGCTAGGCATTTCGCGCGTCGGCACCTCGGACTGCGCGAATAAGCGCATCGAGGGTTGACTCCTCGAGCCTGCGGCTACACAATTCGCGCGTCGGCACCCAGGACTGCGCGAGTACGCGCATCGAGGTTGACTCCTCGAGCCCGCAGCTAGGCATATCGCGCGTCGGCACCTCGGACTGCGCGAATAAGCGCATCAAGGGTTGACTCCTCGAGCCCGCGGCTAGGAACTTCACGTGTCGGCACCTCGGACTGCGCGAATAAGCGCATCGAGGGTTGACTCCTCGAGCCCGCGGCGAGGCAATTCGCGCGTCGGCACTTCGGCTTGCGCGAATAAGTCCATCGAAGGTTGACTCCTCGAGCCCGCGGCTAGGCATTTCGCGCGTAGGCACCTCGGACTGCGCGAATAAGCGCTTCGAGGGTTGACTCCTCGAGCCCGCGGCTAGGCATTTGGCGCGTCGGTACCTCGGACTGCGCGAATAAGCGCATCGAGGGTCGACTCCTCGAGCCCGTGGCTAGGAATTTCGCGTGTCGACACCTGGGACTGCGCGGAGAAGCGCATCGAGGGTCGACTCCTCGAACCCGCGGTTAGGCATTTCGCGCGTTGGCACCTCGGACTGCGCAAATAAGCGCATCGAGGGTTGACTCCTCGAGCCTGCGGCTACACAATTCGCGCGTCGGCACCTAGGACTGCGCGAGTACGCGCATCGAGGTTGACTCCTCGAGCCCGCAGCTAGGCTTATCGCGCGTCGGCACCTCGGACTGCGCGAATAAGCGCATCAAGGGTTGACTCCTCGAGCCCGCGGCTAGGAACTTCACGTGTCGGCACCTCAGACTGCGCGAATAAGCGCATCGAGGGTTGACTCCTCGAGCCCGCGGCGAGGCAATTCGCGCGTCAGCACTTCGGCTTGCGCGAATAAGGCCATCGAAGGTTGACTCCTCGAGCCCGCGGCTAGGCATTTAGCGCGTCGGCACCTCGGACTGCGCGAATAAGCGCATCGAGGGTCGACTCCTCGAGCACGCGGCTAGGAATTTCGCGTGTCGACACCTCGGACTGCGAAAATCAGCGCATGGAGGGTTGACTCCTCGAGCCCGCGGCTAAGCATTTCGCGCGTAGGCACCTCGGACTGCGCGAATAAGCGCATCGAGGGTCGACTCCTCGAGCCCGTGGCTAGGAATTTCGCGTGTCGATACCTTGGACTGCGCGAAAAAGCGCGTGGTGTGTCGACTCCTCGAGACCGCGGCTAGGAATTTCGCGTGTCGACACCTGGGACTGCGCGGAGAAGCGCATCGAGGGTCGACTCCTCGAACCCGCGGTTAGGCATTTCGCGCGTTGGCACCTCGGACTGCGCGAATAAGCACATCCAGGGTTCACTCCTCGAGCCGGCGGCTAGGCATTTCGCGCGTCGGCACCTCGGACTGCGCGAATAAGCGCATCGAGGGTTGACTCCTCGAGCCTGCGGCTACACAATTCGCGCGTCGGCACCTAGGACTGCGCGAATACGCGCATCGAGGTTGACTCCTCGAGCCCGCAGCTAGGCATATCGCGCGTCGGCACCTCGCACTGCGCGAATAAGCGCATCAAGGGTTGACTCCTCGAGCCCACGGCTAGGAACTTCACGTGTCGGCACCTCGGACTGCGCGAATAAGCGCATCGAGGGTTGACTCCTCGAGCCCGCGGCGAGGCAATTCGCACGTCGGCACTTCGGCTTGCGCGAATAAGTCCATCGAAGGTTGACTCCTCGAGCCCGCGGCTAGGCATTAAGCGCGTCGGCACCTCGGACTGCGCGAATAAGCGCATCGAGGGTCGACTCCTCGAGCCCGCGGCTAGGAATTTCGCGTGTCGACACCTCGTTCTGCGAAAATCAGCGCATGGAGGGTTGACTCCTCGAGCCCGCGGCTAAGCATTTCGCGCGTAGGCACCTCGGACTGCGCGAATAAGCGCATCGAGGGTCGACACCTCGAGCCCGCGGCTAGGCATTTCGCGCGTAGGCACCTCGGACTGCACGAATAAGCGCATCGAGGGTTGACTCCTCGAGCCCGAGGCTAGGAATTTCGCGTGTCGACACCTGGGACTGCGCGAACAAGCGGGTCGAGTGTCGACTCCTCGAGCCCGCGGCTAGGGATATCGCGCGTCGGCACCTCGGACTGCGCGAATAAGCGCATCGAGGGTTGACTCCTCGAGCCCGCGGCTAGACACTTCGCGAGCGGCACCTCGGACTACGCGAATAAGCGCATCCTGGGTGGACTCCTCGAGCCAGCGTCTAGGCATTTCGCGCGTCGGCACCTCCGACTGCGTGAATGAGCGCATCGAGGGTCGACTCCTCGAGCCCGCGACAAGGCATTTCGCGCGTCGGCACCTCGGACTGCGCGAATAAGCGCATCGAGGGTCGACTCCTCGAGCCCGCGGCTAGGAATTTCGCGTGTCGACACCTCATTCTGCGAAAATCAGCGCATCGAGGGTCGACTCCTCGAGCCCGCGGCTGGTCATTTCGCGCGCCGGCACCTCAGACTGCGCGAATAAGCGCATCGAGGGTCGACTCGTCGAGGCCGCGGCTACGAATTTCGCGCGTGGGCACCTCGGACTGCGCGAATAAGCGCATCGAGAGTCGACTCCTCGAGCCCGCGGCTGGGAATTTCACGTATCGACACCTCGGACTGCCCGAATCAGCGCATCGAGGGTTGACTCCTCGAGCCCGCGGTAGGCATTTCGCGCGTCGGCACCTCGGACTGCGCGAATAAGCGCATCGAGGGTCGACTCCTCGTGCCCGCGGCTAGGGATATCGCGCGTCGGCACTTCGGACTGCCCGAATCAGCGCATCGAGGGTTGACTCCTCGAGCCCACGGCTTGGCATTTCGCGAGTCGGCACCTCGGACTGCGCGAATAAGCGCATCGAGGGTCGACTCCTCGAGCCCGCGGCTAGGCATTTCGCGCGTAGGCACCTCGGACTGCGCGAATAAGCGCTTCGAGTGTTGACTCCTCGAGCCCGCGGCTAGGCATTTCGCGCGTCGGAACCTCGGACTGCGCGAATAAGCGCATCGAGGGTCGACTCCTCGAGCCCGTGGCTAGGAATTTCGCGTGTCGATACCTCGGACTGTGCGAACTAGCACGTGGAGTGTCGACTCCTCGAGACCGCGGCTGGGAATTTCGCGGGTCGACACCTGGGACTGCGCGGAGAAGCGCATCGAGGGTCGACTCCACGAACCCGCGGTTAGGCATTTCGCGCGTTGGCACCTCGGACTGCGCGAATAAGCACATCGAGGGTTGAAACCTCGAGCCCTCGGCTAGGCATTTCGCGCGTCGGCACCTCGGACTGCGCTTATAAGCGCATCGAGGGTTGACTCCTCGAGCCCGCGGCTAGGAACTTCACGTGTCGGCACCTCGGACTGCGCGAATAAGCGCATCGAGGGTTGACTCCTCGAGCCCGCGGCTAGGCAATTCGCGCGTCGGCACTTCGGCTTGCACGAATAAGTCCATCGAAGGTTGACTCCTCGAGCCCGCGGTTAGGCATTTCGCGCGTAGGCACCTCGGACTGCGCGAATAAGCGCTTCGAGGGTTGACTCCTCGAGCCTGCGGCTAGGCATTTCGCGCGTCGGTACCTCGGACTGCGCGAATAACCGCATCGAGGGTCGACTTTTCGAGCCCGTGGCTAGGAATTTCGCGTGTCGATACCTCGGACTGTGCGAACTAGCACGTGGTGTGTCGACTCCTCGAGACCGCGGCCGGGAATTTCGCGTGTCGACACCTGGGACTGCGCGGAGAAGCGCATCGAGGGTCGACTCCTCGAACCCGCTGTTAGGCATTTCGCGCGTTGGCACCTCGGACTGCGCGAATAAGCACATCCAGGGTTGACTCCTCGAGCCCGCGGCTAGGCATTTCGGGCGTCGGCACCTCGGACTGCGCGAATAAGCGCATCGAGGGTTGACTCCTCGAGCCTGCGGCTACACAATTCGCGCGTCGGCACCTAGGACTGCTCGAGTACGCGCATCGAGGTTGACTCCTCGAGCCCGCAGCTAAGCATATCGCGCGTCGGCACCTCGGACTGCGCGAATAAGCGCATCATGGGTTGACTCCTCGAGCCCGCGGCTAGGAACTTCACGTGTCGGCACCTCAGACTGCGCGAATAAGCGCATCGAGGGATGACTCCTCGAGCCCGCGGCGAGGCAATTCGCGCGTCAGCACTTCGGCTTGCGCGAATAAGTCCATCGAAGGTTGACTCCTCGTGCCCGCGGCTAGGCATTTAGCGCGTCGGCATCTCGGACTGCGCGAATAAGCGCATCGAGGGTCGACTCCTCGAGCCCGCGGCTAGGAATTTCGCGTGTCGATACCTTGGACTGCGCGAAAAAGCGCGTGATGTGTCGACTCCTCGAGACCGCGGCTTGGAATTTCGCGTGTCGACACCTGGGACTGCGGGGAGAAGCGCATCGAGGGTCGACTCCTCGAACCCGCGGTTAGGCATTTCGCGCGTTGGCACCTCGGACTGCGCGAATAAGCACATCCAGGGTTGACTCCTCGAGCCGGCGGCTAGGCATTTCGCGCGTCGGCACCTCGGACTGCGCGAATAAGCGCATCGAGGGTTGACTCCTCGAGCCTGCGGCTACACAATTCGCGCGTCGGCACGTAGGACTGCGCGAGTACGCGCATCGAGGTTGACACCTCGAGCCCGCAGCTAGGCATATCGCGCGTCGGCACCTCGGACTGCGCGAATAAGCGCATCAAGGGTTGACTCCTCGAGCCCGCGGCTAGGAACTTCACGTGTCGGCACCTCGGACTGCGCGAATAAGCGCATCGAGGGTCGACTCCTCGACCCCGCGGCTAGAAATTTCGCGTGTCGATACCTTGGACTGCGCGAAAAAGCGCGTGGTGTGTCGACTCCTCGAGACGGCGGCTAGGAATTTCACGTATCGACACCTGGGACTGCGCGAATAAGCGCATCGACGGTTGACTCCTCGAGCCCGCGGCTAGGCATTTCGCGCGTCGGCACTTCGGACTGCGCGAATAAGCGCATCGAGGGTTGACTCCCCGAGCCCGCGGCTAGGAACTTCACGTGTTGGCAACTGGCACTGCGCGAATAAGCGCATCGAGGGTTGACTCCTCGAGCCCGCGGCGAGGCATTTCGCGCGTCGGCACTTCGGCTTGCGCGAACAAGTCCGTCGAAGGTTGACTCATCGAGCCCGCCGCTAGGCATTTCGCGCGTCGGCACCTCGGACTGCGCGAATAAGCGCATCGAGGGTCGACTTCTCGAGCCCGCGGCTGGGAATTTCGCGCGTCGGCACCTCGGACTGCGCGAATAAGCTCATCGAGGGTCGACTCCTCGAGCCCGCGGAGAGGCATTTCGCGCGTCGAAACCGCGGACTGCGCGTATAAGCGCATCGAGGGTCGACTCCTCGAGCCCGCGTCTAGGCATTTCGCGAGTCGGCACCTCCGACTGCGTGAATAAGCGCTTCGAGTGTCGACAACTCGTGCCCGCGGCTAGGGATATCGCGCGTCGGCACCTCGGACTGCCCGAATCAGCGCATCGAGGGTTGACTCCTCGAGCCCACGGCTTGGCATTTCGCGAGTCGGCACCTCGGACTGCGCGAATAAGCGCATCGAGGGTCGACTCCTCGAGCCCACGGCTAGGCATTTCGCGCGTCGGCACCTAGGACTGCGCGAGTACGCGCATCGAGGGTCGACTCCTCGAACCCGCGGTTAGGCATTTCGCGCGTTGGCACCTCGGACTGCGCGAATAAGCACATCCAGGGTTCACTCCTCGAGCCGGCGGCTAGGCATTTCGCGCGTCGGCACCTCGGACTGCGCGAATAAGCGCATCGAGGGTTGACTCCTCGAGCCTGCGGCTACACAATTCGCGCGTCGGCACCTAGGACTGCGCGAATACGCGCATCGAGGTTGACTCCTCGAGCCCGCAGCTAGGCATATCGCGCGTCGGCACCTCGCACTGCGCGAATAAGCGCATCAAGGGTTGACTCCTCGAGCCCACGGCTAGGAACTTCACGTGTCGGCACCTCGGACTGCGCGAATAAGCGCATCGAGGGTTGACTCCTCGAGCCCGCGGCGAGGCAATTCGCACGTCGGCACTTCGGCTTGCGCGAATAAGTCCATCGAAGGTTGACTCCTCGAGCCCGCGGCTAGGCATTAAGCGCGTCGGCACCTCGGACTGCGCGAATAAGCGCATCGAGGGTCGACTCCTCGAGCCCGCGGCTAGGAATTTCGCGTGTCGACACCTCGTTCTGCGAAAATCAGCGCATGGAGGGTTGACTCCTCGAGCCCGCGGCTAAGCATTTCGCGCGTAGGCACCTCGGACTGCGCGAATAAGCGCATCGAGGGTCGACACCTCGAGCCCGCGGCTAGGCATTTCGCGCGTAGGCACCTCGGACTGCACGAATAAGCGCATCGAGGGTTGACTCCTCGAGCCCGAGGCTAGGAATTTCGCGTGTCGACACCTGGGACTGCGCGAACAAGCGGGTCGAGTGTCGACTCCTCGAGCCCGCGGCTAGGGATATCGCGCGTCGGCACCTCGGACTGCGCGAATAAGCGCATCGAGGGTTGACTCCTCGAGCCCGCGGCTAGACACTTCGCGAGCGGCACCTCGGACTACGCGAATAAGCGCATCCTGGGTGGACTCCTCGAGCCAGCGTCTAGGCATTTCGCGCGTCGGCACCTCCGACTGCGTGAATGAGCGCATCGAGGGTCGACTCCTCGAGCCCGCGACAAGGCATTTCGCGCGTCGGCACCTCGGACTGCGCGAATAAGCGCATCGAGGGTCGACTCCTCGAGCCCGCGGCTAGGAATTTCGCGTGTCGACACCTCATTCTGCGAAAATCAGCGCATCGAGGGTCGACTCCTCGAGCCCGCGGCTGGTCATTTCGCGCGCCGGCACCTCAGACTGCGCGAATAAGCGCATCGAGGGTCGACTCGTCGAGGCCGCGGCTACGAATTTCGCGCGTGGGCACCTCGGACTGCGCGAATACGCGCATCGAGAGTCGACTCCTCGAGCCCGCGGCTGGGAATTTCACGTATCGACACCTCGGACTGCCCGAATCAGCGCATCGAGGGTTGACTCCTCGAGCCCGCGGTAGGCATTTCGCGCGTCGGCACCTCGGACTGCGCGAATAAGCGCATCGAGGGTCGACTCCTCGTGCCCGCGGCTAGGGATATCGCGCGTCGGCACTTCGGACTGCCCGAATCAGCGCATCGAGGGTTGACTCCTCGAGCCCACGGCTTGGCATTTCGCGAGTCGGCACCTCGGACTGCGCGAATAAGCGCATCGAGGGTCGACTCCTCGAGCCCGCGGCTAGGCATTTCGCGCGTAGGCACCTCGGACTGCGCGAATAAGCGCTTCGAGTGTTGACTCCTCGAGCCCGCGGCTAGGCATTTCGCGCGTCGGAACCTCGGACTGCGCGAATAAGCGCATCGAGGGTCGACTCCTCGAGCCCGTGGCTAGGAATTTCGCGTGTCGATACCTCGGACTGTGCGAACTAGCACGTGGAGTGTCGACTCCTCGAGACCGCGGCTGGGAATTTCGCGGGTCGACACCTGGGACTGCGCGGAGAAGCGCATCGAGGGTCGACTCCACGAACCCGCGGTTAGGCATTTCGCGCGTTGGCACCTCGGACTGCGCGAATAAGCACATCGAGGGTTGACACCTCGAGCCCGCGGCTAGGCATTTCGCGCGTCGGCACCTCGGACTGCGCGAATAAGCGCATCGAGGGTTGACTCCTCGAGCCCGCGGCTAGGAACTTCACGTGTCGGCACCTCGGACTGCGCGAATAAGCGCATCGAGGGTTGACTCCTCGAGCCCGCGGCTAGGCAATTCGCGCGTCGGCACTTCGGCTTGCACGAATAAGTCCATCGAAGGTTGACTCCTCGAGCCCGCGGTTAGGCATTTCGCGCGTAGGCACCTCGGACTGCGCGAATAAGCGCTTCGAGGGTTGACTCCTCGAGCCTGCGGCTAGGCATTTCGCGCGTCGGTACCTCGGACTGCGCGAATAACCGCATCGAGGGTCGACTTTTCGAGCCCGTGGCTAGGAATTTCGCGTGTCGATACCTCGGACTGTGCGAACTAGCACGTGGTGTGTCGACTCCTCGAGACCGCGGCCGGGAATTTCGCGTGTCGACACCTGGGACTGCGCGGAGAAGCGCATCGAGGGTCGACTCCTCGAACCCGCTGTTAGGCATTTCGCGCGTTGGCACCTCGGACTGCGCGAATAAGCACATCCAGGGTTGACTCCTCGAGCCCGCGGCTAGGCATTTCGGGCGTCGGCACCTCGGACTGCGCGAATAAGCGCATCGAGGGTTGACTCCTCGAGCCTGCGGCTACACAATTCGCGCGTCGGCACCTAGGACTGCTCGAGTACGCGCATCGAGGTTGACTCCTCGAGCCCGCAGCTAAGCATATCGCGCGTCGGCACCTCGGACTGCGCGAATAAGCGCATCATGGGTTGACTCCTCGAGCCCGCGGCTAGGAACTTCACGTGTCGGCACCTCAGACTGCGCGAATAAGCGCATCGAGGGATGACTCCTCGAGCCCGCGGCGAGGCAATTCGCGCGTCAGCACTTCGGCTTGCGCGAATAAGTCCATCGAAGGTTGACTCCTCGTGCCCGCGGCTAGGCATTTAGCGCGTCGGCATCTCGGACTGCGCGAATAAGCGCATCGAGGGTCGACTCCTCGAGCCCGCGGCTAGGAATTTCGCGTGTCGATACCTTGGACTGCGCGAAAAAGCGCGTGATGTGTCGACTCCTCGAGACCGCGGCTTGGAATTTCGCGTGTCGACACCTGGGACTGCGGGGAGAAGCGCATCGAGGGTCGACTCCTCGAACCCGCGGTTAGGCATTTCGCGCGTTGGCACCTCGGACTGCGCGAATAAGCACATCCAGGGTTGACTCCTCGAGCCGGCGGCTAGGCATTTCGCGCGTCGGCACCTCGGACTGCGCGAATAAGCGCATCGAGGGTTGACTCCTCGAGCCTGCGGCTACACAATTCGCGCGTCGGCACGTAGGACTGCGCGAGTACGCGCATCGAGGTTGACACCTCGAGCCCGCAGCTAGGCATATCGCGCGTCGGCACCTCGGACTGCGCGAATAAGCGCATCAAGGGTTGACTCCTCGAGCCCGCGGCTAGGAACTTCACGTGTCGGCACCTCGGACTGCGCGAATAAGCGCATCGAGGGTCGACTCCTCGACCCCGCGGCTAGAAATTTCGCGTGTCGATACCTTGGACTGCGCGAAAAAGCGCGTGGTGTGTCGACTCCTCGAGACGGCGGCTAGGAATTTCACGTATCGACACCTGGGACTGCGCGAATAAGCGCATCGACGGTTGACTCCTCGAGCCCGCGGCTAGGCATTTCGCGCGTCGGCACTTCGGACTGCGCGAATAAGCGCATCGAGGGTTGACTCCCCGAGCCCGCGGCTAGGAACTTCACGTGTTGGCAACTGGCACTGCGCGAATAAGCGCATCGAGGGTTGACTCCTCGAGCCCGCGGCGAGGCATTTCGCGCGTCGGCACTTCGGCTTGCGCGAACAAGTCCGTCGAAGGTTGACTCATCGAGCCCGCCGCTAGGCATTTCGCGCGTCGGCACCTCGGACTGCGCGAATAAGCGCATCGAGGGTCGACTCCTCGAGCCCGCGGAGAGGCATTTCGCGCGTCGAAACCGCGGACTGCGCGTATAAGCGCATCGAGGGTCGACTCCTCGAGCCCGCGTCTAGGCATTTCGCGAGTCGGCACCTCCGACTGCGTGAATAAGCGCTTCGAGTGTCGACAACTCGTGCCCGCGGCTAGGGATATCGCGCGTCGGCACCTCGGACTGCCCGAATCAGCGCATCGAGGGTTGACTCCTCGAGCCCACGGCTTGGCATTTCGCGAGTCGGCACCTCGGACTGCGCGAATAAGCGCATCGAGGGTCGACTCCTCGAGCCCACGGCTAGGCATTTCGCGCGTAGGCACCTCGGATTGCGCGAATAAGCGCTTCGAGGGTTGACTCCTCGAGCCCGCGGCTAGGCATTACGCGCGTCGGTACCTCGGACTGCGCGAATAAGCGCATCGAGGGTCGACTCCTCGAGACCGCGGCTGGGAATTTCGCGTGTCGACACCTGGGACTGCGCGGAGAAGCGCATCGAGGGTCGACTCCTCGAACCCGCGGTTAGGCATTTCGCGCGTTGGCACCTCGGACTGCGCGAATAAGCACATCGAGGGTTGACTCCTCGAGTCCGCGGCTAGGCATTTCGCGCGTCGGCACCTCGGACTGCGCGAATAAGCGCATCGAGGGTTGACTCCTCGAGCTTGCGGCTACACAATTCGCGCGTCGGCACCTAGGACTGCGCGAGTACGCGCATCGAGGTTGACTCCTCGAGCCCGCAGCTAGGCATATCGCGCGTCGGCACCTCGGACTGCGCGAATAAGCGCATCAAGGGTTGACTCCTCGAGCCCGCGGCTAGGAACTTCACGTGTCGGCACCTCGGACTGCGCGAATAAGCGCATCGAGGGTTGACTCCTCGAGCCTGCGGCTACACAATTCGCGCGTCGGCACCTAGGACTGCGCGAGTACGCGCATCGAGGTTGACTCCTCGAGCCCGCAGCTAGGCATATCGCGCGTCGGCACCTCGGACTGCGCGAATAAGCGCATCAAGGGTTGACTCCTCGAGCCCGCGGCTAGGAACTTCACGTGTCGGCACCTCAGACTGCGCGAATAAGCGCATCGAGGGTTGACTCCTCGAGCCCGCGGCGAGGCAATTCGCGCGTCAGCACTTCGGCTTGCGCGAATAAGGCCATCGAAGGTTGACTCCTCGAGCCCGCGGCTAGGCATTTAGCGCGTCGGCACCTCGGACTGCGCGAATAAGCGCATCGAGGGTCGACTCCTCGAGCCCGCGTCTAGGAATTTCGCGTGTCGACACCTCGGACTGCGAAAATCAGCGCATGGAGGGTTGACTCCTCGAGCCCGCGGCTAAGCATTTCGCGCGTAGGCACCTCGGACTGCGCGAATAAGCGCATCGAGGGTCGACTCCTCGAGCCCGTGGCTAATAATTTCGCGTGTCGATACCTTGGACTGCGCGAAAAAGCGCGTGGTGTGTCGACTCCTCGAGACCGCGGCTAGGAATTTCGCGTGTCGACACCTGGGACTGCGCGGAGAAGCGCATCGGGGGTCGACTCCTCGAGCCCGCGGCTGGGAATTTCGCGCGTCGGCACCTCGGACTGCGCGAATAAGCGCATCGTGGGTTGACTCCTCGAGCCTGCGGCTACGCAATTCGCGCGTCGGCACCTAGGACTGCGCGAGTACGCGCATCGAGGTTGACTCCTCGAGCCCGCAGCTAGGCATATCGCGCGTCGGCACCTCGCACTGCGCGAATAAGCGCATCAAGGGTTGACTCCTCGAGCCCACGGCTAGGAACTTCACGTGTCGGCACCTCGGACTGCGCGAATAAGCGCATCGAGGGTTGACTCCTCGAGCCCGCGGCGAGGCATTTAGCGCGTCGGCACCTCGGACTGCGCGAATAAGCGCATCGAGGGTCGACTCCTCGAGCCCGCGGCTAGGAATTTCGCGTGTCGACACCTCGGACTGCGAAAATCAGCGCATGGAGGGTTGACTCCTCGAGCCCGCGGCAAAGCATTTCGCGCGTAGGCACCTCGGACTGCGCGAATAAGCGCATCGAGGGTCGACACCTCGAGCCCGCGGCTAGGCATTTCGCGCGTAGGCACCTCGGACTGCACGAATAAGCGCATCGAGGGTTGACTCCTCGAGCCCGAGGCTAGGAATTTCGCGTGTCGACACCTGGGACTGCGCGAACAAGCGGGTCGAGTGTCGACTCCTCGAGCCCGCGGCTAGGGATATCGCGCGTCGGCACCTCGGACTGCGCGAATAAGCGCATCGAGGGTTGACTCCTCGAGCCCGCGGCTAGGAACTTCACGTGTCGGCACCTCGGACTGCGCGAATAAGCGCATCGAGGGTTGACTCCTCGAGCCCGCGGCGAGGCATTTAGCGCGTCGGCACCTCGGACTGCGCGAATAAGCGCATCGAGGGTCGACTCCTCGAGCCCGCGGCTAGGAATTTCGCGTGTCGACACCTCGGACTGCGAAAATCAGCGCATGGAGGGTTGACTCCTCGAGCCCGCGGCAAAGCATTTCGCGCGTAGGCACCTCGGACTGCGCGAATAAGCGCATCGAGGGTCGACACCTCGAGCCCGCGGCTAGGCATTTCGCGCGTAGGCACCTCGGACTGCACGAATAAGCGCATCGAGGGTTGACTCCTCGAGCCCGAGGCTAGGAATTTCGCGTGTCGACACCTGGGACTGCGCGAACAAGCGGGTCGAGTGTCGACTCCTCGAGCCCGCGGCTAGGGATATCGCGCTTCGGCACCTCGGACTACGCGAATAAGCGCATCCTGGGTGGACTCCTCGAGCCCGCGGCTGGTCATTTCGCGCGTCGGCAACTCGGACTGCGCGAATAAGCTCATCGAGGGTCGACTCCTCGAGCCCGCGGCGAGGCATTTCGCGCGTCGAAACCACGGACAGCGCGTATAAGCGCATCGAGGGTCGACTCCTCGAGCCAGCGTCTAGGCATTTCGCGCGTCGGCACCTCCGACTGCGTGAATAAGCGCATCGAGGGTTGACTCCACGAGCCCGTGGCTAGGAATTTCGCGCATCGGCACCTCAGACTGAGCGAATAAGCTCATCGAGGGTCGACTCCTCGAGCCCGCGGAGAGGCATTTCGCGCGTCGAAACCGCGGACTGCGCGTATAAGCGCATCTAGGGTCGACTCCTCGAGACCGCGGCTGGGAATTTCGCGTGTCGACACCTGGGACTGCGCGGAGAAGCGCATCGAGGGTCGACTCCACGAACCCGCGGTTAGGCATTTCGCGCGTTGGCACCTCGGACTGCGCGAATACGCACATCGAGGGTTGACTCCTCGAGCCCGCGGCTAGGCATTTCGCGCGTCGGCACCTCGGACTGCGCGAATAAGCGCATCGAGGGTTGACTCCTCGAGCCCGCGGCTAGGAACTTCACGTGTCGGCACCTCGGACTGCGCGAATAAGCGCATCGAGGGTTGACTCCTCGAGCCCGCGGCGAGGCAATTCGCGCGTCGGCACTTCGGCTTGCACGAATAAGTCCATCGAAGGTTGACTCCTCGAGCCCGCGGCTAGGCATTTCGCGCGTAGGCACCTCGGACTGCGCGAATAAGCGCTTCGAGGGTTGACTCCTCGAGCCCGCGGCTAGGCATTTCCCGCGTCGGTACCTCGGACTGCGCGAATAACCGCATCGAGGGTCGACTTTTCGAGCCCGTGGCTAGGAATTTCGCGTGTCGATACCTCGGACTGTGCGAACTAGCACGTGGTGTGTCGACTCCTCGAGACCGCGGCCGGGAATTTCGCGTGTCGACCTGGGACTGCGCGGAGAAGCGCATCGAGGGTCGACTCCTCGAACCCGCAGTTAGGCATTTCGCGCGTTGGCACCTCGGACTGCGCGCATAAGCACATCCAGGGTTGACTCCTCGAGCCCGCGGCTAGGCATTTCGGGCGTCGGCACCTCGGACTGCGCGAATAAGCGCATCGAGGGTTGACTCCTCGAGCCTGCGGCTACACAATTCGCGCGTCGGCACCTAGGACTGCGCGAGTACGCGCATCGAGGTTGACTCCTCGAGCCCGCAGCTAGGCATATCGCGCGTCGGCACCTCGGACTGCGCGAATAAGCGCATCATGGGTTGACTCCTCGAGCCCGCGGCTAGGAACTTCACGTGTCGGCACCTCAGACTGCGCGAATAAGCGCATCGAGGGTTGACTCCTCGAGCCCGCGGCGAGGCAATTCGCGCGTCAGCACTTCGGCTTGCGCGAATAAGTCCATCGAAGGTTGACTCCTCGTGCCCGCGGCTAGGCATTTAGCGCGTCGGCATCTCGGACTGCGCGAATAAGCGCATCGAGGGTCGACTCCTCCAGCCCGCGGCTAGGAATTTCGCTTGTCGATACCTTGGACTGCGCGAAAAAGCGCGTGGTGTGTTGACTCCTCGAGACCGCGGCTAGGAATTTCCCGTGTCGACACCTGGGACTGCGCGGAGAAGCGCATCGAGGGTCGACTCCTCGAACCCGCGGTTAGGCATTCGCGCGTTGGCACCTCGGACTGCGCGAATAAGCACATCCAGGGTTGACTCCTCGAGCCGGCGGCTAGGCATTTCGCGCGTCGGCACCTCGGACTGCGCGAATAAGCGCATCGAGGGTTGACTCCTCGAGCCTGCGGCTACACAATTCGCGCGTCGGCAAGTAGGACTGCGCGAGTACGCGCATCGAGGTTGACTCCTCGAGCCCGCAGCTAGGCATATCGCGCGTCGGCACCTCGGACTGCGCGAATAAGCGCATCAAGGGTTGACTCCTCGAGCCCGCGGCTAGGAACTTCACGTGTCGGCACCTCGGACTGCGCGAATAAGCGCATCGAGGGTCGACTCCTCGACCCCGCGGCTAGAAATTTCGCGTGTCGATACCTTGGACTGCGCGAAAAAGCGCGTGGTGTGTCGACTCCTCGAGACGGCGGCTAGGAATTTCACGTATCGACACCTGGGATTGCGCGAATAAGCGCATCGACGGTTGACTCCTCGAGCCCGCGGCTAGGCATTTCGCGCGTCGGCACTTCGGACTGCGCGAATAAGCGCATCGAGGGTTGACTCCCCGAGCTCGCGGCTAGGAACTTCACGTGTCGGCAACTGGCACTGCGCGAATAAGCGCATCGAGGGTTGACTCCTCGAGCCCGCGGCGAGGCATTTCGCGCGTCGGCACTTCGGCTTGCGCGAACAAGTCCGTCGAAGGTTGACTCATCGAGCCCGCCGCTAGGCATTTCGCGCGTCGGCACCTCGGACTGCGCGAATAAGCGCATCGAGGGTCGACTTCTCGAGCCCGCGGCTAGGAATTTCGCGCGTCGGCACCCCGGACTGCGCGAATAAGCTCATTGAGGGTCGACTCCTCGAGCCCGCGGAGAGGCATTTCGCGCGTCGAAACCGCGGACTGCGCGTATAAGCGCATCGAGGGTCGACTCCTCGAGCCCGCGTCTAGGCATTTCGCGAGTCGGCACCTCCGACTGCGTGAATAAGCGCTTCGAGTGTCGACAACTCGTGCCCGCGGCTAGGGATATCGCGCGTCGGCACCTCGGACTGCCCGAATCAGCGCATCGAGGGTTGACTCCTCGAGCCCACGGCTTGGCATTTCGCGAGTCGGCACCTCGGACTGCGCGAATAAGCGCATCGAGGGTCGACTCCTCGAGCCCACGGCTAGGCATTTCGCGCGTAGGCACCTTGGATTGCGCGAATAAGCGCTTCGAGGGTTGACTCCTCGAGCCCGCGGCTAGGCATTACGCGCGTCGGTACCTCGGACTGCGCGAATAAGCGCATCGAGGGTCGACTCCTCGAGACCGCGGCTGGGAATTTCGCGTGTCGACACCTGGGACTGCGCGGAGAAGCGCATCGAGGGTCGACTCCTCGAACCCGCGGTTAGGCATTTCGCGCGTTGGCACCTCGGACTGCGCGAATAAGCACATCGAGGGTTGACTCCTCGAGTCCGCGGCTAGGCATTTCGCGCGTCGGCACCTCGGACTGCGCGAATAAGCGCATCGAGGGTTGACTCCTCGAGCCTGCGGCTACACAATTCGCTCGTCGGCACCTAGGACTGCGCGAGTACGCGCATCGAGGTTGACTCCTCGAGCCCGCAGCTAGGCATATCGCGCGTCGGCACCTCGGACTGCGCGAATAAGCGCATCAAGGGTTGACTCCTCGAGCCCGCGGCTAGGAACTTCACGTGTCGGCACCTCGGACTGCGCGAATAAGCGCATCGAGGGTTGACTCCTCGAGCCCGCGGCGAGGCAATTCGCGCGTCGGCACTTCGGCTTGCGCGAATAAGTCCATCGAAGGTTGACTCCTCGATCCCGCGGCTAGGCATTTCGCGCGTAGGCACCTCGGACTGCGCGAATAAGCGCTTCGAGGGTTGACTCCTCGAGCCCGCGGCTAGGCATTTCGCGCGTCGGTACCTCGGACTGCGCGAATAAGCGCATCGAGGGTCGACTCCTCGAGCCCGTGGCTAGGAATTTCGCGTGTCGATACCTCGGACTGTGCGAACTAGCACGTGGTGTGTCGACTCCTCGAGACCGCGGCCGGGAATTTCGCGTGTCGACACCTGGGACTGCGCGGAGAAGCGCATCGAGGGTCGACTCCTCGAACCCGCGGTTAGGCATTTCGCGCGTTGGCACCTCGGACTGCGCGAATAAGCGCATCGAGGGTTGACTCCTCGAGCCTGCGGCTACACAATTCGCGCGTCGGCACCTAGGACTGCGCGAGTACGCGCATCGAGGTTGACTCCTCGAGCCCGCGGCTAGGAACTTCACGTGTCGGCACCTCAGACTGCGCGAATAAGCGCATCGAGGGTTGACTCCTCGAGCCCGCGGCGAGGCAATTCGCGCGTCAGCACTTCGGCTTGCGCGAATAAGGCCATCGAAGGTTGACTCCTCGAGCCCGCGGCTAGGCATTTAGCGCGTCGACACCTCGGACTGCGCGAATAAGCGCATCGAGGGTCGACTCCTCGAGCCCGCGGTTAGGAATTTCGCGTGTCGACACCTCGGACTGCGAAAATCAGCGCATGGAGGGTTGACTCCTCGAGCCCGCGGCTAAGCATTTCGCGCGTAGGCACCTCGGACTGCGCGAATAAGCGCATCGAGGGTCGACTCCTCGAGCCCGTGGCTAGGAATTTCGCGTGTCGATACCTTGGACTGCGCGAAAAAGCGCGTGGTGTGTCGACTCCTCGAGACCGCGGCTAGGAATTTCGCGTGTCGACACCTGGGACTGCGCGGAGAAGCGCATCGAGGGTCGACTCCTCGAACCCGCGGTTAGGCATTTCGCGCGTTGGCACCTCGGACTGCGCGAATAAGCACATCAAGGGTTGACTCCTCGAGCCCGCGGCTAGGAACTTCCCGTGTCGGCACCTCGGACTGCGCGAATAAGCGCATCGAGGGTCGACTCCTCGAGCCCGCGGCTAGGAATTTCGCGTGTCGACAACTCGGACTGTGAAAATCAGCGCATGGAGGGTTGACTCCTCGAGCCCGCGGCTAAGCATTTCGCGCGTAGGCACCTCGGACTGCGCGAATAAGCGCATCGAGGGTCGACTCCTCGAGCCCGTGGCTAGGAATTTCGCGTGTCGATACCTCGGACTGTGCGAACTAGCACGTGGTGTGTCGACTCCTCGGGACCGCGGCTGGGAATTTCGCGTGTCGACACCTGGGACTGCGCGGAGAAGCGCATCGGGGGTCGACTCCTCGAACCCGCGGTTAGGCATTTCGCGCGTTGGCACCTCGGACTGCGCGAATAAGCACATCGAGGGTTGACTCCTCGAGCCCGCGACTAGGCATTTCGCGCGTCGGCACCTCGGACTGCGCGAATAAGCGCATCGTGGGTTGACTCCTCGAGCCTTCGGCTACGCAATTCGCGCGTCGGCACCTAGGACTGCGCGAGTACGCGCATCGAGGTTGACTGCTCGAGCCCGCAGCTAGGCATATCGCGCGTCGGCACCTCGCACTGCGCGAATAAGCGCATCAAGGGTTGACTCCTCGAGCCCACGGCTAGGAACTTCACGTGTCGGCACCTCGGACTGCGCGAATAAGCGCATCGAGGGTTGACTCCTCGAGCCCGCGGCGAGGCAATTCGCGCGTCGGCACTTCGGCTTGCGCGAATAAGTCCATCGAAGGTTGACTCCTCGAGCCCGCGGCTAGGCATTTAGCGCGTCGGCACCTCGGACTGCGCGAATAAGCGCATCGAGGGTCGACTCCTCGAGCCCGCGGCTAGGAATTTCGCGTGTCGACACCTCGGACTGCGAAAATCAGCGCATGGAGGGTTGACTCCTCGAGCCCGCGGCTAAGCATTTCGCGCGTAGGCACCTCGGACTGCGCGAATAAGCGCATCGAGGGTCGACACCTCGAGCCCGCGGCTAGGCATTTCGCGCGTAGGCACCTCGGACTGCACGAATAAGCGCATCGAGGGTTGACTCCTCGAGCCCGAGGCTAGGAATTTCGCGTGTCGACACTTGGGACTGCGCGAACAAGCGGGTCGAGTGTCGACTCCTCGAGCCCGCGGCTAGGGATATCGCGCGTCGGCACCTCGGACTGCGCGAATAAGCGCATCGAGGGTTGACTCCTCGAGCCCGCGGCTAGACACTTCGCGAGCGGCACCTCGGACTACGCGAATAAGCGCATCCTGGGTGGACTCCTCGAGGCCGCGGCTGGTCATTTCGCGCGTCGGCAACTCGGACTGCGCGAATAAGCTCATCGAGGGTCGACTCCTCGAGCCCGCGGCGAGGCATTTCGCGCGTCGAAACCACGGACTGCGCGTATAAGCGCATCGAGGGTCGACTCCTCGAGCCCGCGACTAGGCATTTCGCGCGGCGGCACCTCGGACTGCGCGAATAAGCGCATCGAGGGTCGACTCCTCGAGCCCGCGGCTGGTCATTTCGCGCGCCGGCACCTCAGACTGCGCGAATAAGCGCATCGAGGGTCGACTCGTCGAGGCCGCGGCTACGAATTTCGCGCGTGGGCACCTCGGACTGCGCGAATAAGCGCATCGAGAGTCGACTCCTCGAGCCCGCGGCTAGGAATTTCACGTATCGACACCTCGGACTGCCCGAATCAGCGCATCGAGGGTTGACTCCTCGAGCCCGCGGCTAGGAATTTCGCGCGTCGGCACCTCGGACTGCGCGAATAAGCGCATCGAGGGTCGACTTCTCGAGCCCGCGGCTAGGAATTTCGCGCGTCGGCACCTCGGACTGCGCGAATAAGCTCATTGAGGGTCGACTCCTCGAGCCCGCGGAGAGGCATTTCGCGCGTCGAAACCGCGGACTGCGCGTATAAGCGCATCGAGGGTCGACTCCTCGAGCCCGCGTCTAGGCATTTCGCGAGTCGGCACCTCCGACTGCGTGAATAAGCGCTTCGAGTGTCGACAACTCGTGCCCGCGGCTAGGGATATCGCGCGTCGGCACCTCGGACTGCCCGAATCAGCGCATCGAGGGTTGACTCCTCGAGCCCACGGCTTGGCATTTCGCGAGTCGGCACCTCGGACTGCGCGAATAAGCGCATCGAGGGTCGACTCCTCGAACCCGCGGTTAGGCATTTCGCGCGTTGGCACCTCGGACTGCGCGAATAAGCACATCGAGGGTTGACACCTCGAGTCCGCGGCTAGGCATTTCGCGCGTCGGCACCTCGGACTGCGCGAATAAGCGCATCGAGGGTTGACTCCTCGAGCCTGCGGCTACACAATTCGCCGGTCGGCACCTAGGACTGCGCGAGTATGCGCATCGAGGTTGACTCCTCGAGCCCGCAGCTAGGCATATCGCGCGTCGGCACCTCGGACTGCGCGAATAAGCGCATCAAGGGTTGACTCCTCGAGCCCGCGGCTAGGAACTTCACGTGTCGGCACCTCGGACTGCGCGAATAAGCGCATCGAGGGTTGACTCCTCGAGCCCGCGGCGAGGCAATTCGCGCGTCGGCACTTCGGCTTGCGCGAATAAGTCCATCGAAGGTTGACTCCTCGATCCCGCGGCTAGGCATTTCGCGCGTAGGCACCTCGGACTGCGCGAATAAGCGCTTCGAGGGTTGACTCCTCGAGCCCGCGGCTAGGCATTTCGCGCGTCGGTACCTCGGACTGCGCGAATAAGCGCATCGAGGGTCGACTCCTCGAGCCCGTGGCTAGGAATTTCGCGTGTCGATACCTCGGACTGTGCGAACTAGCACATGGTGTGTCGACTCCTCGAGACCGCGGCCGGGAATTTCGCGTGTCGACACCTGGGACTGCGCGGAGAAGCGCATCGAGGGTCGACTCCTCGAACCCGCGGTTAGGCATTTCGCGCGTTGGCACCTCGGACTGCGCGAATAAGCGCATCGAGGGTTGACTCCTCGAGCCTGCGGCTACGCAATTCGCGCGTCGGCACCTAGGACTGCGCGAGTACGCGCATCGAGGTTGACTCCTCGAGCCCGCAGCTAGGCATATCGCGCGTCGGCACCTCGCACTGCGCGAATAAGCGCATCAAGGGTTGACTCCTCGAGCCCACGGCTAGGAACTTCACGTGTCGGCACCTCGGACTGCGCGAATAAGCGCATCGAGGGTCGACTCCTCGAGCCCGCGGTTAGGAATTTCGCGTGTCGACACCTCGGACTGCGAAAATCAGCGCATGGAGGGTTGACTCCTCGAGCCCGCGGCTAAGCATTTCGCGCGTAGGCACCTCGGACTGCGCGAATAAGCGCATCGGGGGTCGACTCCTCGAGCCCGCGGTTAGGAATTTCGCGTGTCGACACCTCGGACTGCGAAAATCAGCGCATGGAGGGTTGACTCCTCGAGCCCGCGGCTAAGCATTTCGCGCGTAGGCACCTCGGACTGCGCGAATAAGCGCATCGGGGGTCGACTCCTCGAGCCCGTGGCTAGGAATTTCGCGTGTCGATACCTCGGACTGTGCGAACTAGCACGTGGTGTGTCGACTCCTCGGGACCGCGGCTGGGAATTTCGCGTGTCGACACCTGGGACTGCGCGGAGAAGCGCATCGGGGGTCGACTCCTCGAACCCGCGGTTAGGCATTTCGCGCGTTGGCACCTCGGACTGCGCGAATAAGCACATCGAGGGTTGACTCCTCGAGCCCGCGACTAGGCATTTCGCGCGTCGGCACCTCGGACTGCGCGAATAAGCGCATCGTGGGTTGACTCCTCGAGCCTTCGGCTACGCAATTCGCGCGTCGGCACCTAGGACTGCGCGAGTACGCGCATCGAGGTTGACTCCTCGAGCCCGCAGCTAGGCATATCGCGCGTCGGCACCTCGCACTGCGCGAATAAGCGCATCAAGGGTTGACTCCTCGAGCCCACGGCTAGGAACTTCACGTGTCGGCACCTCGGACTGCGCGAATAAGCGCATCGAGGGTTGACTCCTCGAGCCCGCGGCGAGGCAATTCGCGCGTCGGCACTTCGGCTTGCGCGAATAAGTCCATCGAAGGTTGACTCCTCGAGCCCGCGGCTAGGCATTTAGCGCGTCGGCACCTCGGACTGCGCGAATAAGCGTATCGAGGGTCGACTCCTCGAGCCCGCGGCTAGGAATTTCGCGTGTCGACACCTCGGACTGCGAAAATCAGCGCATGGAGGGTTGACTCCTCGAGCCCGCGGCTAAGCATTTCGCGCGTAGGCACCTCGGACTGCGCGAATAAGCGCATCGAGGGTCGACACCTCGAGCCCGCGGCTAGGCATTTCGCGCGTAGGCACCTCGGACTGCACGAATAAGCGCATCGAGGGTTGACTCCTCGAGCCCGAGGCTAGGAATTTCGCGTGTCGACACCTGGGACTGCGCGAACAAGCGGGTCGAGTGTCGACTCCTCGAGCCCGCGGCTAGGGATATCGCGCGTCGGCACCTCGGACTGCGCGAATAAGCGCATCGAGGGTTGACTCCTCGAGCCCGCGGCTAGACACTTCGCGAGCGGCACCTCGGACTACGCGAATAAGCGCATCCTGGGTGGACTCCTCGAGCCCGCGGCTGGTCATTTCGCGCGTCGGCAACTCGGACTGCGCGAATAAGCTCATCGAGGGTCGACTCCTCGAGCCCGCGGCGAGGCATTTCGCGCGTCGAAACCACGGACTGCGCGTATAAGCGCATCGAGGGTCGACTCCTCGAGCCAGCGTCTAGGCATTTCGCGCGTCGGCACCTCCGACTGCGTGAATAAGCGCATCGAGGGTCGACTCCTCGAGCCCGCGACTAGGCATTTCGCGCGTCGGCACCTCGGACTGCGCGAATAAGCGCATCGAGGGTCGACTCCTCGAGCCCGCGGCTGGTCATTTCGCGCGCCGGCACCTCAGACTGCGCGAATAAGCGCATCGAGGGTCGACTCGTCGAGGCCGCGGCTACGAATTTCGCGCGTGGGCACCTCGGACTGCGCGAATAAGCGCATCGAGAGTCGACTCCTCGAGCCCGCGGCTAGGAATTTCACGTATCGACACCTCGGACTGCCCGAATCAGCGCATCGAGGGTTGACTCCTCGAGCCCGCGGCTAGGAATTTCGCGCGTCGGCACCTCGGACTGCGCGAATAAGCGCATCGAGGGTCGACTCCTCGAGCCCGCGGCAAGGCATTTCGCGCGTAGGCACCTCGGACTGCGCGAATACGCGTATCGAGGGTCGACTCCTCGAGCCCGCAGCTAGGAATTTCGCGTGTCGACACCTCGGACTGAGAGAATCAGCGCATCGAGGGTCGACACCTCGAGCCCGCGGCTAGGCATTTCGCGCGTAGGCACCTCGGACTGCACGAATAAGCGCATCGAGGGTTGACTCCTCGAGCCCGAGGCTAGGAATTTCGCGTGTCGACACCTCGGAAGGCCCGAATCAGCGCATCGAGGGTTGACTCCTCGAGCCCGCGGCTAGGCATTTCGCGCGTAGGCACCTCGGACTGAGCGAATAAGCGTATCGAGGGTCGACTCCTCGACCCCGCGGTTAGAAATTTCGCGTGTCGATACCTTGGACTGCGCGAAAAAGCGCGTGGTGTGTCGACTCCTCGAGACGGCGGCTAGGAATTTCACGTATCGACACCTGGGACTGCGCGAATAAGCGCATCGACGGCTGACTCCTCGAGCCCGCGGCTAGGCATTTCGCGCGTCGGCACTTCGGACTGCGCGAATAAGCGCATCGAGGGTTGACTCCTCGAGCCCGCGGCTAGGAACTTCACGTGTCGGCAACTGGCACTGCGCGAATAAGCGCATCGAGGGTTAACTCCTCGAGCCCGCGGCGAGGCATTTCGCGCGTCGGCACTTTGGCTTGCGCGAACAAGTCCTTCGAAGGTTGACTCATCGAGCCCGCGGCTAGGGATATCGCGCGTCGGCACCTCGGACTGCGCGAATAAGCGCATCGAGGGTCGACTCCTCGAGCCCGCGGCTAGGAATTTCGCGTGTCGACACCTCGGACTGCGAAAATCAGCGCATGGAGGGTTGACTCCTCGAGCCCGCGGCTAAGCATTTCGCGCGTAGGCACCTCGGACTGCGCGAATAAGCGCATCGAGGGTCGACACCTCGAGCCCGCGGCTAGGCATTTCGCGCGTAGGCACCTCGGACTGCACGAATAAGCGCATCGAGGGTTGACTCCTCGAGCCCGAGGCTAGGAATTTCGCGTGTCGACACCTGGGACTGCGCGAACAAGCGGGTCGAGTGTCGACTCCTCGAGCCCGCGGCTAGGGATATCGCGCGTCGGCACCTCGGACTGCGCGAATAAGCGCATCGAGGGTTGACTCCTCGAGCCCGCGGCTAGACACTTCGCGAGCGGCACCTCGGACTACGCGAACAAGCGCATCCTGGGTGGACTCCTCGAGCCCGCGGCTGGTCATTTCGCGCGTCGGCAACTCGGACTGCGCGAATAAGCTCATCGAGGGTCGACTCCTCGAGCCCGCGGCGAGGCATTTCGCGCGTCGAAACCACGGACTGCGCGTATAAGCGCAACGAGGGTCGACTCCTCGAGCCAGCGTCTAGGCATTTCGCGCGTCGGCACCTCCGACTGCGTGAATAAGCGCATCGAGGGTCGACTCCTCGAGCCCGCGGCTGGTCATTTCGCGCGCCGGCACCTCAGACTGCGCGAATAAGCGCATCGAGGGTCGACTCGTCGAGGCCGCGGCTACGAATTTCGCGCGTGGGCACCTCGGACTGCGCGAATAAGCGCATCGAGAGTCGACTCCTCGAGCCCGCGGCTAGGAATTTCACGTATCGACACCTCGGACTGCCCGAATCAGCGCATCGAGGGTTGACTCCTCGAGCCCGCGGCTAGGAATTTCGCGCGTCGGCACCTCGGACTGCGCGAATAAGCGCATCGAGGGTCGACTCCTCGAGCCCGCGGCAAGGCATTTCGCGCGTAGGCACCTCGGACTGCGCGAATAAGCGTATCGAGGGTCGACTCCTCGAGCCCGCAGCTAGGAATTTCGCGTGTCGACACCTCGGACTGAGAGAATCAGCGCATCGAGGGTCGACACCTCGAGCCCGCGGCTAGGCATTTCGCGCGTAGGCACCTCGGACTGCACGAATAAGCGCATCGAGGGTTGACTCCTCGAGCCCGAGGCTAGGAATTTCGCGTGTCGACACCTCGGAAGGCCCGAATCAGCGCATCGAGGGTTGACTCCTCGAGCCCGCGGCTAGGCATTTCGCGCGTAGGCACCTCGGACTGAGCGAATAAGCGTATCGAGGGTCGACTCCTCGACCCCGCGGCTAGAAATTTCGCGTGTCGATACCTTGGACTGCGCGAAAAAGCGCGTGGTGTGTCGACTCCTCGAGACGGCGGCTAGGAATTTCACGTATCGACACCTGGGACTGCGCGAATAAGCGCATCGACGGCTGACTCCTCGAGCCCGCGGCTAGGCATTTCGCGCGTCGGCACTTCGGACTGCGCGAATAAGCGCATCGAGGGTTGACTCCTCGAGCCCGCGGCTAGGAACTTCACGTGTCGGCAACTGGCACTGCGCGAATAAGCGCATCGAGGGTTAACTCCTCGAGCCCGCGGCGAGGCATTTCGCGCGTCGGCACTTTGGCTTGCGCGAACAAGTCCTTCGAAGGTTGACTCATCGAGCCCGCGGCTAGGGATATCGCGCGTCGGCACCTCGGACTGCCCGAATCAGCGCATCGAGGGTTGACTCCTCGAGCCCACGGCTTGGCATTTCGCGAGTCGGCACCTCGGACTGCGCGAATAAGCGCATCGAGGGTCGACTCCTCCCCGCGGCTAGGCATTTCGCGCGTCGGTACCTCGGACTGCGCGAATAAGCGCATCGAGGGTCGACTCCTCGAGCCCGTGGCTAGGAATTTCGCGTGTCGATACCTCGGACTGTGCGAACTAGCACGTGGTGTGTCGACTCCTCGAGACCGCGGCTGGGAATTTCGCGTGTCGACACCTGGGACTGCGCGGAGAAGCGCATCGAGGGTCGACTCCTCGAGACCGCGGCTAGGCATTTCGCGCGTCGGCACCTCGGACTGCGCGAATAAGCGCATCGAGGGTTGACTCCTCGAGCCTGCGGCTACACAATTCGCGCGTCGGCACCTAGGACTGCGCGAGTACGCGCATCGAGGTTGACTCCTCGAGCCCGCAGCTAGGCATATCGCGCGTCGGCACCTCGGACTGCGCGAATAAGCGCATCAAGGGTTGACTCCTCGAGCCCGCGGCTAGGAACTTCACGTGTCGGCACCTCGGACTGCGCGAATAAGCGCATCGAGGGTTGACTCCTCGAGCCCGCGGCGTGGCAATTCGCGCGTCGGCACCTCGGACTGCGCGAATAAGCGCATCGAGGGTCGACTCCTCGAGCCCGCGGCTAGGAATTTCGCGTGTCGACACCTCGGACTGAGAGAATCAGCGCATCGAGGGTCGACACCTCGAGCCCGCGGCTAGGCATTTCGCGCGTAGGCACCTCGGACTGCACGAATAAGCGCATCGAGGGTTGACTCCTCGAGCCCGAGGCTAGGAATTTCGCGTGTCGACACCTGGGACTGCGCGAACAAGCGGGTCGAGTGTCGACTCCTCGAGCCCGCGGCTAGGGATATCGCGCGTCGGCACCTCGGAGTGCGCGAATAAACGCATCGAGGCTCGACTCCTCGAGCCCGCGGCTGGTCATTTCGCGCGTCGGCACCTCGGACTGCGCGAATAAGCTCATCGAGGGTCGACTCCTCGAGCCCGCGGCGAGGCATTTCGCGCGTCGAAACCACGGACTGCGCGTTTACACGCATCGAGGGTCGACTCCTCGAGCCAGCGTCTAGGCATTTCGCGCGTCGGCACCTCCGACTGCGTGAATAAGCGCTTCGAGTGTCGACTCCTCGTGCCCGCGGCTAGGGATATCGCGCGTCGGCACCTCGGACTGCCCGAATCAGCGCATCGAGGGTGGACTCCTCGAGCCCGCAGCTGGTCATTTCGCGCGTCGGCACCTCGGACTGCGCGAATAAGCGCATCGAGGGTTGACTCCTCGAGCCCGCGGCAAGACACTTCGCGGGCAGGACCTCGGACTACGCGAATAAGCGCATCCTGGGTGGACTCCTCGAGCCCGCGGCTGGTCATTTCGCGCGTCGGCACCTCAGACTGCGCGAATAAGCGCATCGAGGGTCGACTCGTCGAGGCCGCGGCTACGAATGTCGCGCGTCGGCACCTCGGACTGCGCGAATAAGCGCATCGAGAGTCGACTCCTCGAGCCTGCGTCTAGGAATTTCGCGTATCGACACCTCGGACTGCCCGAATCAGCGCATCGAGGGTTGACTCCTCGAGCCCGCGGCTAGGCATTTCGCGCGTCGGCACCTCGGCCTGCGCGAATAAGCGCATCGAGGGTCGACTCCTCGAGCCCGCGGCTAGGAACTTCACGTGTCGGCAACTGGCACTGCGCGAATAAGCGCATCGAGGGTTGACTCCTCGAGCCCGCGGCGAGGCATTTCGCGCGTCGGCACTTCGGCTTGCGCGAACAAGTCCTTCGAAGGTTTGTTTGTTTGTTTGTTTGTTTATTGGTTTCTTTCCAATACAAGGAAAAAGCGAAGGGAGAGCTAAAGGCTACTAGCCTGACGAGGCCCTCCCTCCGCATACAGTTTCGACAATATTACAAAAGAGATTTGAGAAAAAACAGCACACACATTTGTAGTTACACTCTACACAGTTCTATGTCATAGAGGATCTAGTTCATATCACTGCACACAAATATATAAAACAGATTTCTTGTCATAGATGTGACAGAACGGGAAAAAAAAACATATGAACGCAAATGCAAAATGTCAATCATCGTAGCGAACATATGAAAAAAGAGAAAAAAGGCGACATCCAACACACAGTAAAAGAGCACTGTTTTACAGACAAACGCTACATATGGTTTTAAATGAGATGTCACTGGTAGCGAATTTCTTTCTCGATAACCATTGTTTTGAATGTTTTTTTCTTAATCGATTTGTTGAGGTCGACATCATCTGGAAGTTTATTTAGAAGCACCGGAATTTGGTAATTTAAATGTTGTTTTCCATAATTCGTGCGTGTTCGAGGCTTTCTGCGCTCTTGCCTTCGAAGGGCGAGCGCGTGTGTTTCAGCGGGATTGCTAAATGCGTGTAGTTTATGTTTTTGTACATACTGCAATAACTTGAAGCAATAAATTTCATCAGCTCTTAGCAGAGAATACTTTACAAACAGTGGACCTGTTGGCAAGTCTTGTGGGTGTCCTGCATATCTTTCGAGTAGGCGAAGTACACGCTTCTGAAGCTTTAGTATTCGGAGGTAGTTTCTACTAGAGGTTGTACCCCAAACCAAAATACAGTAGGAAAGTCTGGAATAAAAGAGAGTATAATAAAGAGAAACTTTAAGCCACAAAGGTATAAGTGAGCTTATTCTATACAAGCAGCCAAGCGATCTACTGAGCTCCAAAGCAAGATTATCAATGTGGGTGTTCCAAGACAAATTTTCTTGGAACCATACTCCCAGAAATTTTTGCTTCACCTCTTGTTTTAACGGAGTGCCCCGAAAGGTAATATGAATATCATTCTTCATTGGCTTGTTAATCGGAGCGAATATAATATATTTGGTTTTATTAGTATTCAACTGTAACCTGTTGGCATGTAACCAGTCAGAAAGTGACTCCATATACTTATTAACAATCTCCTGAAGCTCTGTAAGGGTACGTGCAGTGAAGAAAATATTCGTGTCATCTGCGTACATTATTAGTTTAGGGGAATTATAGATGCTACAGAGATCATTAATATAGACTAAGAATAATAGCGGTCCAAGAATAGAGCCTTGAGGAACACCTTGTTTAATTACTATTTTTGTAGTCGTTCCTTGGTGGACACTTACATATTGAAGCCTATTGCTTAAGTAACTCTCTATCAGTTTAAGGACGACGCCGCGAACACCGTATCTTTTTAGTTTAATTAATAGCACATCATGACACACTGAGTCAAAAGCTTTTCGTAGATCTACGAACAGTCCTAGCGTGTAAAGCCTGTGCTCAAAGTTATGTATAATATCATGCTTGATACTGAGAAGTGCGTCCTCGGTAGATTTTCCTTTTTGAAATCCGAACTGCATGTCACTTATTACCCCATATTTCGCAAAGAATTTTTCTAGTCTTATATTTATGGCCCCTTCAAATACTTTCGATAGAACAGGCAGGACCGAGATTGGCCTATAGTTGCTTATGTCTCCTTCAGCACCACCCTTGTGAATAGGACAGATGCGGGCTATCTTGAGCGAGTCAGGGAAGATTCCAGTCTCAAACATTTTATTTATTATGTCTGCTAGGATGGGGGATAGGATTTCAGACACATGTTTAATTGGCATTGCTTTAATTTCATCAGAACCAGAAGCAACATCATTTCTAATCCCATTGATAAGTTTGTTGATTTCGTGAGGAGTTACTGGTGCGAGAACCATAGAGTTCACTATCGTAACGCTGTTATCAACCAAGTTATGCTCTTCATCATTTTCCTGCTCGTACACTGCGCTCGTGGCAAAATAGGCGTTAAGGGCGGTGGCCGCTTCAAGACCGGTTAGTGTGCCTGTAGGTGTGACTATTTTTAGTACGGTACATTGTTCTTTCTTCCCAGTTAGATTTTTTACTTCATTCCATATTTTCCTAGGATCCTTACCTATTTTGGCAAAAACCTGTTCATAATATTCTACCTTAGCATTTTTAATTTCACTGCTCAGTTTATTTCTATACTGTTTGAAAGTGATTAGGGCATCTTCTCCTCGCGTTTTTAAAAACATATGGAACAAACGGTTCTTTTTTGTTATTTTCTTTAATAAGGAGTTGTTAATCCAGGGCTTCCGTATTCTTTTACATCTTGGCCTACTCAGTTCCGTTGGAAATGCTTGATTGTAGCATGCAATAAGTTTATCAAGAAAAATATTGTACGCCTTACTAGGGTCGTCTTCTTTTAGTACGCATGCCCAATCAACGGTAGCAACCAGAACGTAAAAGAGTTTCAATGACTGATCATTTATCCTGCGGATGATCTTCTTTGGTACATGACTACGTTTACCACACAAAGAGGGGATAAGACAAAAAGCTGGAAGGTGATCACTAATTCCTAGCGTCAGCAATCCAGCAGCACAATTCGGTGGGTGTATGTTCGTAATACATACATCAAGCAAAGTTGCAATATTGGGTGTCACTCTTGTTGCTTCGACGATAGTGTTTACGCATGCGTAAGATGTGACTAATTCTGTCAGTTGTCTTGAAGGGGCATCATGCGATAGCATATCTATGTTGACGTCACCCATTATCACGAAAGACAGACCAGTACAAGTAAGGTGTCGCAGTAGATTGTCTAGGAACTCGAAGAAATTTGTTTTGTTACCTGCGGGTGGCCTATAGATAACGGCAGCTACATTATTTTCCACATGTATGGTAAGGCACTCAACATCATTGTTAACGACCGAAAAATCACGCAAAACTTCATGAGACATAGGTCGTTTGATGTACGCGGCTACGCCACCGCCCCTTCCATGCGACCTAACAGCACCTTGATAAGCATAGTTTTGAAAGAATGGGGGTTGTTCTTCAACTCTTAACCACGTTTCTGTGAATAACATCAAATTAAATTCAACGGTCAATGAAGTGAAGAAGTCGCGTAATTCTTCTTGTTTGTTTCTTATACTGCGCACGTTCAAGTGGAACACTCGCAATTGGTTCTGAGTAGTCTCTGCCAAAGAATTGAAGGCGTTTATAGTATAGTAGTGAGAAGAGTTTAAAGCTGCCATATTCTTGCTTGTTGCTATTTCTGGCATGTGGTTAATCACTTCACTTAGTTTCGCGGGACATTTTTTCCAGGTCACTCGTAGCGTTTATCCGCAAAGTTGCAGACTGTTCGTCCCTTCGAGCAAAGATTTTGCCACCGTTTGTCCACACAAACTTCCAGCCTACTTCACGCTTTTTCTTTGTCGCCGCACCGAGAAGCTGCTTACCATGACGGGTAAGATGCTCATTCACGTAGACTGGCTTAGATTCTTCAAAACCCAGTTTTGTAGTGTTAATCCGGATTTTTCTGGCCTTCTGAAGGACAGCATTGCGTTTTGTGCGTCGGACAAAACGAACGATGATATTTGTCTCATCATGTCTTGCAGTCGGCACTCTGTGGCATGCATCAATGTCGGCATCGGTAATTTCTTCATCCACAAGCGCACCAATCTTTTTAATTATGATCACTGGCTCGCCATCAAGTGGCACTCCCTTAATTTCGAGGTTATTTCCCCTCTGGTATTGCTCCAGCTCCTCGATGCGGCGTGACAGTCGCGCGTTGTCAGCTTTAAGATCTTTATTTTCTTGAAGCAAATTATGAATGTCATCTCTTAGTGTCCTTAGGTCCTGAATGTCTTCTTTCAGTGTCTTTACATCTTGCAAGCTATCTTTGATTGCCCTGAGCGCAGCTCTCAGCTCCCGCCGCAAGTCCTCAATCGCTTTAGCCGTTTCCCCTGGCATAATAAATCGATGCAAAAGTAAACAAAGATTTACAACAAGTAAATCAGCAGCAGACTAGGCCACATGTACATTCGGCAGGTGCGTTCGGCAGCGGTGCACTGGTATTGTTTTGGAATAGCAAAGGACAATGCTTACCTGCAAAGAGCAGATATGAATCTCAGTGACGTTGAACACAGGTGCACCGCTGCCGAACTGCCGTGAGGAAGGATTCGGCGATCCCTTTTAAGCCCAGCAGAAGATGCTTGCAGCCCTCTGTCGTCGCAAAACCAATGCTTGCGGTTAACAGCCGATGTCTGGGGGGCGTCAGTCTTGCCTTCACGTCGATCCCAGCAGTGCGGTCTGTGCTGGCCGATAGCAATCTTCTACGGCTTCTGCGATGAAAGAACTGCAAAGAGCAGATATGAATCTCAGTGACGTTGAACACAGGTGCACCGCTGCCGAACTGCCGTGAGGAAGGATTCGGCGATCCCTTTTAAGCCCAGCAGAAGATGCTTGCAGCCCTCTGTCGTCGCAAAACCAATGCTTGCGGTTAACAGCCGATGTCTGGGGGGCGTCAGTCTTGCCTTCACGTCGATCCCAGCAGTGCGGTCTGTGCTGGCCGATAGCAATCTTCTACGGCTTCTGCGATGAAAGAACTGCAAAGAGCAGATATGAATCTCAGTGACGTTGAACACAGGTGCACCGCTGCCGAACCGTTGACTCATCGAGCCCGCGGCTAGGGATATCGCGCGTCGGCACCTCGGACTGCCCGAATCAGCGCATCGAGGGTTGACTCCTCGAGCCCACGGCTTGGCATTTCGCGAGTCGGCACCTCGGACTGCGCGAATAAGCGCATCGAGGGTCGACTCCTCGAGCCCGCGGCTAGGCATTTCGCGCGTAGGCACCTCGGACTGCGCGAATAAGCGCTTCGAGGGTTGACTCCTCGAGCCCGCGGCTAGGCATTTCGCGCGTCGGTACCTCGGACTGCGCGAATAAGCGCATCGAGGGTCGACTCCTCGAGCCCGTGGCCAGGAATTTCGCGTGTCGATACCTCGGACTGTGCGAACTAGCACGTGGTGTGTCGACTCCTCGAGACCGCGGCTGGGAATTTCGCGTGTCGACACCTGGGACTGCGCGGAGAAGCGCATCGAGGGTCGACTCCTCGAGACCGCGGCTAGGCATTTCGCGCGTCGGCACCTCGGACTGCGCGAATAAGCGCATCGAGGGTTGACTCCTCGAGCCCGCGGCTAGGAACTTCACGTGTCGGCACCTCGGACTGCGCGAATAAGCGCATCGAGGGTTGACTCCTCGAGCCCGCGGCGAGGCAATTCGCGCGTCGGCACCTCGGACTGCGCGAATAAGCGCATCGAGGGTCGACTCCTCGAGCCCGCGGCTAGGAATTTCGCGTGTCGACACCTCGGACTGAGAGGATCAGCGCATCGAGGGTCGACACCTCGAGCCCGCGGCTAGGCATTTCGCGCGTAGGCACCTCGGACTGCACGAATAAGCGCATCGAGGGTTGACTCCTCGAGCCCACGGCTTGGCATTTCGCGCGTCGGCACCTAGGACTGCGCGAGTACGCGCATCGAGGTTGACTCCTCGAGCCCGCAGCTAGGCATATCGCGCGTCGGCACCTCGGACTGCGCGAATAAGCGCATCAAGGGTTGACTCCTCGAGCCCGCGGCTAGGAACTTCACGTGTCGGCACCTCGGACTGCGCGAATAAGCGCATCGAGGGTTGACTCCTCGAGCCCGCGGCTAGGCATTTCGCGCGTCGGCACCTCGGACTGCCCGAATCAGCGCATCGAGGGTTGACTCCTCGAGCCCACGGCTTGGCATTTCGCGCGTCGGCACCTAGGACTGCGCGAGTACGCGCATCGAGGTTGACTCCTCGAGCCCGCAGCTAGGCATATCGCGCGTCGGCACCTCGGACTGCGCGAATAAGCGCATCAAGGGTTGACTCCTCGAGCCCGCGGCGAGGCAATTAGCGCGTCGGCACCTCGGACTGCGCGAATAAGCGCATCGAGGGTCGACTCCTCGAGCCCGCGGCTAGGAATTTCGCGTGTCGACACCTCGGACTGAGAGGATCAGCGCATCGAGGGTCGACACCTCGAGCCCGCGGCTAGGCATTTCGCGCGTAGGCACCTCGGACTGCACGAATAAGCGCATCGAGGGTTGACTCCTCGAGCCCGAGGCTAGGAATTTCGCGTGTCGACACCTGGGACTGCGCGAACAAGCGGGTCGAGTGTCGACTCCTCGAGCCCGCGGCTAGGGATATCGCGCGTCGGCACCTCGGAGTGCGCGAATAAACGCATCGAGGCTCGACTCCTCGAGCCCGCGGCTGGTCATTTCGCGCGTCGGCACCTCGGACTGCGCGAATAAGCTCATCGAGGGTCGACTGCTCGAGCCCGCGGCGAGGCATTTCGCGCGTCGAAACCACGGACTGCGCGTTTAAACGCATCGAGGGTCGACTCCTCGAGCCAGCGTCTAGGCATTTCGCGCGTCGGCACCTCCGACTGCGTGAATAAGCGCTTCGAGTGTCGACTCCTCGTGCCCGCGGCTAGGGATATCGCGCGTCGGCACCTCGGACTGCCCGAATCAGCGCATCGAGGGTGGACTCCTCGAGCCCGCAGCTGGTCATTTCGCGCGTCGGCACCTCGGACTGCGCGAATAAGCGCATCGAGGGTTGACTCCTCCAGCCCGCGGCAAGACACTTCGCGGGCAGGACCTCGGACTACGCGAATAAGCGCATCCTGGGTGGACTCCTCGAGCCCGCGGCTGGTCATTTCCGCGCGTCGGCACCTCAGACTGCGCGAATAAGCGCATCGAGGGTCGACTCGTCGAGGCCGCGGCTACGAATGTCGCGCGTCGGCACCTCGGACTGCGCGAATAAGCGCATCGAGAGTCGACTCCTCGAGCCTGCGTCTAGGAATTTCGCGTATCGACACCTCGGACTGCCCGAATCAGCGCATCGAGGGTTGACTCCTCGAGCCCGCGGCTAGGCATTTCGCGCGTCGGCACCTCGGCCTGCGCGAATAAGCGCATCGAGGGTCGACTCCTCGAGCCCGCGGCTAGGCATTTTGCGCGTAGGCACCTCGGACTGCGCGAATAAGCGTATCGAGGGTCGACTCCTCGAGCCCGCGGCTAGGAATTTCGCGTGTCGATACCTCGGACTGCGCGAACGAGCGCGTGGTGTGTCGACTCCTCGAGACGGCGGCTAGGAATTTCGCGCATCGATACCTGGGACAGCGCGTATAAGCGCATCGAGGGTCGACTCCTCGAGCCCGCGGTTAGGTATTTCGCGCGTTGGCACCTCGGACTGCGCGAATAAGTCCATCGAAGGCTGACTCCTCGAGCCCGCCGCTAGGCATTTCGCGCGTGGGCACCTCGGACTGCGCGAATAAGCGCATCGAGGGTCAAATTCTCGAAGCCGCGGCTAGGAATTTCGCGTGTCGATACCTTGGACTGCGCGAAAAAGCGCGTGGTGTGTCGACTCCTCGAGACGGCGGCTAGGAATTTCACGTATCGACACCTGGGACAGCGCGAATAAGCGCATCGAGGGTCGACTCCTCGAGCCCGCGGTTAGGCATTTCCCGCGTTGGCACCTCGGACTGCGCGAATAAGCGCATCGACGGTTGACTCCACGAGCCCGCGGCTAGGCATATCGCGCCGTCGGCACCTCGGACTGCGCGAATAAGCGCATCGAGGGTAGACTCCTCGAGCCCGCGGCTAGGAACTTCACGTGTCGGCAACTCGCACTGCGCGAATCAGCGCATCGAGGGTTGACTCCTCGAGCCCGCGGCTACGCAATTCGCGCGTCGGCACCTCGGACTGCGCGAATATGCGCATCGAGGGTTGACTCCTCGCGCCCGCGGCTAGGCATTTCGCGCGTAGGCACCTCGGACTGAGCGAATAGGCGCATCGAGGGTCGACTCCTCGAGCCCGCGGCTAGGCATTTGGCGAGTAGGCACCTCGGACTGCGCGAATAAGCGTATCGAGGGTCGACTCCTCGACCCCGCGGCTAGGAATTTCGCGTGTCGATACCTTGGACTGCGCGAAAAAGCGCGTGGTGTGTCGACTCCTCGAGACGGCGGCTAGGAATTTCACGTATCGACACCTGGGACTGCGCGAATAAGCGCATCGAGGGTCGACTCCTCGAGACCGCGGTTAGGCATTTCGCGCGTTTACACCTCGGACTGCGCGAATAAGCGCATCGACGGTTGACTCCTCGAGCCCGCCGCTAGGCATTTCGCGCGTCGGCACCTCGGACTGCGCGAATAAGCGCATCGAGGGTCGACTTCTCGAGCCCGCGGCTAGGAATTTCGCGGGTCGGCACCTCGGACTGCGCGAATAAGCTCATCGAGGGTTGACTCCTCGAGCCCGCGGCGAGGCAATTCGCGCGTCGGCACTTCGGCTTGCACGAATAAGTCCATCGCAGGTTGACTCCTCGAGCCCGCGGCTAGGCATTTCGCGCGTAGGCACCTCGGACTGCGCGAATAAGCGCTTCGAGGGTTGACTCCTCGAGCCCGCGGCTAGGCATTTCGCGCGTCGGTACCTCGGACTGCGCGAATAACCGCATCGAGGGTCGACTTTTCGAGCCCGTGGCTAGGAATTTCGCGTGTCGATACCTCGGACTGTGCGAACTAGCACGTGGTGTGTCGACTCCTCGAGACCGCGGCCGGGAATTTCGCGTGTCGACACCTGGGACTGCGCGGAGAAGCGCATCGAGGGTCGACTCCTCGAACCCGCGGTTAGGCATTTCGCGCGTTGGCACCTCGGACTGCGCGAATAAGCACATCCAGGGTGGACTCCTCGAGCCGGCGGCTAGGCATTTCGCGCGTCGGCACCTCGGACTGCGCGAATAAGCGTATCGAGGGTCGACTCCTCGACCCCGCACTAGGAATTTCGCGTGTCGATACCTTGGACTGCGCGAAAAAGCGCGTGGTGTGTCGACTCCTCGAGACGGCGGCTAGGAATTTCTCGTATCGACACCTGGGACTGCGCGAATAAGCGCATCGACGGTTGACTCCTCGAGCCCGCGGCTAGGCATTTCGTGCGTCGGCACTTCGGACTGCGCGAATGAGCGCATCGAGGGTTGACTCCTCGAGCCCGCGGCGAGGCATTTCGCGCGTCGGCACTTCGGCTTGCGCGAACAAGTCCTTCGAAGGTTGACTCATCGAGCCCGCCGCTAGGCATTTCGCGCGTCGGCACCTCGGACTGCGCGAATAAGCGCATCGAGGGTCGACTTCTCGAGCCCGCGGCTAGGAATTTCGCGCGTCGGCACCTCGGACTGCGCGAATAAGCGCATCGGCGGTTGACTCCACGAGCCCGCGGCTAGGCATATCGCGCCTCGGCACCTCGGACTGCGCGAATAAGCGCATCGAGGGTAGACTCCTCGAGCCCGCGGCTAGGAACTTCACGTGTCGGCAACTCGCACTGCGCGAATTAGCGCATCGAGGGTTGACTCCTCGAGCCCGCGGCTACGCAATTCGCGCGTCGGCACCTCGGACTGCGCGAATATGCGCATCGAGGTTGACTCCTCGAAGCCCGCGGCTAGGCATATCGCGCGTCGGCACCTCGGACTGCGCGAATAAGCGCATCGAGGGTAGACTCCTCGAGCCTGCGGCTAGGAACTTCACGTGTCGGCAACTCGCACTGCGCGAATCAGCGCATCGAGGGTTGACTCCTCGAGCCCGCCGATAGGGATATCGCGGGTCGGCACCTCGGCCTGCCCGAATCAGCGCATCGAGGGTTGACTCCTCGCGCCCGCGGCTAGGCATTTGGCGAGTAGGCACTTCCGACTGCGCGAATAAGCGTATCGAGGGTCGACTCCTCGACCCCGCGGCTAGGAATTTCGCGTGTCGATACCTTGGACTGCGCGAAAAAGCGCGTGGTGTGTCGACTCCTCGAGACGGCGGCTAGGAATTTCACGTATCGACACCTGGGACTGCGCGAATAAGCGCATCGAGGGTCGACTCCTCGAGCCCGCGGTTAGGCATTTCGCGCGTTTTCACCTCGGACTGCGCGAATAAGCGCATCGACGGTTGACTCCTCGAGCCCGCCGCTAGGCATTTCGCGCGTCGGCACCTCGGACTGCGCGAATAAGCGCATCGAGGGTCGACTTCTCGAGCCCGCGGCGAGGCAATTCGCGCGTCGGCACTTCGGCTTGCACGAATAAGCGCATCGAGGGTCGACTCCTCGAGCCCGCGGTTAGGTATTTCGCGCGTTGGCACCTCGGACTGCGCGAATAAGTCCATCGAAGGCTGACTCCTCGAGCCCGCCGCAAGGCATTTCGCGCGTGGGCACCTCGGACTGCGCGAATAAGCGCATCGAGGGTCAAATTCTCGAAGCCGCGGCTAGGAATTTCGCGTGTCGATACCTTGGACTGCGCGAAAAAGCGCGTGGTGTGTCGACTCCTCGAGACGGCGGCTAGGAATTTCACGTATCGACACCTGGGACAGCGCGAATAAGCGCATCGAGGGTCGACTCCTCGAGCCCGCGGTTAGGCATTTCGCGCGTTGGCACCTCGGACTGCGCGAATAAGCGCATCGACGGTTGACTCCACGAGCCCGCGGCTAGGCATATCGCGCCGTCGGCACCTCGGACTGCGCGAATAAGCGCATCGAGGGTAGACTCCTCGAGCCCGCGGCTAGGAACTTCACGTGTCGGCAACTCGCACTGCGCGAATCTGCGCATCGAGGGTTGACTCCTCGAGCCCGCGGCTACGCAATTCCGCGCGTCGGCACCTCGGACTGCGCGAATATGCGCATCGAGGTTGACTCCTCGAAGCCCGCGGCTAGGCATATCGCGCGTCGGCACCTCGGACTGCGCGAATAAGCGCATCGAGGGTAGACTCCTCGAGCCTGCGGCTAGGAACTTCACGTGTCGGCAACTCGCACTGTGCGAATCAGCGCATCGAGGGTTGACTCCTCGAGCCCGCCGATAGGGATATCGCGCGTCGGCACCTCGGCCTGCCCGAATCAGCGCATCGAGGGTTGACTCCTCGCGCCCGCGGCTAGGCATTTCGCGCGTAGGCACCTCGGACTGAGCGAATAGGCGCATCGAGGGTCGACTCCTCGAGCCCGCGGCTAGGCATTTGGCGAGTAGGCACCTCGGACTGCGCGAATAAGCGTATCGAGGGTCGACTCCTCGACCCCGCGGCTAGGAATTTCGCGTGTCGATAGCTTGGACTGCGCGAAAAAGCGCGTGGTGTGTCGACTCCTCGAGACGGCGGCTAGGAATTTCACGTATCGACACCTGGGACTGCGCGAATAAGCGCATCGAGGGTCGACTCCTCGAGCCCGCGGTTAGGCATTTCGCGCGTTTTCACCTCGGACTGCGCGAATAAGCGCATCGACGGTTGACTCCTCGAGCCCGCCGCTAGGCATTTCGCGCGTCGGCACCTCGGACTGCGCGAATAAGCGCATCGAGGGTCGACTTCTCGAGCCCGCGGCTAGGAATTTCACGGGTCGGCACCTCGGACTGCGCGAATAAGCTCATCGAGGGTTGACTCCTCGAGCCCGCGGCGAGGCAATTCGCGCGTCGGCACTTCGGCTTGCACGAATAAGTCCATCGAAGGTTGACTCCTCGAGCCCGCGGCTAGGCATTTCGCGCGTAGGCACCTCGGACTGCGCGAATAAGCGCTTCGAGGGTTGACTCCTCGAGCCCGCGGCTAGGCATTTCGCGCGTCGGTACCTCGGACTGCGCGAATAACCGCATCGAGGGTCGACTTTTCGAGCCCGTGGCTAGGAATTTCGCGTGTCGATACCTCGGACTATGCGAACTAGCACGTGGTGTGTCGACTCCTCGAGACCGCGGCCGGGAATTTCGCGTGTCGACACCTGGGACTGCGCGGAGAAGCGCATCGAGGGTCGACTCCTCGAACCCGCGGTTAGGCATTTCGCGCGTTGGCACCTCGGACTGCGCGAATAAGCACATCCAGGGTGGACTCCTCGAGCCGGCGGCTAGGCATTTCGCGCGTCGGCACCTCGGACTGCGCGAATAAGCGTATCGAGGGTCGACTCCTCGACCCCGCACTAGGAATTTCGCGTGTCGATACCTTGGACTGCGCGAAAAAGCGCGTGGTGTGTCGACTCCTCGAGACGGCGGCTAGGAATTTCACGTATCGACACCTGGGACTGCGCGAATAAGCGCATCGACGGTTGACTCCTCGAGCCCGCGGCTAGGCATTTCGCGCGTCGGCACTTCGGACTGCGCGAATGAGCGCATCGAGGGTTGACTCCTCGAGCCCGCGGCGAGGCATTTCGCGCGTCGGCACTTCGGCTTGCGCGAACAAGTCCTTCGAAGGTTGACTCATCGAGCCCGCCGCTAGGCATTTCGCGCGTCGGCACCTCGGACTGCGCGAATAAGCGCATCGAGGGTCGACTTCTCGAGCCCGCGGCTAGGAATTTCGCGCGTCGGCACCTCGGACTGCGCGAATAAGCGCATCGACGGTTGACTCCACGAGCCCGCGGCTAGGCATATCGCGCGTCGGCACCTCGGACTGCGCGAATAAGCGCATCGAGGGTAGACTCCTCGAGCCCGCGGCTAGGAACTTCACGTGTCGGCAACTCGCACTGCGCGAATTAGCGCATCGAGGGTTGACTCCTCGAGCCCGCGGCTACGCAATTCGCGCGTCGGCACCTCGGACTGCGCGAATATGCGCATCAAGGTTGACTCCTCGAAGCCAGCGGCTAGGCATATCGCGCGTCGGCACCTCGGACTGCGCGAATAAGCGCATCGAGGGTAGACTCCTCGAGGCTGCGGCTAGGAACTTCACGTGTCGGCAACTCGCACTGCGCGAATCAGCGCATCGAGGGTTGACTCCTCGAGCCCGCCGATAGGGATATCGCGGGTCGGCACCTCGGCCTGCCCGAATCAGCGCATCGAGGGTTGACTCCTCGCGCCCGCGGCTAGGCATTTCGCGCGTAGGCACCTCGGACTGAGCGAATAGGCGCATCGAGGGTCGACTCCTCGAGCCCGCGGCTAGGCATTTGGCGAGTAGGCACCTCCGACTGCGCGAATAAGCGTATCGAGGGTCGACTCCTCGACCCCGCGGCTAGGAATTTCGCGTGTCGATACCTTGGACTGCGCGAAAAAGCGCGTGGTGTGTCGACTCCTCGAGACGGCGGCTAGGAATTTCACGTATCGACACCTGGGACTGCGCGAATAAGCGCATCGAGGGTCGACTCCTCGAGCCCGCGGTTAGGCATTTCGCGCGTTTTCACCTCGGACTGCGCGAATAAGCGCATCGACGGTTGACTCCTCGAGCCCGCCGCTAGGCATTTCGCGCGTCGGCACCTCGGACTGCGCGAATAAGCGCATCGAGGGTCGACTTCTCGAGCCCGCGGCGAGGCAATTCGCGCGTCGGCACTTCGGCTTGCACGAATAAGTCCATCGAAGTTTGACTCCTCGAGCCCGCGGCTAGGCATTTCGCGCGTAGGCACCTCGGACTGCGCGAATAAGCGCTTCGAGGGTTGACTCCTCGAGCCCGCGGCTAGGCATTTCGCGCGTCGGTACCTCGGACTGCGCGAATAACCGCATCGAGGGTCGACTTTTCGAGCCCGTGGCTAGGAATTTCGCGTGTCGATACCTCGGACTGTGCGAACTAGCACGTGGTGTGTCGACTCCTCGATACCGCGGCCGGGAATTTCGCGTGTCGACACCTGGGACTGCGCGGAGAAGCGCATCGAGGGTCGACTCCTCGAACCCGCGGTTAGGCAATTCGCGCGTTGGCACCTCGGAGTGCGCGAATAAGCACATCCAGGGTTGACTCCTCGAGTCGGCGGCTAGGCATTTCGCGCGTCGGCACCTCGGACTGCGCGAATAAGCGTATCGAGGGTCGACTCCTCGACCCCGCGGCTAGGAATTTCGCGTGTCGATACCTTGGACTGCGCGAAAAAGCGCGTGGTGTGTCGACTCCTCGAGACGGCGGCTAGGAATTTCACGTATCGACACCTGGGACTGCGCGAATAAGCGCATCGACGGTTGACTCCTCGAGCCCGCGGCTAGGCATTTCGCGCGTCGGCACTTCGGACTGCGCGAATAAGCGCATCGAGGGTTGACTCCCCGAGCCCGCGGCTAGGAACTTCACGTGTCGGCAACTGGCACTGCGCGAATAAGCGCATCGAGGGTTGACTCCTCGAGCCCGCGGCGAGGCATTTCGCGCGTCGGCACTTCGGCTTGCGCGAACAAGTCCTTCGAAGGTTGACTCATCGAGCCCGCCGCTAGGCATTTCGCGCGTCGGCACCTCGGACTGCGCGAATAAGCTCATCGAGGGTCGACTTCTTGAGCCCGCGGCTAGGAATTTCGCGCGTCGGCACCTCGGACTGCGCGAATAAGCTCATCGAGGGTCGACTCCTCGAGCCCGCGGAGAGGCATTTCGCGCGTCGAAACCGCGGACTGCGCGTATAAGCGCATCGAGGGTCGACTCCTCGAGCCCGCGTCTAGGCATTTCGCGAGTCGGCACCTCCGACTGCGTGAATAAGCGCTTCGAGTGTCGACAACTCGTGCCCGCGGCTAGGGATATCGCGCGTCGGCACCTCGGACTGCCCGAATCAGCGCATCGAGGGTTGACTTCTTGAGCCCGCGGCTAGGAATTTCGCGCGTCGGCACCTCGGACTGCGCGAATAAGCTCATCGAGGGTCGACTCCTCGAGCCCGCGGAGAGGCATTTCGCGCGTCGAAACCGCGGACTGCGCGTATAAGCGCATCGAGGGTCGACTCCTCGATCCCGCGTCGAGGCATTTCGCGAGTCGGCACCTCCGACTACGTGAATAAGCGCTTCGAGTGTCGACAACTCGTGCCCGCGGCTAGGGATATCGCGCGTCGGCACCTCGGACTGCCCGAATCAGCGCATCGAGGGTTGACTCCTCGAGCCCACGGCTTGGCATTTCGCGAGTCGGCACCTCGGACTGCGCGAATAAGCGCATCGAGGGTCGACTCCTCGAGCTCACGGCTAGGCATTTCGCGCGTCGGTACCTCGGACTGCGCGAATAAGCGCATCGAGGGTCGACTCCTCGAGACCGCGGCTGGGAATTTCGCGTGTCGACACCTGGGACTGCGCGGAGAAGCGCATCGAGGGTCGACTCCTCGAACCAGCGGTTAGGCATTTCGCGCGTTGGCACCTCGGACTGCGCGAATAAGCACATCGAGGGTTGACTCCTCGAGTCCGCGGCTAGGCATTTCGCGCGTCGGCACCTCGGAGTGCGCGAATAAGCGCATCGAGGGTTGACTCCTCGAGCCTGCGGCTACACAATTCGCGCGTCGGCACCTAGGACTGCGCGAGTACGCGCATCGAGGTTGACTCCTCGAGCCCGCATCTAGGCATATCGCGCGTCCGCACCTCGGACTGCGCGAAAAAGCGCATCAAGGGTTGACTCCTCGAGCCCGCGGCTAGGAACTTCACGTGTCGGCACCTCGGACTGCGCGTATAAGCGCATCGAGGGTTGACTCCTCGAGTCCGCGGCGAGGCAATTCGCGCGTCGGCACTTCCGCTTGCGCGAATAAGTCCATCGAAGGTTGACTCCTCGAGACCGCGGCTAGGCATTTAGCGCGTCGGCACCTCGGACTGCGCGAATAAGCGCATCGAGGGTCTTCTCCTCGAGCCCGCGGCTAGGCATCTGGCGAGTAGGCACCTCGGACTGCGCGAATAAGCGTATCGAGGGTCGACTCCTCGACCCCGCGGCTAGGAATTTCGCGTGTCGATACCTTGGACTGCGCGAAAAAGCGCGTGGTGTGTCGACTCCTCGAGACGGCGGCTAGGAATTTCACGTATCGACACCTGGGACTGCGCGAATAAGCGCATCGAGGGTCGACTCCTCGAGCCCGCGGTTAGGCATTTCGCGCGTTTTCACCTCGGACTGCGCGAATAAGGGCATCGACGGTTGACTCCTCGAGCCCGCCGCGAGGCATTTCGCGCGTCGGCAACTCGGACTGCGCGAATAAGCGCATCGAGGGTCGACTTCTCGAGCCCGCGGCTAGGAATTTCGCGGGTCGGCACCTCGCACTGCGCGAATAAGCTCATCGAGGGTTGACTCCTCGAGCCCGCGGCGAGGCAATTCGCGCGTCGGCACTTCGGCTTGCACGAATAAGTCCATCGAAGGTTGACTCCTCGAGCCCGCGGCTAGGCATTTCGCGCGTAGGCACCTCGGACTGCGCGAATAAGCGCTTCGAGGGTTGACTCCTCGAGCCCGCGGCTAGGCATTTCGCGCGTCGGTACCTCGGACTGCGCGAATAACCGCATCGAGGGTCGACTTTTCGAGCCCGTGGCTAGGAATTTCGCGTGTCGATACCTCGGACTGTGCGAACTAGCACGTGGTGTGTCGACTCCTCGATACCGCGGCCGGGAATTTCGCGTGTCGACACCTGGGACTGCGCGAATAAGCGCATCGACGGTTGACTCCTCGAGCCCGCGGCTAGGCATTTCGCGCGTCGGCACTTCGGACTGCGCGAATAAGCGCATCGAGGGTTGACTCCCCGAGCCCGCGGCTAGGAACTTCACGTGTCGGCAACTGGCACTGCGCGAATAAGCGCATCGAGGGTTGACTCCTCGAGCCCGCGGCGAGGCATTTCGCGCGTCGGCACTTCGGCTTGCTCGAACAAGTCCTTCGAAGGTTGACTCATCGAGCCCGCCGCTAGGCATTTCGCGCGTCGGCACCTCGGACTGCGCGAATAAGCTCATCGAGGGTCGACTTCTTGAGCCCGCGGCTAGGAATTTCGCGCGTCGGCACCTCGGACTGCGCGAATAAGCTCATCGAGGGTCGACTCCTCGAGCCCGCGGAGAGGCATTTCGCGCGTCGAAACCGCGGACTGCGCGTATAAGCGCATCGAGGGTCGACTCCTCGAGCCCGCGTCTAGGCATTTCGCGAGTCGGCACCTCCGACTGCGTGAATAAGCGCTTCGAGTGTCGACAACTCGTGCCCGCGGCTAGGGATATCGCGCGTCGGCACCTCGGACTGCCCGAATCAGCGCATCGAGGGTTGACTTCTCGAGCCCGCGGCTAGGAATTTCGCGCGTCGGCACCTCGGACTGCGCGAATAAGCTCATCGAGGGTCGACTCCTCGAGCCCGCGGAGAGGCATTTCGCGCGTCGAAACCGCGGTCTGCGCGTATAAGCGCATCGAGGGTCGACTGCTCGAGCCCGCGTCTAGGCATTTCGCGAGTCGGCACCTCCGACTGCGTGAATAAGCGCTTCGAGTGTCGACAACTCGTGCCCGCGGCTAGGGATATCGCGCGTCGGCACCTCGGACTGCCCGAATCAGCGCATCGAGGGTTGACTCCTCGAACCCACGGTTAGGCATTTCGCGCGTTGGCACCTCGGACTGCGCGAATAAGCACATCGAGGGTTGACTCCTCGAGTCCGCGGCTACACAATTCGCGCGTCGGCAGCTAGGACTGCGCGAGTACGCGCATCGAGGTTGACTCCTCGAGCCCGCAGCTAGGCATATCGCGCGTCGGCACCTCGGACTGCGCGAAAAAGCGCATCAAGGGTTGACTCCTCGAGCCCGCGGCTAGGAACTTCACGTGTCGGCACCTCGGACTGCGCGTATAAGCGCATCGAGGGTTGACTCCTCGAGTCCGCGGCGAGGCAATTCGCGCGTCGGCACTTCCGCTTGCGCGAATAAGTCCATCGAAGGTTGACTCCTCGAGACCGCGGCTAGGCATTTAGCGCGTCGGCACCTCGGACTGCGCGAATAAGCGCATCGAGGGTCTTCTCCTCGAGCCCGCGGCTAGGAATTTCGCGTGTCGACACCTCGGACTGCGAAAATCAGCGCATGGATGGTTGACTCCTCGAGCCCGCGGCTAAGCATTTCGCGCGTAGGCACCTCGGACTGCACGAATAAGCGCATCGAGGGTCGACTCCTCGAGCCCGCGGCTAGGGATATCGCGCGTCGGCACCTCGGACTGCGCGAATAAGCGCATCGAGGGTTGACTCCTCGAGCCCGCGGCTAGACACTTCGCGAGCGGCACCTCGGACTACGCGAATAAGCGCATCCTGGGTGGACTCCTCGAGCCCGCGGCTGGTCATTTCGCGCGTCGGCACCTCGGACTGCGCGAATAAGCGCATCCAGGGTGGACTCCTCGAGCCAGCGGCTGGTCATTTCGCGCGTCGGCACCTCGGACTGCGCGAATAAGCTCATCGAGGGTCGACTCCTCGAGCCCGCGGCGAGGCATTTCGCGCGTCGAAACCACGGACTGCGCGTATAAGCGCATCGAGGGTCGACTCCTCGAGCCAGCGTCTAGGCATTTCGCGCGTCGGCACCTCCGACTGCGTGAATAAGCGCTTCGAGTGTCGACTCCTCGTGCCCGCGGCTAGGGATATCGCGCGTCGGCACCTCGGACTGCCCGAATCAGCGCATCGAGGGTGGACTCCTCGAGCCCGCGGCTGGTCATTTCGCGCGTCGGCACCTCGGACTGCGCGAATAAGCTCATCCAGGGTCGACTCCTCGGGACCGCGGCTACGAATTTCGCGCGTCGACACCTCGGACTGCGCGAATCAGCGCATCGAGGGTCGACTCGTCGAGGCCACGGCTACGAATTTCGCGCGTGGGCACCTCGGACTGCGCGAATAAGCGCATCGAGAGTCGACTCCTCGAGCCCGCGGCTAGGAATTTCACGTATCGACACCTCGGACTGCCCGAATCAGCGCATCGAGGGTTGACTCCTCGACCCCGCGGCTAGGCATTTCGCGCGTCGGCACCTCGGACTGCGCGAATAAGCGCATCGAGGGTCGACTCCTCGAGCCCGCGGCTAGGTATTTCGCGCGTGGGCACCACGGACTGCGCAAATAAGCGTATCGAGGGTCGACTCCTCGAGCCCGCGGCTAGGAATTTCGCGTGTCGATACCTTGGACTGCGCGAAAAAGCGCGTGGTGTGTCGACTCCTCGAGACGGCGGCTAGCTATTTCACGTATCGACACCTGGGACTGCGCGAATAAGCGCATCGAGGGTCGACTCCTCGAGCCCGCGGTTAGGCATTTCGCGCGTTGGCACCTCGGACTGCGCGAATAAGTGCATCGACGGTTGACTCCTCGAGCCCGCGGCTAGGCATTTCGCGCGTCGGCACCTCGGACTGCGCGAATAAGCGCATCGAGGGTTGACTCCTCGAGCCCGCGGCTACGCAATTCGCGCGTCGGCACCTCGGACTGCGCGAGTATGCGCATCGAGGTTGACTCCTCGAAGCCCGCGGCTAGGCATATCGCGCGTCGGCACCTCGGACTGCGCGAATAAGCGCATCGAGGGTAGACTCCTCGAGCCCGCGGCTAGGAACTTCACGTGTCGGCAACTCGCACTGCGCGAATCAGCGCATCGAGGGTTGACTCCTCGAGCCCGCGGCTAGGCATTTCGCGCGTAGGCACCTCAGAATGCGCGAATAAGCGTTTCGAGGGTCGACTCCTCGAGCCCGCGGATAGGGATATCGCGCGTCGGCACCTCGGACTGCCCGAATCAGCGCATCGAGGGTTGACTCCTCGAGCCCGCGACTAGGCATTTCGCGCGTCGGCACCTCGGACGGCGCGAATAAGCGCATCGAGGGTTGACTCCTCGAGCCTGCGGCTACACAATTCGCGCGTCGGCACCTAGGACTGCGCGAGTACACGCATCGAGGTTGACTCCTCGAGCCCGCAGCTAGGCATATCGCGCGTCGGCACCTCGGACTGCGCGAACGAGCGCATCAAGGGTTGACTCCTCGAGCCCGCGGCTAGGAACTTCACGTGTCGGCACCTCGGACTGCGCGAATAAGCGCATCGAGGGTTGACTCCTCGAGCCCGCGGCGAGGCAATTCGCGCGTCGGCACTTCGGCTTGCACGAATAAGTCCATCGAAGGTTGACTCCTCGAGCCCGCGGCTAGGCATTTCGCGCGTAGGCACCTCGGACTGCGCGAATAAGCGCTTCGAGGGTTGACTCCTCGAGCCCGCGGCTAGGCATTTCGCGCGTCGGTACCTCGGACTGCGCGAATAACCGCATCGAGGGTCGACTTTTCGAGCCCGTGGCTAGGAATTTCGCGTGTCGATACCTCGGACTGTGCGAACTAGCACGTGGTGTGTCGACTCCTCGAGACCGCGGCCGGGAATTTCGCGTGTCGACACCTGGGACTGCGCGGAGAAGCGCATCGAGGGTCGACTCCTCGAACCCGCAGTTAGGCATTTCGCGTGTCGATACCTTGGACTGCGCGAAAAAGCGCGTGGTGTGTCGACTCCTCGAGACCGCGGCTAGGAATTTCGCGTGTCGACACCTGGGACTGCGCGGAGAAGCGCATCGAGGGTCGACTCCTCGAACCCGCGGTTAGGCATTTCGCGCGTTGGCACCTCGGACTGCGCGAATAAGCACATCCAGGGTTGACTCCTCGAGCCGGCGGCTAGGCATTTCGCGCGTCGGCACCTCGGACTGCGCGAATAAGCGCATCGAGGGTTGACTCCTCGAGCCTGCGGCTACACAATTCGCGCGTCGGCACGTAGGACTGCGCGAGTACGCGCATCGAGGTTGACTCCTCGAGCCCGCAGCTAGGAACTTCACGTGTCGGCACCTCGGACTGCGCGAATAAGCGCATCGACGGTCGACTCCTCAACCCCGCGGCTAGAAATTTCGCGTGTCGATACCTTGGACTGCGCGAAAAAGCGCGTGGTGTGTCGACTCCTCGAGACGGCGGCTAGGAATTTCACGTATCGACACCTGGGACTGCGCGAATAAGCGCATCGAGGGTTGTCTCCTCGAGCCCGCGGCGAGGCATTTCGCGCGTCGGCACTTCGGCTTGCGCGAACAAGTCCTTCGAAGGTTGACTCATCGAGCCCGCCGCTAGGCATTACGCGCGTCGGCACCTCGGACTGCGCGAATAAGCGCATCGACGGTTGACTCCTCGAGCCCGCGGCTAGGAATTTCGCGCGTCGGCACCTCGGACTGCGCGAATAAGCTCATCGAGGGTCGACACCTCGAGCCCGCGGAGAGGCATTTCGCGCGTCGAAACCGCGGACTGCGCGTATAAGCGCATCGAGGGTCTACTCCTCGAGCCCGCGTCTAGGCATTTCGCGAGTCGGCACCTGGGACTGCGTGAATAAGCGCTTCGAGTGTCGACAACTCGTGCCCGCGGCTAGGGATATCGCGCGTCGACAACTCGGACTGCCCGAATCAGCGCATCGAGGGTTGACTCCTCGAGCCCACGGCTTGGCATTTCGCGAGTCGGCACCTCGGACTGCGCGAATAAGCGCATCGAGGGTCGACTCCTCGAGCCCACGGCTAGGCATTTCGCGCGTAGGCACCTCGGAATGCGCGAATAAGCGCTTCGAGGGTTGACTCCTCGAGCCCGCGGCTAGGCATTACGCGCGTCGGTACCTCGGACTGCGCGAATAAGCGCATCGAGGGTCGACTCCTCGAGACCGCGGCTGGGAATTTCGCGTGTCGACACCTGGGACTGCGCGGAGAAGCACATCGAGGGTCGACTCCTCGAACCCGCGGTTAGGCATTTCGCGCGTTGGCACCTCGGACTGCGCGAATAAGCACATCGAGGGTTGACTCCTCGAGTCCGCGGCTAGGCATTTCGCGCGTCGGCACCTCGGACTGCGCGAATAAGCGCATCGAGGGTTGACTCCTCGAGCCTGCGGCTACACAATTCGCGCGTCGGCACCTAGGACTGCGCGAGTACGCGCATCGAGGTTGACTCCTCGAGCCCGCAGCTAGGCATATCGCGCGTCGGCACCTCGGACTGCGCGAATAAGCGCATCAAGGGTTGACTCCTCGAGCCCGCGGCTAGGAACTTCACGTGTCGGCACCTCGGACTGCGCGAATAAGCGCATCGAGGGTTGACTCCTCGAGCCCGCGGCGAGGCAATTCGCGCGTCGGCACTTCGGCTTGCGCGAATAAGTCCATCGAAGGTTGACTCCTCGAGCCCGCGGCTAGGCATTTCGCGCGTAGGCACCTCGGACTGCGCGAATAAGCGCTTCGAGGATTGACTCCTCGAGCCCGCGGCTAGGCATTTCGCGCGTCGGTACCTCGGACTGCGCGAATAAGCGCATCGAGGGTCGACTCCTCGAGCCCGTGGCTAGGAATTTCGCGTGTCGATACCTCGGACTGTGCGAACTAGCACGTGGTGTGTCGACTCCTCGAGACCGCGGCCGGGAATTTCGCGTGTCGACACCTGGGACTGCGCGGAGAAGCGCATCGAGGGTCGACTCCTCGAACCCGCGGGTAGGCATTTCGCGCGTTGGCACCTCGGACTGCGCGAATAAGCGCATCGAGGGTTGACTCCTCGAGCCTGCGGCTACACAATTCGCGCGTCGGCACCTAGGACTGCGCGAGTACGCGCATCGAGGTTGACTCCTCGAGCCCGCAGCTAGGCATATCGCGCGTCGGCACCTCGGACTGCGCGAATTAGCGCATCAAGGGTTGACTCCTCGAGCCCGCGGCTAGGAACTTCACGTGTCGGCACCTCAGACTGCGCGAATAAGCGCATCGAGGGTCGACTCCTCGAGCCCGCGGTTAGGCATTTCGCACGTTGGCACCTCGGACTGCGCGATTAAGTGCATCGACGGTTGACTCCTCGAGCCCGCGGCTAGGCATTTCGCGCGTCGGCACCTCGGACTGCGCGAATAAGCGCATCGAGGGTTGACTCCTCGAGCCCGCGGCTACGCAATTCGCGCGTCGGCACCTCGGACTGCGCGAGTATGCGCATCGAGGTTGACTCCTCGAAGCCCGCGGCTAGGCATATCGCGCGTCGGCACCTCGGACTGCGCGAATAAGCGCATCGAGGGTAGACTCCTCGAGCCCGCGGCTAGGAACTTCACGTGTCGGCAACTCGCACTGCGCGAATCAGCGCATCGAGGGTTGACTCCTCGAGCCCGCGGCTAGGCATTTCGCGCGTAGGCACCTCAGACTGCGCGAATAAGCGTTTCGAGGGTCGACTCCTCGAGCCCGCGGATAGGGATATCGCGCGTCGGCACCTCGGACTGCCCGAATCAGCGCATCGAGGGTTGACTCCTCGAGCCCGCGACTAGGCATTTCGCGCGTCGGCACCTCGGACGGCGCGAATAAGCGCATCGAGGGTTGACTCCTCGAGCCTGCGGCTACACAATTCGCGCGTCGGCACCTAGGACTGCGCGAGTACGCGCATCGAGGTTGACTCCTCGAGCCCGCAGCTAGGCATATCGCGCGTCAGCACCTCGGACTGCGCGAACGAGCGCATCAAGGGTTGACTCCTCGAGCCCGCGGCTAGGAACTTCACGTGTCGGCACCTCGGACTGCGCGAATAAGCGCATCGAGGGTTGACTCCTCGAGCCCGCGGCGAGGCAATTCGCGCGTCGGCACTTCGGCTTGCACGAATAAGTCCATCGAAGGTTGACTCCTCGAGCCCGCGGCTAGGCATTTCGCGCGTAGGCACCTCGGACTGCGCGAATAAGCGCTTCGAGGGTTGACTCCTCGAGCCCGCGGCTAGGCATTTCGCGCGTCGGTACCTCGGACTGCGCGAATAACCGCATCGAGGGTCGACTTTTCGAGCCCGTGGCTAGGAATTTCGCGTGTCGATACCTCGGACTGTGCGAACTAGCACGTGGTGTGTCGACTCCTCGAGACCGCGGCCGGGAATTTCGCGTGTCGACACCTGGGACTGCGCGGAGAAGCGCATCGAGGGTCGACTCCTCGAACCCGCAGTTAGGCATTTCGCGTGTCGATACCTTGGACTGCGCGAAAAAGCGCGTGGTGTGTCGACTCCTCGAGACCGCGGCTAGGAATTTCGCGTGTCGACACCTGGGACTGCGCGGAGAAGCGCATCGAGGGTCGACTCCTCGAACCCGCGGTTAGGCATTTCGCGCGTTGGCACCTCGGACTGCGCGAATAAGCACATCCAGGGTTGACTCCTCGAGCCCGCGGCTAGGCATTTCGCGCGTCGGCTCCTCGGACTGCGCGAATAAGCGCATCGAGGGTTGACTCCTCGAGCCTGCGGCTACACAATTCGCGCGTCGGCACGTAGGACTGCGCGAGTACGCGCATCGAGGTTGACTCCTCGAGCCCGCAGCTAGGAACTTCACGTGTCGGCACCTCGGACTGCGCGAATAAGCGCATCGAGGGTCGACTCCTCAACCCCGCGGCTAGAAATTTCGCGTGTCGATACCTTGGACTGCGCGAAAAAGCGCGTGGTGTGTCGACTCCTCGAGACGGCGGCTAGGAATTTCACGTATCGACACCTGGGACTGCGCGAATAAGCGCATCGACGGTTGACTCCTCGAGCCCGCGGCTAGGAATTTCGCGCGTCGGCACCTCGGACTGCGCGAATAAGCTCATCGAGGGTCGACACCTCGAGCCCGCGGAGAGGCATTTCGCGCGTCGAAACCGCGGACTGCGCGTATAAGCGCATCGAGGGTCTACTCCTCGAGCCCGCGTCTAGGCATTTCGCGAGTCGGCACCTGGGACTGCGTGAATAAGCGCTTCGAGTGTCGACAACTCGTGCCCGCGGCTAGGGATATCGCGCGTCGGCAACTCGGACTGCCCGAATCAGCGCATCGAGGGTTGACTCCTCGAGCCCACGGCTTGGCATTTCGCGAGTCGGCACCTCGGACTGCGCGAATAAGCGCATCGAGGGTCGACTCCTCGAGCCCACGGCTAGGCATTTCGCGCGTAGGCACCTCGGAATGCGCGAATAAGCGCTTCGAGGGTTGACTCCTCGAGCCCGCGGCTAGGCATTACGCGCGTCGGTACCTCGGACTGCGCGAATAAGCGCATCGAGGGTCGACTCCTCGAGACCGCGGCTGGGAATTTCGCGTGCCGACACCTGGGACTGCGCGGAGAAGCACATCGAGGGTCGACTCCTCGAACCCGCGGTTAGGCATTTCGCGCGTTGGCACCTCGGACTGCGCGAATAAGCACATCGAGGGTTGACTCCTCGAGTCCGCGGCTAGGCATTTCGCGCGTCGGCACCTCGGACTGCGCGAATAAGCGCATCGAGGGTTGACTCCTCGAGCCTGCGGCTACACAATTCGCGCGTCGGCACCTAGGACTGCGCGAGTACGCGCATCGAGGTTGACTCCTCGAGCCCGCAGCTAGGCATATCGCGCGTCGGCACCTCGGACTGCGCGAATAAGCGCATCAAGGGTTGACTCCTCGAGCCCGCGGCTAGGAACTTCACGTGTCGGCACCTCGGACTGCGCGAATAAGCGCATCGAGGGTTGACTCCTCGAGCCCGCGGCGAGGCAATTCGCGCGTCGGCACTTCGGCTTGCGCGAATAAGTCCATCGAAGGTTGACTCCTCGAGCCCGCGGCTAGGCATTTCGCGCGTAGGCACCTCGGACTGCGCGAATAAGCGCTTCGAGGATTGACTCCTCGAGCCCGCGGCTAGGCATTTCGCGCGTCGGTACCTCGGACTGCGCGAATAAGCGCATCGAGGGTCGACTCCTCGAGCCCGTGGCTAGGAATTTCGCGTGTCGATACCTCGGACTGTGCGAACTAGCACGTGGTGTGTCGACTCCTCGAGACCGCGGCCGGGAATTTCGCGTGTCGACACCTGGGACTGCGCGGAGAAGCGCATCGAGGGTCGACTCCTCGAACCCGCGGGTAGGCATTTCGCGCGTTGGCACCTCGGACTGCGCGAATAAGCGCATCGAGGGTTGACTCCTCGAGCCTGCGGCTACACAATTCGCGCGTCGGCACCTAGGACTGCGCGAGTACGCGCATCGAGGTTGACTCCTCGAGCCCGCAGCTAGGCATATCGCGCGTCGGCACCTCGGACTGCGCGAATTAGCGCATCAAGGGTTGACTCCTCGAGCCCGCGGCTAGGAACTTCACGTGTCGGCACCTCAGACTGCGCGAATAAGCGCATCGAGGGTGTACTCCTCGAGCCCGCGGCGAGGCAATTCGCGCGTCAGCACTTCGGCTTGCGCGAATAAGGCCATCGAAGGTTGACTCCTCGAGCCCGCGGCTAGGCATTTAGCGCGTCGGCACCTCGGACTGCGCGAATAAGCGCATCGAGGGTCGACTCCTCGAGCCCGCGTCTAGGAATTTCGCGTGTCGACACCTCGGACTGCGAAAATCAGCGCATGGAGGGTTGACTCCTCGAGCCCGCGGCTAAGCATTTCGCGCGTAGGCACCTCGGACTGCGCGAATAAGCGCATCGAGGGTCGACTCCTCGAGCCCGTGGCTAGGAATTTCGCGTGTCGATACCTTGGACTGCGCGAAAAAGCGCGTGATGTGTCGACTCCTCGAGACCGCGGCTAGGAATTTCGCGTGTCGACACCTGGGACTGCGCGAAGAAGCGCATCGAGGGTCGACTCCTCGAACCCGCGGTTAGGCATTTCGCGCGTTGGCACCTCGGACTGCGCGAATAAGCACATCCAGGGTTGACTCATCGAGCCGGCGGCTAGGCATTTCGCGCGTCGGCACCTCGGACTGCGCGAATAAGCCCATCGAGGGTGGACTCCTCGAACCTGCGGCTACACAATTCGCGCGTCGGCACCTAGGACTGCGCGAGTACGCGCATCGAGGTTGACTCCTCGAGCCCGCAGCTAGGCATATCGCGCGTCGGCACCTCGGACTGCGCGAATAAGCGCATCAAGGGTTGACTCCTCGAGCCCGCGGCTAGGAACTTCACGTGTCGGCACCTCGGACTGCGCGAATAAGCGCATCGAGGGTTGACTCCTCGAGCCCGCGGCTAAGCATTTCGCGCGTAGGCACCTCGGACTGCGCGAATAAGCGCATCGAGGGTCGACTCCTCGAGCCCGTGGCTAGGAATTTAGCGTGTCGATACCTCGGACTGTGCGAACTAGCACGTGGTGTGTAGACTCCTCGAGACCGCGGCTGGGAATTTCGCGTGTCGACACCTGGGACTGCGCGGAGAAGCGCATCGGGGGTCGACTCCTCGAACCCGGGGTTAGGCATTTCGCGCGTTGCCACCTCGGACTGCGCGAATAAGCACATCGAGGGTTGACTCCTCGAGCCCGCGACTAGGCATTTCGCGCGTCGGCACCTCGGACTGCGCGAATAAGCGCATCGTGGGTTGACTCCTCGAGCCTGCGGCTACGCAATTCGCGCGTCGCCACCTAGGACTGCGCGAGTACGCGCATCGAGGTTGACTCCTCGAGCCCGCAGCTAGGCATATCGCACGTCGGCACCTCGCACTGCGCGAATAAGCGCATCAAGGGTTGACACCTCGAGCCCACGGCTAGGAACTTCACGTGTCGGCACCTCGGACTGCGCGAATAAGCGCATCGAGGGTTGACTCCTCGAGCCCGCGGCGAGGCAATTCGCGCGTCGGCACTTCGGCTTGCGCGAATAAGTCCATCGAAGGTTGACTCCTCGAGCCCGCGGCTAGGCATTTAGCGCGTCGGCACCTCGGACTGCGCGAATAAGCGCATCGAGGGTCGACTCCTCGAGCCCGCGGCTAGGAATTTCGCGTGTCGACACCTCGGACTGCGAAAATCAGCGCATCGAGGGTTGACTCCTCGAGCCCGCGGCTAAGCATTTCGCGCGTAGGCACCTCGGACTGCGCGCATAAGCGCATCCAGGGTCGACACCTCGAGCCCGCGGCTAGGCATTTCGCGCGTAGGAACCTCGGACTGCACGAATAAGCGCATCGAGGGTTGACTCCTCGAGCCCGAGGCTAGGAATTTCGCGTGTCGACACCTGGGACTGCGCGAACAAGCGGGTCGAGTGTCGACTCCTCGAGCCCGCGGCTAGGGATATCGCGCGTCGGCACCTCGGACTGCGCGAATAAGCGCATCGAGGGTTGACTCCTCGAGCCCGCGGCTAGACACTTCGCGAGCGGCACCTCGGACTACGCGAATAAGCGCATCCTGGGTGGACTCCTCGAACCCGCGGCTGGTCATTTCGCGCGTCGGCAACTCGGACTGCGCGAATAAGCGCATCCAGGGTGGACTCCTCGACCCCGCGGCTGGTCATTTCGCGCGTCGGCACCTCGGACTGCGCGAATAAGCTCATCGAGGGTCGACTCCTCGAGCCCGCGGCGAGGCATTTCGCGCGTCGAAACCACGGACTGCGCGTATAAGCGCATCGAGGGCCGACTCCTCGAGCCAGCGTCTAGGCATTTCGCGCGTCGGCACGTCCGATTGCGTGAATAAGCGCATCGAGGGTCGACTCCTCGAGCCCGCGACTAGGCATTTCGCGCGTCGGCACCTCGGACTACGCGAATAAGCGCATCCTGGGTGGACTCCTCGAGCCCGCGGCTGGTCATTTCGCGCGTCGGCACCTCAGACTGCGCGAATAAGCGCATCGAGGGTCGACTCGTCGAGGCCGCGGCTACGAATGTCGCGCGTCGGCACCTCGGACTGCGCGAATAAGCGCATCGAGAGTCGACTCCTCGAGCCTGCGGCTAGGAATTTCGCGTATCGACACCTCGGACTGCCCGAATCAGCGCATCGAGGGTTGACTCCTCGAGCCCGCGGCTAGGCATATCGCGCGTCGGCACCTCGGCCTGCGCGAATAAGCGCATCGAGGGTCGACTCCTCGAGCCCGCGGCTAGGCATTTTGCGCGTAGGCACCTCGGACTGCGCGAATAAGCGTATCGAGGGTCGACTCCTCGAGCCCGCGGCTAGGAATTTCGCGTGTCGATACCTCGGAATGCGCGAACGAGCGCGTGGTGTGTCGACTCCTCGAGACGGCGGCTAGGAATTTCGCGTATCGAAGCCTGGGACTGCGCGTATAAGCGCATCGAGGGTCGACTCCTCTCGCCCGCGGTTAGGTATTTCGCGCGTTGGCACCTCGGACTGCGCGAATAAGTCCACCGAAGGCTGACTCCTCGAGCCCGCCGCTAGGCATTTCGCGCGTGGGCACCTCGGACTGCGCGAATAAGCGCATCGAGGGTCAAATTCTCGAACCCGCGGCTAGGAATTTCGCGTGTCGATACCTTGGACTGCGCGAAAAAGCGCGTGGTGTGTCGACTCCTCGAGACGGCGGCTAGGAATTTCACGTATCGACACCTGGGACAGCGCGAATAAGCGCATCGAGGGTCGACTCCTCGAGCCCGCGGTTAGGCATTTCGCGCGTTGGCACCTCGGACTGCGCGAATAAGCGCATCGACGGTTGTCTCCACGAGCCCGCGGCTAGGAATTTCGCGTGTCGACACCTCGGACTGCGAAAATCAGCGCATCGAGGGTTGACTCCTCGAGCCCGCGGCTAAGCATTTCGCGCGTAGGCACCTCGGACTGCGCGCATAAGCGCATCGAGGGTCGACACCTCGAGCCCGCGGCTAGGCATTTCGCGCGTAGGAACCTCGGACTGCACGAATAAGCGCATCGAGGGTTGACTCCTCGAGCCCGAGGCTAGGAATTTCGCGTGTCGACACCTGGGACTGCGCGAACAAGCGGGTCGAGTGTCGACTCCTCGAGCCCGCGGCTAGGGATATCGCGCGTCGGCACCTCGGACTGCGCGAATAAGCGCATCGAGGGTTGACTCCTCGAGCCCGCGGCTAGACACTTCGCGAGCGGCACCTCGGACTAAGCGAATAAGCGCATCCTGGGTGGACTCCTCGAACCCGCGGCTGGTCATTTCGCGCGTCGGCAACTCGGACTGCGCGAATAAGCGCATCCAGGGTGGACTCCTCGACCCCGCGGCTGGTCATTTCGCGCGTCGGCACCTCGGACTGCGCGAATAAGCTCATCGAGGGTCGACTCCTCGAGCCCGCGGCGAGGCATTTCGCGCGTCGAAACCACGGACTGCGCGTATAAGCGCATCGAGGGCCGACTCCTCGAGCCAGCGTCTAGGCATTTCGCGCGTCGGCACCTCCGATTGCGTGAATAAGCGCATCGAGGGTCGACTCCTCGAGCCCGCGACTAGGCATTTCGCGCGTCGGCACCTCGGACTACGCGAATAAGCGCATCCTGTGTGGACTCCTCGAGCCCGCGGCTGGTCATTTCGCGCGTCGGCACCTCAGACTGCGCGAATAAGCGCATCGAGGGTCGACTCGTCGAGGCCGCGGCTACGAATGTCGCGCGTCGGCACCTCGGACTGCGCGAATAAGCGCATCGAGAGTCGACTCCTCGAGCCTGCGGCTAGGAATTTCGCGTATCGACACCTCGGACTGCCCGAATGAGCGCATCGAGGGTTGACTCCTCGAGCCCGCGGCTAGGCATATCGCGCGTCGGCACCTCGGCCTGCGCGAATAAGCGCATCGAGGGTCGACTCCTCGAGCCCGCGGCTAGGCATTTTGCGCGTAGGCACCTCGGACTGCGCGAATAAGCGTATCGAGGGTCGACTCCTCGAGCCCGCGGCTAGGAATTTCGCGTGTCGATACCTCGGAATGCGCGAACGAGCGCGTGGTGTGTCGACTCCTCGAGACGGCGGCTAGGAATTTCGCGTATCGAAGCCTGGGACTGCGCGTATAAGCGCATCGAGGGTCGACTCCTCGAGCCCGCGGTTAGGTATTTCGCGCGTTGGCACCTCGGACTGCGCGAATAAGTCCATCGAAGGCTGACTCCTCGAGCCCGCCGCTAGGCATTTCGCGCGTGGGCACCTCGGACTGCGCGAATAAGCGCATCGAGGGTCAAATTCTCGAACCCGCGGCTAGGAATTTCGCGTGTCGATACCTTGGACTGCGCGAAAAAGCGCGTGGTGTGTCGACTCCTCGAGACGGCGGCTAGGAATTTCACGTATCGACACCTGGGACAGCGCGAATAAGCGCATCGAGGGTTGACTCCTCGAGCCCGCGGTTAGGCATTTCGCGCGTTGGCACCTCGGACTGCGCGAATAAGCGCATCGACGGTTGTCTCCACGAGCCCGCGGCTAGGCATATCGCGCGTCGGCACCTCGGACTGCGCGAATAAGCGCATCGAGGGTAGACTCCTCGAGCCCGCGGCTAGGAACTTCACGTGTCGGCAACTCGCACTGCGCGAATCAGCGCATCGAGGGTTGACTCCTCGAGCCCGCCGATAGGGATATCGCGCGTCGGCATCTCGGACTGCCCGAATCAGCGCATCGAGGGTTGGCTCCTCGCGCCCGCGGCTAGGCATTTGGCGAGTAGGCACCTCGGACTGCGCGAATAAGCGTATCGAGGGTCGACTCCTCGACCCCGCGGCTAGGAATTTCGCGTGTCGATACCTTGGACTGCGCGAAAAAGCGCGTGGTGTGTCGACTCCTCGAGACGGCGGCTAGGAATTTCACGTATCGACACCTGGGACTGCGCGAATAAGCGCATCGAGGGTCGACTCCTCGAGCCCGCGGTTAGGCATTTCGCGTGTCGGCAACTCGCACTGCGCGAATAAGCGCATCGAGGGTTGACTCCTCGAGCCCGCGGCGAGGCATTTCGCGCGTCGGCACTTCGGCTTGCGCGAATAAGTCCTTCGAATGTTGTCTCCTCGAGCCCGCCGCTAGGCATTTCGCGCGTCGGCACCTCGGAGTGCGCGAATAAGCGCATCGAGGGTCGACTTCTCGAGCCCGCGGCTAGGAATTTCGCGGGTCGGCACCTCGGACTGCGCGAATAAGCTCATCGAGGGTCGACACCTCGAGCCCGCGGAGAGGCATTTCGCGCGTCGAAATCACGGACTGCGCGTATAAGCGCATCGAGGGTCGACTCCTCGAGCCCGCGTCTAGGCATTTCGCGAGTCGGCACCTCCGACTGCGTGAATAAGCGCTTCCAGTGACGACAACTCGTGCCCGCGTCTAGGGATATCGCGCGTCGGCACCTCGGACTGCGCGAATAAGCGCATCGAGGGTCGACTCCTCGAGCCCGCAGCTAGGCATTTCGCGCGTAGGCACCTCGGACTGCGCGAATAAGCGCTTCGAGGGTTGACTCCTCGAGCCCGCGGCTAGGCATTTCGCGCGTCGGTACCTCGGACTGCGCGAATAAGCGCATCGAGGGTCGACTCCTCGAGCCCGTGGCTAGGAATTTCGCGTGTCGATACCTCGGACTGTGCGAACTAGCACGTGGCGTGTCGACTCCTCGAGACCGCGGCTGGGAATTTCGCGTATCGACACCTGGGACTGCGCGGAGAAGCGGATCGAGGGTCGACTCCTCGAACCCGCGGCGAGGCAATTCGCGCGTCGGCACTTCGGCTTGCGCGAATAAGTCCATCGAAGGTTGACTCCTCGAGCCCGCGGCTAGGCATTTAGCGCGTCGGCACCTCGGACTGCGCGAATAAGCGCATCGAGGGTCGACTCCTCGAGCCCGCCGCTAGGAATTTCGCGCGTCGGCACCTCGGACTGCGCGAATAAGCGTATCGAGGGTCGACTCGTCGAGCCCGCGGCTAGGAATTTCGCGTGTTGACACCTCGGACTGCGCTAATAAGCGCATCGAGGGTCGACCCCTCGGGCCCACGGCAAGGCATATCATGCGTCGCCACCTCGGACTGCGCGAATAAGCGCATCGAGGGTCGACTCCTCGAGCCTGCGGCTACGCATATCGAGCGTCGGCACCTCGGACTGCGCGAATCAGCGCATGGACGGTTGACTCCTCGAGCCCGCGGCTAGGCATTTCGCGCGTCGGCCCCTCGGACTTCGCGAATAAGCGCATCGAGGGTCGTCTCCTCGAGCCCGCGGCAAGGAATTTCGCGTGTCGACACCTCGGACTGCGCGAATAAGCGCATCGAGGATCGACTCCTCGAGCCCGCGGCTAGGCATTTCGCGCGTCGGCACCTCGAACTGCGCGAAAAGCGCATCGAGGGTTGACTTCTCGAGCCCGCGGCTAGGCATTTCGCGCGTCGGCACCAGGGACTGTGCGAATAAGCGCATCGAGTGTCGACTCCTCGAGACCGCGGCTAGGCATTTCGCCCGTCGGCACCTGGGACTGTGCGAATAAGCGCATCGCGGGATGACTCCTCGAGGCCGCGGCTACGCTTTTCACGCGTCGGCACCTCGAACTGCGCGAATAAGCGCGTCGAGGGTGGACTTCTCGAGCCCGCGGCTAGGCATTTCGCGCGTCCGCACCAGGGACTGCGCGAATAAGCGCATCGAGTGTCGACTCCTCGAGCCCGCGGCTAGGCATTTCGCCCGTCGGCAACTGGGACTGTGCGAATAAGCGCATCGCGGGATGACTCCTCGAGGCCGCGGCTAGGCTTTTCACGCGTCGGCACCTCGAACTGCGCGAATAAGCGCGTCGAGGGTGGACTTCTCGAGCCCGCGGCTAGGCATTTCGCGCGTCGGCACCAGGGACTGCGCGAATAAGCGCATCGAGTGTCGACTCCTCGACACCGCGGATAGGCATTTCGCGCGTCGGCACCTGGGACTGTGCGAATAAGCGCATCGCGGGTTGACTCCTCGAGCCCGCGGCTAGGCATTTCACGCGTCGGCACCTCCGACTGCGCGAATAAGCGCATCGAGGGTCGACTCCTCGAGCCCGCGGCTAGGCATTTCGCGCGTCGACACCTCGGACTACGCGAATAAGCGCATCGAGGGTCGACTCCTCGAGGCCGCCGCTACGAATGTCGCGCGTCGACACCCCTGACTGCGCGAATAAGTGCATCGAGGGTCGACTCCTCGAGCCCGCGGCTAGGAACTTCGCGCATCGTCACCTCGGACTGCGCGAATAAGCGTATCGAGGGTCGACTCCTCGAGGCCGCGGCTAGGCATTTCGCGCGTCGGCACCTAGGACTGCGCGAATAAGCGCATCGAGGGTCGACTCCTCGAGCCCGCGGCTAGGCATTTCGCGTGTCGACACCTCGGACTGCGCGAATAGGCGCATCGAGGGTTGACTCCTCGAGCCCGCGGGTACGAATTTCGCGCGTCGACACCTCGCACTGCGCGAATAAGCGCATCCAGGGTTGACTCCTCGATCCCGCGGCTAGGCATTTCGCGAGCGGCACCTCGGACTGCGCGAATAAGCGCATCGAGGGTCGACTCCTCGAGCCCGCGGCTAGACATTTCGCGCGTCGGCTCCTCGGACTGCGCGAATAAGCGCATCGAGGGTCGACTCCTCCGGCCCGCGGCTAGGAATTTCGTGCGTCGGCACCTCGGACTGCACGAACAAGCGCATCGAGTGTCGACTCCTCGAGCCCGCGACTAGCATTTCGCGCTTCGGCACCTCGGACTGCGCGAATAAGCGCATCGAGGGTCGACTCCTCGAGCCCGCGGCTAGGAATTTCGCGTGTCGACACCTAGGACTGCGCGAATAAGCGCATCGAGGGTCGACTCCTCGAGCCCGCGGCTACGCATTTCGCGCGTCGGCACCTCGAACTGCGCGAATAAGCACATCGTGGGTGGACTCCTCGAGCCCACGGCTAGGAATTTCGCGTGTCGACACCTCGGACTGCGCGAATCAGCGCATCGAGTGTCGACTCCTGGAGCCCGCGGTAGAAATTTCGCGCGTCGACACCTCGCACTGCGCGAATAAGCGCATCCAGGGTTGACTCCTCGAGCCCGCGGCTAGGCATTTCGCGAGAGGCACCTCGGACTGCGCAAATAAGCGCATCGAGGGTCGACTCCTCGAGCCCGCGGCTAGACATTTCGCGCGTCGGCTCCTCTGACTGCGCGAATAAGCGCATCGAGGGTCGACTCCTCGAGCCCGCGGCTAGGCATTTCGCGAGAGGCACCTCGGACTGCGCAAATAAGCGCACCGAGGGTCGACTCCTCGAGCCCGCGTCTAGGCATTTCGCGCGTCGGCCCCTCGGAATTTGCGAATAATCGCATCGAGGGTCTACTCCTCGGGCCCGCGGCTAGGAATTTCGTGTGTAGACACGTGGGGCTGCTCGAATAAGCGCATCCGGGGTTGACTCCTCGAGCCCGCGGGTACGAATTTCGCGCGTCGACACCTCGCACTGCGCGAATAAGCGCATCCAGGGTTGACTCCTCGATACCGCGGCTAGGCATTTCGCGAGCGGCACCTCGGACTGCGCGAATAAGCGCATCGAGGGTCGACTCCTCGAGCCCGCGGCTAGACATTTCGCGCGTCGGCTCCTCGGACTGCGCGAATAAGCGCATCGAGGGTCGACTCCTCCGGCCCGCGGCTAGGAATTTCGTGCGTCGGCACCTCGGACTGCACGAACAAGCGCATCGAGTGTCGACTCCTCGAGCCCGCGACTAGCATTTCGCGCTTCGGCACCTCGGACTGCGCGAATAAGCGCATCGAGGGTCGACTCCTCGAGCCCGCGGCTAGGAATTTCGCGTGTCGACACCTAGGACTGCGCGAATAAGCGCATCGAGGGTCGACTCCTCGAGCCCGCGGCTACGCATTTCGCGCGTCGGCACCTCGAACTGCGCGAATAAGCACATCGTGGGTGGACTCCTCGAGCCCACGGCTAGGAATTTCGCGTGTCGACACCTCGGACTGCGCGAATCAGCGCATCGAGTGTCGACTCCTGGAGCCCGCGGTAGAAATTTCGCGCGTCGACACCTCGCACTGCGCGAATAAGCGCATCCAGGGTTGACTCCTCGAGCCCGCGGCTAGGCATTTCGCGAGAGGCACCTCGGACTGCGCAAATAAGCGCATCGAGGGTCGACTCCTCGAGCCCGCGGCTAGACATTTCGCGCGTCGGCTCCTCTGACTGCGCGAATAAGCGCATCGAGGGTCGACTCCTCGAGCCCGCGGCTAGGCATTTCGCGAGAGGCACCTCGGACTGCGCAAATAAGCGCACCGAGGGTCGACCCCTCGAGCCCGCGTCTAGGCATTTCGCGCGTCGGCCCCTCGGAATTTGCGAATAATCGCATCGAGGGTCGACTCCTCGGGCCCGCGGCTAGGAATTTCGTGTGTAGACACTTCGGACTGCTCGAATAAGCGCATCCGGGGTTGACTCCTCAAGCCCGCGGCTAGGCATTTCGCGCGTCGTCACCTCGGACTGCGCGAATAAGCGCATCGAGGGTCGACTCCTCGAGCCCGCGGTTAGGCAATTCGCGCGTCTGCCCCTCGGACTGCGCGAATAAGCGCATCGAGGATCGACTCCTCTAGCCCGCGGCTAGGAATTTCGCGTGTCGATACCTCGGACTGTGCGAATAAGCGCATCGAGGGTTGACTCCTCGAGCCCGCAGCTAGGCATTTCGCGCGTCGGCACCTCGGACTGCGCGAATAAGCGCATCGAGGGTCGACTCCTCGAGCCCGCGGTTAGGGAATTCGCCCGTTGGCACCTCGGACTGCGGGAATAAGCGCATCGAGGGTCGATTCCTCGAGCCCGCGGCTAGGAATTTCGCGTGTTGACACCTCGGACTGCGCGAATAAGCGTATCGAGGGTCAACTCCTCGAGCCCGCAGCTGGTCATTTCGCGCGTCGGCACCTCGGACTGCGCGAATAAGCGCATCGAGGGTTGACTCCTCGAGCCCGCGGCTAGACACTTCGCAGGCAGGACCTCGGACTACGCGAATAAGCGCATCCTGGGTGGACTCCTCGAGCCCGCGGCTGGTCATTTCGCGCGTCGGCACCTCAGACTGCGCGAATAAGCGCATCGAGGGTCGACTCGTCGAGGCCGCGGCTACGAATGTCGCGCGTCGGCACCTCGGCCTGCGCGAATAAGCGCATCGAGGGTCGACTCCTCGAGCCCGCGGCTAGGCATTTTGCGCGTAGGCACCTCGGACTGCGCGAATAAGCGTATCGAGGGTCGACTCCTCGAGCCCGCGGCTAGGAATTTCGCGTGTCGATACCTCGGACTGCGCGAACGAGCGCGTGGTGTGTCGACTCCTCGAGACGGCGGCTAGGAATTTCGCGTATCGAAGCCTGGGACTGCGCGTATAAGCGCATCGAGGGTCGACTCCTCGAGCCCGCGGTTAGGTATTTCGCGCGTTGGCACCTCGGACTGCGCGAATAAGTCCATCGAAGGCTGACTGCTCAAGCCCGCCGCTAGGCATTTCGCGCGTGGGCACCTCGGACTGCGCGAATAAGCGCATCGAGGGTCAAATTCTCGAACCCGCGGCTAGGAATTTCGCGTGTCGATACCTTGGACTGCGCGAAAAAGCGCGTGGTGTGTCGACTCCTCGAGACGGCGGCTAGGAATTTCACGTATCAACACCTGGGACAGCGCGAATAAGCGCATCGAGGGTCGACTCCTCGAGCCCGCGGTTAGGCATTTCGCGCGTTGGCACCTCGGACTGCGCGAATAAGCGCATCGACGGTTGACTCCACGAGCCCGCGGCTAGGCATATCGCGCGTCGGCACCTCGGACTGCGCGAATAAGCGCATCGAGGGTAGACTCCTCGAGCCCGCGGCTAGGAACTTCACGTGTCGGCAACTCGCACTGCGCGAATCAGCGCATCGAGGGTTGACTCCTCGAGCCCGCGGCTACGCAATTCGCGCGTCGGCACCTCGGACTGCGCGAATATGCGCATCGAGGTTGACTCCTCGATGCCCGCGGCTAGGCATATCGCGCGTCCGCACCTCGGACTGCGCGAATAAGCGCATCGAGGGTAGACTCCTCGAGCCCGCCGATAGGGATATCGCGCGTCGGCACCTCGGACTGCCCGAATCAGCGCATCGAGGGTTGACTCCTCGCGCCCGCGGCTAGGCATTTCGCGCGTAGGCACCTCGGACTGAGCGAATAGGCGCATCGAGGGTCGACTCCTCGAGCCCGCGGCTAGGCATTTGGCGAGTAGGCACCTCGGACTGCGCGAATAAGCGTATCGAGGGTCGACTCCTCGACCCCGCGGCTAGGAATTTCGCGCGTCCGCACCTCGGACTGCGCGAATAAGCGCATCGAGGGTTGACTCCTCGAGCCCGCGGCTAGGAACTTCGCGTGTCGGCAACTCGCACTGCGCGAATAAGCGCATCGAGGGTTGACTCCTCGAGCCCGCGGCGAGGCATTTCGCGCGTCGGCACTTCGGCTTGCGCGAATAAGTCCTTCGAATATTGACTCCTCGAGCCCGCCGCTAGGCATTTCGCGCGTCGGCACCTCGGAGTGCGCGAATAAGCGCATCGAGGGTCCACTTCTCGAGCCCGCGGCTAGGAATTTCGCGGGTCGGCACCTCGGACTGCGCGAATAAGCTCATCGAGGGTCGACACCTCGAGCCCGCGGAGAGGCATTTCGCGCGTCGAAATCACGGACTGCGCGTATAAGCGCATCGAGGGTCGACTCCTCGAGCCCGCGTCTAGGCATTTCGCGAGTCGGCACCTCCGACTGCATGAATAAGCGCTTCGAGTGACGACAACTCGTGCCCGCGTCTAGGGATATCGCGCGTCGGCACCTCGGACTGCGCGAATAAGCGCATCGAGGGTCGACTCCTCGAGCCCGCAGCTAGGCATTTCGCGCGTAGGCACCTCGGACTGCGCGAATAAGCGCTTCGAGGGTTGACTCCTCGAGCCCGCGGCTAGGCATTTCGCGCGTCGGTACCTCGGACTGCGCGAATAAGCGCATCGAGTGTCGACTCCTCGAGCCCGTGGCTAGGAATTTCGCGTGTCGATACCTCGGACTGTGCGAACTAGCACGTGGCGTGTCGACTCCTCGAGACCGCGGCTGGGAATTTCGCGTATCGACACCTGGGACTGCGCGGAGAAGCGGATCGAGGGTCGACTCCTCGAACCCGCGGGGAGGCAATTCGCGCGTCGGCACTTCGGCTTGCGCGAATAAGTCCATCGAAGGTTGACTCCTCGAGCCCGCGGCTAGGCATTTAGCGCGTCGGCACCTCGGACTGCGCGAATAAGCGTATCGAGGGTCGACTCGTCGAGCCCGCGGCTAGGAATTTCGCGTGTTGACACCTCGGACTGCGCTAATAAGCGCATCGAGGGTCGACCCCTCGGGCCCACGGCAAGGCATATCATGCGTCGCCACCTCGGACTGCGCGAATAAGCGCATCGAGGGTCGACTCCTCGAGCCCGCGGCTACGCATATCGAGCGTCGGCACCTCGGACTGCGCGAATAAGCGCATCGAAGGTTGACTCCTCGACCCCGCGGCTGGTCATTTCGCGCGTCCGCACCTCGGACTGCGCGAATGAGCTCATCGAGGGTCGACTCCTCGAGCCCGCGGCGAGGCATTTCGCGCGTCGAAACCACGGACTGCGCGTATAAGCGCATCGAGGGCCGACTCCTCGAGCCAGCGTCTAGGCATTTCGCGCGTCGGCACCTCCGATTGCGTGAATAAGCGCATCGAGGGTCGACTCCTCGAGCCCGCGACTAGGCATTTCGCGCGTCGGCACCTCGGACTACGCGAATAAGCGCATCCTGTGTGGACTCCTCGAGCCCGCGGCTGGTCATTTCGCGCGTCGGCACCTCAGACTGCGCGAATAAGCGCATCGAGGGTCGACTCGTCGAGGCCGCGGCTACGAATGTCGCGCGTCGGCACCTCGGACTGCGCGAATAAGCGCATCGAGAGTCGACTCCTCGAGCCTGCGGCTAGGAATTTCGCGTATCGACACCTCGGACTGCCCGAATGAGCGCATCGAGGGTTGACTCCTCGAGCCCGCGGCTAGGCATATCGCGCGTCGGCACCTCGGCCTGCGCGAATAAGCGCATCGAGGGTCGACTCCTCGAGCCCGCGGCTAGGCATTTTGCGCGTAGGCACCTCGGACTGCGCGAATAAGCGTATCGAGGGTCGACTCCTCGAGCCCGCGGCTAGGAATTTCGCGTGTCGATACCTCGGAATGCGCGAACGAGCGCGTGGTGTGTCGACTCCTCGAGACGGCGGCTAGGAATTTCGCGTATCGAAGCCTGGGACTGCGCGTATAAGCGCATCGAGGGTCGACTCCTCGAGCCCGCGGTTAGGTATTTCGCGCGTTGGCACCTCGGACTGCGCGAATAAGTCCATCGAAGGCTGACTCCTCGAGCCCGCCGCTAGGCATTTCGCGCGTGGGCACCTCGGACTGCGCGAATAAGCGCATCGAGGGTCAAATTCTCGAACCCGCGGCTAGGAATTTCGCGTGTCGATACCTTGGACTGCGCGAAAAAGCGCGTGGTGTGTCGACTCCTCGAGACGGCGGCTAGGAATTTCACGTATCGACACCTGGGACAGCGCGAATAAGCGCATCGAGGGTTGACTCCTCGAGCCCGCGGTTAGGCATTTCGCGCGTTGGCACCTCGGACTGCGCGAATAAGCGCATCGACGGTTGTCTCCACGAGCCCGCGGCTAGGCATATCGCGCGTCGGCACCTCGGACTGCGCGAATAAGCGCATCGAGGGTAGACTCCTCGAGCCCGCGGCTAGGAACTTCACGTGTCGGCAACTCGCACTGCGCGAATCAGCGCATCGAGGGTTGACTCCTCGAGCCCGCCGATAGGGATATCGCGCGTCGGCATCTCGGACTGCCCGAATCAGCGCATCGAGGGTTGGCTCCTCGCGCCCGCGGCTAGGCATTTGGCGAGTAGGCACCTCGGACTGCGCGAATAAGCGTATCGAGGGTCGACTCCTCGACCCCGCGGCTAGGAATTTCGCGTGTCGATACCTTGGACTGCGCGAAAAAGCGCGTGGTGTGTCGACTCCTCGAGACGGCGGCTAGGAATTTCACGTATCGACACCTGGGACTGCGCGAATAAGCGCATCGAGGGTCGACTCCTCGAGCCCGCGGTTAGGCATTTCGCGTGTCGGCAACTCGCACTGCGCGAATAAGCGCATCGAGGGTTGACTCCTCGAGCCCGCGGCGAGGCATTTCGCGCGTCGGCACTTCGGCTTGCGCGAATAAGTCCTTCGAATGTTGTCTCCTCGAGCCCGCCGCTAGGCATTTCGCGCGTCGGCACCTCGGAGTGCGCGAATAAGCGCATCGAGGGTCGACTTCTCGAGCCCGCGGCTAGGAATTTCGCGGGTCGGCACCTCGGACTGCGCGAATAAGCTCATCGAGGGTCGACACCTCGAGCCCGCGGAGAGGCATTTCGCGCGTCGAAATCACGGACTGCGCGTATAAGCGCATCGAGGGTCGACTCCTCGAGCCCGCGTCTAGGCATTTCGCGAGTCGGCACCTCCGACTGCGTGAATAAGCGCTTCCAGTGACGACAACTCGTGCCCGCGTCTAGGGATATCGCGCGTCGGCACCTCGGACTGCGCGAATAAGCGCATCGAGGGTCGACTCCTCGAGCCCGCAGCTAGGCATTTCGCGCGTAGGCACCTCGGACTGCGCGAATAAGCGCTTCGAGGGTTGACTCCTCGAGCCCGCGGCTAGGCATTTCGCGCGTCGGTACCTCGGACTGCGCGAATAAGCGCATCGAGGGTCGACTCCTCGAGCCCGTGGCTAGGAATTTCGCGTGTCGATACCTCGGACTGTGCGAACTAGCACGTGGCGTGTCGACTCCTCGAGACCGCGGCTGGGAATTTCGCGTATCGACACCTGGGACTGCGCGGAGAAGCGGATCGAGGGTCGACTCCTCGAACCCGCGGCGAGGCAATTCGCGCGTCGGCACTTCGGCTTGCGCGAATAAGTCCATCGAAGGTTGACTCCTCGAGCCCGCGGCTAGGCATTTAGCGCGTCGGCACCTCGGACTGCGCGAATAAGCGCATCGAGGGTCGACTCCTCGAGCCCGCCGCTAGGAATTTCGCGCGTCGGCACCTCGGACTGCGCGAATAAGCGTATCGAGGGTCGACTCGTCGAGCCCGCGGCTAGGAATTTCGCGTGTTGACACCTCGGACTGCGCTAATAAGCGCATCGAGGGTCGACCCCTCGGGCCCACGGCAAGGCATATCATGCGTCGCCACCTCGGACTGCGCGAATAAGCGCATCGAGGGTCGACTCCTCGAGCCTGCGGCTACGCATATCGAGCGTCGGCACCTCGGACTGCGCGAATAAGCGCATGGACGGTTGACTCCTCGAGCCCGCGGCTAGGCATTTCGCGCGTCGGCCCCTCGGACTTCGCGAATAAGCGCATCGAGGGTCGTCTCCTCGAGCCCGCGGCAAGGAATTTCGCGTGTCGACACCTCGGACTGCGCGAATAAGCGCATCGAGGATCGACTCCTCGAGCCCGCGGCTAGGCATTTCGCGCGTCGGCACCTCGAACTGCGCGAAAAGCGCATCGAGGGTTGACTTCTCGAGCCCGCGGCTAGGCATTTCGCGCGTCGGCACCAGGGACTGTGCGAATAAGCGCATCGAGTGTCGACTCCTCGAGACCGCGGCTAGGCATTTCGCCCGTCGGCACCTGGGACTGTGCGAATAAGCGCATCGCGGGATGACTCCTCGAGGCCGCGGCTACGCTTTTCACGCGTCGGCACCTCGAACTGCGCGAATAAGCGCGTCGAGGGTGGACTTCTCGAGCCCGCGGCTAGGCATTTCGCGCGTCCGCACCAGGGACTGCGCGAATAAGCGCATCGAGTGTCGACTCCTCGAGCCCGCGGCTAGGCATTTCGCCCGTCGGCAACTGGGACTGTGCGAATAAGCGCATCGCGGGATGACTCCTCGAGGCCGCGGCTAGGCTTTTCACGCGTCGGCACCTCGAACTGCGCGAATAAGCGCGTCGAGGGTGGACTTCTCGAGCCCGCGGCTAGGCATTTCGCGCGTCGGCACCAGGGACTGCGCGAATAAGCGCATCGAGTGTCGACTCCTCGACACCGCGGATAGGCATTTCGCGCGTCGGCACCTGGGACTGTGCGAATAAGCGCATCGCGGGTTGACTCCTCGAGCCCGCGGCTAGGCATTTCACGCGTCGGCACCTCCGACTGCGCGAATAAGCGCATCGAGGGTCGACTCCTCGAGCCCGCGGCTAGGCATTTCGCGCGTCGACACCTCGGACTACGCGAATAAGCGCATCGAGGGTCGACTCCTCGAGGCCGCCGCTACGAATGTCGCGCGTCGACACCCCTGACTGCGCGAATAAGTGCATCGAGGGTCGACTCCTCGAGCCCGCGGCTAGGAACTTCGCGCATCGTCACCTCGGACTGCGCGAATAAGCGTATCGAGGGTCGACTCCTCGAGGCCGCGGCTAGGCATTTCGCGCGTCGGCACCTAGGACTGCGCGAATAAGCGCATCGAGGGTCGACTCCTCGAGCCCGCGGCTAGGCATTTCGCGTGTCGACACCTCGGACTGCGCGAATAGGCGCATCGAGGGTTGACTCCTCGAGCCCGCGGGTACGAATTTCGCGCGTCGACACCTCGCACTGCGCGAATAAGCGCATCCAGGGTTGACTCCTCGATCCCGCGGCTAGGCATTTCGCGAGCGGCACCTCGGACTGCGCGAATAAGCGCATCGAGGGTCGACTCCTCGAGCCCGCGGCTAGACATTTCGCGCGTCGGCTCCTCGGACTGCGCGAATAAGCGCATCGAGGGTCGACTCCTCCGGCCCGCGGCTAGGAATTTCGTGCGTCGGCACCTCGGACTGCACGAACAAGCGCATCGAGTGTCGACTCCTCGAGCCCGCGACTAGCATTTCGCGCTTCGGCACCTCGGACTGCGCGAATAAGCGCATCGAGGGTCGACTCCTCGAGCCCGCGGCTAGGAATTTCGCGTGTCGACACCTAGGACTGCGCGAATAAGCGCATCGAGGGTCGACTCCTCGAGCCCGCGGCTACGCATTTCGCGCGTCGGCACCTCGAACTGCGCGAATAAGCACATCGTGGGTGGACTCCTCGAGCCCACGGCTAGGAATTTCGCGTGTCGACACCTCGGACTGCGCGAATCAGCGCATCGAGTGTCGACTCCTGGAGCCCGCGGTAGAAATTTCGCGCGTCGACACCTCGCACTGCGCGAATAAGCGCATCCAGGGTTGACTCCTCGAGCCCGCGGCTAGGCATTTCGCGAGAGGCACCTCGGACTGCGCAAATAAGCGCATCGAGGGTCGACTCCTCGAGCCCGCGGCTAGACATTTCGCGCGTCGGCTCCTCTGACTGCGCGAATAAGCGCATCGAGGGTCGACTCCTCGAGCCCGCGGCTAGGCATTTCGCGAGAGGCACCTCGGACTGCGCAAATAAGCGCACCGAGGGTCGACTCCTCGAGCCCGCGTCTAGGCATTTCGCGCGTCGGCCCCTCGGAATTTGCGAATAATCGCATCGAGGGTCTACTCCTCGGGCCCGCGGCTAGGAATTTCGTGTGTAGACACGTGGGGCTGCTCGAATAAGCGCATCCGGGGTTGACTCCTCGAGCCCGCGGGTACGAATTTCGCGCGTCGACACCTCGCACTGCGCGAATAAGCGCATCCAGGGTTGACTCCTCGATACCGCGGCTAGGCATTTCGCGAGCGGCACCTCGGACTGCGCGAATAAGCGCATCGAGGGTCGACTCCTCGAGCCCGCGGCTAGACATTTCGCGCGTCGGCTCCTCGGACTGCGCGAATAAGCGCATCGAGGGTCGACTCCTCCGGCCCGCGGCTAGGAATTTCGTGCGTCGGCACCTCGGACTGCACGAACAAGCGCATCGAGTGTCGACTCCTCGAGCCCGCGACTAGCATTTCGCGCTTCGGCACCTCGGACTGCGCGAATAAGCGCATCGAGGGTCGACTCCTCGAGCCCGCGGCTAGGAATTTCGCGTGTCGACACCTAGGACTGCGCGAATAAGCGCATCGAGGGTCGACTCCTCGAGCCCGCGGCTACGCATTTCGCGCGTCGGCACCTCGAACTGCGCGAATAAGCACATCGTGGGTGGACTCCTCGAGCCCACGGCTAGGAATTTCGCGTGTCGACACCTCGGACTGCGCGAATCAGCGCATCGAGTGTCGACTCCTGGAGCCCGCGGTAGAAATTTCGCGCGTCGACACCTCGCACTGCGCGAATAAGCGCATCCAGGGTTGACTCCTCGAGCCCGCGGCTAGGCATTTCGCGAGAGGCACCTCGGACTGCGCAAATAAGCGCATCGAGGGTCGACTCCTCGAGCCCGCGGCTAGACATTTCGCGCGTCGGCTCCTCTGACTGCGCGAATAAGCGCATCGAGGGTCGACTCCTCGAGCCCGCGGCTAGGCATTTCGCGAGAGGCACCTCGGACTGCGCAAATAAGCGCACCGAGGGTCGACCCCTCGAGCCCGCGTCTAGGCATTTCGCGCGTCGGCCCCTCGGAATTTGCGAATAATCGCATCGAGGGTCGACTCCTCGGGCCCGCGGCTAGGAATTTCGTGTGTAGACACTTCGGACTGCTCGAATAAGCGCATCCGGGGTTGACTCCTCAAGCCCGCGGCTAGGCATTTCGCGCGTCGTCACCTCGGACTGCGCGAATAAGCGCATCGAGGGTCGACTCCTCGAGCCCGCGGTTAGGCAATTCGCGCGTCTGCCCCTCGGACTGCGCGAATAAGCGCATCGAGGATCGACTCCTCTAGCCCGCGGCTAGGAATTTCGCGTGTCGATACCTCGGACTGTGCGAATAAGCGCATCGAGGGTTGACTCCTCGAGCCCGCAGCTAGGCATTTCGCGCGTCGGCACCTCGGACTGCGCGAATAAGCGCATCGAGGGTCGACTCCTCGAGCCCGCGGTTAGGGAATTCGCCCGTTGGCACCTCGGACTGCGGGAATAAGCGCATCGAGGGTCGATTCCTCGAGCCCGCGGCTAGGAATTTCGCGTGTTGACACCTCGGACTGCGCGAATAAGCGTATCGAGGGTCAACTCCTCGAGCCCGCAGCTGGTCATTTCGCGCGTCGGCACCTCGGACTGCGCGAATAAGCGCATCGAGGGTTGACTCCTCGAGCCCGCGGCTAGACACTTCGCAGGCAGGACCTCGGACTACGCGAATAAGCGCATCCTGGGTGGACTCCTCGAGCCCGCGGCTGGTCATTTCGCGCGTCGGCACCTCAGACTGCGCGAATAAGCGCATCGAGGGTCGACTCGTCGAGGCCGCGGCTACGAATGTCGCGCGTCGGCACCTCGGCCTGCGCGAATAAGCGCATCGAGGGTCGACTCCTCGAGCCCGCGGCTAGGCATTTTGCGCGTAGGCACCTCGGACTGCGCGAATAAGCGTATCGAGGGTCGACTCCTCGAGCCCGCGGCTAGGAATTTCGCGTGTCGATACCTCGGACTGCGCGAACGAGCGCGTGGTGTGTCGACTCCTCGAGACGGCGGCTAGGAATTTCGCGTATCGAAGCCTGGGACTGCGCGTATAAGCGCATCGAGGGTCGACTCCTCGAGCCCGCGGTTAGGTATTTCGCGCGTTGGCACCTCGGACTGCGCGAATAAGTCCATCGAAGGCTGACTGCTCAAGCCCGCCGCTAGGCATTTCGCGCGTGGGCACCTCGGACTGCGCGAATAAGCGCATCGAGGGTCAAATTCTCGAACCCGCGGCTAGGAATTTCGCGTGTCGATACCTTGGACTGCGCGAAAAAGCGCGTGGTGTGTCGACTCCTCGAGACGGCGGCTAGGAATTTCACGTATCAACACCTGGGACAGCGCGAATAAGCGCATCGAGGGTCGACTCCTCGAGCCCGCGGTTAGGCATTTCGCGCGTTGGCACCTCGGACTGCGCGAATAAGCGCATCGACGGTTGACTCCACGAGCCCGCGGCTAGGCATATCGCGCGTCGGCACCTCGGACTGCGCGAATAAGCGCATCGAGGGTAGACTCCTCGAGCCCGCGGCTAGGAACTTCACGTGTCGGCAACTCGCACTGCGCGAATCAGCGCATCGAGGGTTGACTCCTCGAGCCCGCGGCTACGCAATTCGCGCGTCGGCACCTCGGACTGCGCGAATATGCGCATCGAGGTTGACTCCTCGATGCCCGCGGCTAGGCATATCGCGCGTCCGCACCTCGGACTGCGCGAATAAGCGCATCGAGGGTAGACTCCTCGAGCCCGCCGATAGGGATATCGCGCGTCGGCACCTCGGACTGCCCGAATCAGCGCATCGAGGGTTGACTCCTCGCGCCCGCGGCTAGGCATTTCGCGCGTAGGCACCTCGGACTGAGCGAATAGGCGCATCGAGGGTCGACTCCTCGAGCCCGCGGCTAGGCATTTGGCGAGTAGGCACCTCGGACTGCGCGAATAAGCGTATCGAGGGTCGACTCCTCGACCCCGCGGCTAGGAATTTCGCGCGTCCGCACCTCGGACTGCGCGAATAAGCGCATCGAGGGTTGACTCCTCGAGCCCGCGGCTAGGAACTTCGCGTGTCGGCAACTCGCACTGCGCGAATAAGCGCATCGAGGGTTGACTCCTCGAGCCCGCGGCGAGGCATTTCGCGCGTCGGCACTTCGGCTTGCGCGAATAAGTCCTTCGAATATTGACTCCTCGAGCCCGCCGCTAGGCATTTCGCGCGTCGGCACCTCGGAGTGCGCGAATAAGCGCATCGAGGGTCCACTTCTCGAGCCCGCGGCTAGGAATTTCGCGGGTCGGCACCTCGGACTGCGCGAATAAGCTCATCGAGGGTCGACACCTCGAGCCCGCGGAGAGGCATTTCGCGCGTCGAAATCACGGACTGCGCGTATAAGCGCATCGAGGGTCGACTCCTCGAGCCCGCGTCTAGGCATTTCGCGAGTCGGCACCTCCGACTGCATGAATAAGCGCTTCGAGTGACGACAACTCGTGCCCGCGTCTAGGGATATCGCGCGTCGGCACCTCGGACTGCGCGAATAAGCGCATCGAGGGTCGACTCCTCGAGCCCGCAGCTAGGCATTTCGCGCGTAGGCACCTCGGACTGCGCGAATAAGCGCTTCGAGGGTTGACTCCTCGAGCCCGCGGCTAGGCATTTCGCGCGTCGGTACCTCGGACTGCGCGAATAAGCGCATCGAGTGTCGACTCCTCGAGCCCGTGGCTAGGAATTTCGCGTGTCGATACCTCGGACTGTGCGAACTAGCACGTGGCGTGTCGACTCCTCGAGACCGCGGCTGGGAATTTCGCGTATCGACACCTGGGACTGCGCGGAGAAGCGGATCGAGGGTCGACTCCTCGAACCCGCGGGGAGGCAATTCGCGCGTCGGCACTTCGGCTTGCGCGAATAAGTCCATCGAAGGTTGACTCCTCGAGCCCGCGGCTAGGCATTTAGCGCGTCGGCACCTCGGACTGCGCGAATAAGCGTATCGAGGGTCGACTCGTCGAGCCCGCGGCTAGGAATTTCGCGTGTTGACACCTCGGACTGCGCTAATAAGCGCATCGAGGGTCGACCCCTCGGGCCCACGGCAAGGCATATCATGCGTCGCCACCTCGGACTGCGCGAATAAGCGCATCGAGGGTCGACTCCTCGAGCCCGCGGCTACGCATATCGAGCGTCGGCACCTCGGACTGCGCGAATAAGCGCATCGAAGGTTGACTCCTCGAGCCCGCGGCTACGCATTTCGCGCGTCGGCCCCTCGGACTTCGCGAATGAGCGCATCGAGGGTCGTCTCCTCGAGCCCGCGGCAAGGAATTTCGCGTGTCGACACCTCGGACTGCGCGAATAAGCGCATCGAGGATCGACTCCTCGAGCCCGCGGCTAGGCATTTCGCGCGTCGGCACCTCGAACTGCGCGAATAAGCGCGTCGAGGGTGGACTTCTCGAGCCCGCGGCTAGGCATTTCGCGCGTGGCACCAGGGACTGCGCGAATAAGCGCATCGAGTGTCGACTCCTCGACACCGCGGATAGGCATTTCGCGCGTCGGCACCTGGGACTGTGCGAATAAGCGCATCGCGGGTTGACTCCTCGAGCCCGCGGCTAGGCATTTCACGCGTCGGCACCTCCGACTGCGCGAATAAGCGCATCGAGCGTCGACACCTCGAGCCCGCGGCTAGGCATTTCGCCCGTCGGCACCTGGGACTGTGCGAATAAGCGCATCGCGGGATGACTCCTCGAGGCCGCGGCTAGGCTTTTCACGCGTCGGCACCTCGAACTGCGCGAATAAGCGCGTCGAGGGTGGACTTCTCGAGCCCGCGGCTAGGCATTTCGCGCGTCGGCACCAGGGACTGCGCGAATAAGCGCATCGAGGGTCGACTCCTCGAGCCCGCGGCTAGGCATTTCGCGCGTCGGCACCTCGGACTGCGCGAATAAGCGCATCGCGGGTTGACTCCTCGAGCCCGCGGCTAGGCATTTCACGCGTCGGCACTTCGGCTTGCGCGAATATGTCCTTCGAAGGTTGACTCCTCGATCCCGTCGCTAGGCATTTCGCGCGTCGTCACCTCGCACTGCGCGAATAAGCGCATCGAGGATCGACTTCTCGAGCCCGCGGCTAGGAATTTCGCACGTCGGCACCTCGGACTGCGCGAGTACGCGCATCGAGGTTGACTCCTCGAGCCCGCAGCTAGGCATATCGCGCGTCGGCACCTCGGACTGCGCGAATAAGCGCATCAAGGGTTGACTCCTCGAGCCCGCGGCTAGGAACTTCACGTGTCGGCACCTCGGACTGCGCGAATAAGCGCATCGAGGGTTGACTCCTCTTGCCCGCGGCGAGGCAATTCGCACGTCGGCACTTCGGCTTGCGCGAACGAGCGCGTGGTGTGTCGACTCCTCGAGACGGCGGCTAGGAATTTCGCGTATCGAAGCCTGGGACTGCGCGTATAAGCGCATCGAGGGTCGACTCCTCGAGCCCGCGGTTAGGTATTTCGCGCGTTGGCACCTCGGACTGCGCGAATAAGTCCATCGAAGGCTGACTCCTCGAGCCCGCCGCTAGGCATTTCGCGCGTGGGCACCTCGGACTGCGCGAATAAGCGAATCGAGGGTCAAGTTCTCGAACCCGCGGCTAGGAATTTCGCGTGTTGATACCTTGGACTGCGCGAAAAACGCGTGGTGTGTCGACTCCTCGAGACGGCGACTAGGAATTTCAGGTATCGACACCTGGGACTGCGCGAATAAGCGCATCGAGGGTCGACGCCTCGAGCCCGCGGTTAGGCATTTCGCGCGTTGGCACCTCGGACTGCGCGAATAAGCGCATCGAGGGTCGACTCCTCGAGCCCGTGGCTAGGAATTTCGCGTGTCGATACCTCGGACTGTGCGAACTAGCACGTGGTGTGTCGACTCCTCGAGCCCGCGGCTAGGCATTTCGCGCGTCGACACCAGGGACTGCGCGAATAAGCGCATCGAGTGTCGACTCCTCGAGACCGCGGCTAGGCATTTCGCGCGTCGGCACCTGGGACTGTGCGAATAAGCGCATCTCGCGTTGACTCCTGGAGCCCGCGGCTAGGCATTTCACGCGTCGGCACCTCCGACTGCGCGAATAAGCGTATCGAGGGTCGACTCCTCGAGCCCGCGGCTAGGAATTTGGCGTGTCGACACCTCGGACTGCGCGAATAAGCGCATCGAAGGTTGACTCCTCGATCCCGCAGCTAAGCATTTCGCGCGTCGGCACCTCGGACTGCGCGAATAAGCGCATCGAGGGTCGACTCCTCGAGCCCGCGGCTAGGAACTTCACGTGTCGGCAACTCGCACTGCGCGAATAAGCGCATCGAGGGTCGACTCCTCGAGCCCGCGGCTAGGAATTTCGCGTGTCGACAACTCGGACTGTGAAAATCAGCGCATGGAGGGTTGACTCCTCGAGCCCGCGGCTAAGCATTTCGCGCGTAGGCACCTCGGACTGCGCGAATAAGCGCATCGAGGGTCGACTCCTCGAGCCCGTGGCTAGGAATTTCGCGTGTCGATACCTCGGACTGTGCGAACTAGAACGTGGTGTGTCGACTCCTCGAGACCGCGGCTGGGAATTTCGCGTGTCGACACCTGGGACTGCGCGGAGAAGCGCATCGGGGGTCGACTCCTCGAACCCGCGGTTAGGCATTTCGCGCGTTGGCACCTCGGACTGCGCGAATAAGCACATCGAGGGTTGACTCCTCGAGCCCGCGACTAGGCATTTCGCGCGTCGGCACCTAGGACTGCGCGAGTACGCGCATCGAGGTTGACTCCTCGAGCCCGCAGCTAGGCATATCGCGCGTCGGCACCTCGCACTGCGCGAATAAGCGCATCAAGGGTTGACTCCTCGAGCCGACGGCTAGGAACTTCACGTGTCGGCACCTCGGACTGCGCGAATAAGCGCATCGAGGGTTGACTCCTCGAGCCCGCGGCGAGGCAATTCGCTCGTCGGCACTTCGGCTTGCGCGAATAAGTCCATCGAAGGTTGACTCCTCGAGCCCGCGGCTAGGCATTTAGCGCGTCGGCACCTCGGACTGCGCGAATAAGCGCATCGAGGGTCGACTCCTCGAGCCCGCGGCTAAGCATTTCGCGCGTAGGCACCTCGGACTGCGCGAATAAGCGCATCGAGGGTCGACTCCTCGAGCCCGCGGCTAGGGATATCGCGCGTCGGCACCTCGGACTGCGCGAATAAGCGCATCGAGGGTTGACTCCTCGAGCCCGCGGCTGGTCATTTCGCGCGTCGGCAACTCGGACTGCGCGAATAAGCGCATCCAGGGTGGACTCCTCGACCCCGCGGCTTATCATTTCGCGCGTCGGCACCTCGGACTGCGCGAATAAGCTCATCGAGGGTCGACTCCTCGAGCCCGCGGTGAGGCATTTCGCACGTCGAAACCACGGACTGCGCGTATAAGCGCATCGAGGGTCGACTCCTCGAGCCAGCGTCTAGGCATTTCGCGCGTCGGCACCTCCGACTGCGTGAATAAGCGCATCGAGGGTCGACTCCTCGAGCCCGCGACTTGGCATTTCGCGCGTCGGCACCTCGGACTGCGCGAATAAGCGCATCGAGGGTCGACTCCTCGAGCCCGCGGCTGGTCATTTCGCGCGCCGGCACCTCAGACTGCGCGAATAAGCGCATCGAGGGTCGACTCGTCGAGGCCGCGGCTACGAATTTCGCGCGTGGGCACCTCGGACTGCGCGAATAAGCGCATCGAGAGTCGACTCCTCGAGCCCGCGGCTAGGAATTTCACGTATCGACACCTCGGACTGCCCGAATCAGCGCATCGAGGGTTGACTGCTCGAGCCCGCGGCTAGGCATTTCGCGCGTCGGCACCTCGGACTGCGCGAATAAGCGCATCGAGGGTCGACTCGTAGAGGCCGCGGCTACGAATTTCGCGCGTGGGCACCTCGGACTGCGCGAATAAGCGCATCGAGAGTCGACTCCTCGAGCCCGCGGCTAGGAATTTCACGTATCGACACCTCGGACTGCCCGAATCAGCGCATCGAGGGTTGACTCCTCGAGCCCGCGGCTAGGCATTTCGCGCGTCGGCACCTCGGACTGCGCGAATAAGCGCATCGAGGGTCGACTCCTCGAGCCCGCGTCAAGGCATTTCGCGCGTAGGCACCTCGGACTGCGCGAATAAGCGTATCGAGGGTCGACTCCTCGAGCCCGCAGCTAGGAATTTCGCGTGTCGATACCTCGGACTGCGCGAACAAGCGCGTGGTGTGTCGACTCCTCGAGACGGCGGCTAGCAATTTCGCGTATCGAAGCCTGGGACTGCGCGTATAAGCGCATCGAGGGTCGACTCCTCGAACCCGCGGTTAGGCATTTCGCGCGTTGGCACCTCGGACTGCGCGAATAAATCCATCGAAGGCTGACTCCTCGAGGCCGCCGCTATGCATATCGTCCGTGGGCACCTCGGACTGCGCGAATAAGCGCATCGAGGGTAGACTCCTCGAGCCCGCGGCTAGGAACTTCACGTGTCGGCAACTCGCACTGCGCGAATCAGCGCATCGAGGGTTGACTCCTCGAGCCCGCGGCTAGGCATTTCGCGCGTCGGCACGTCGGACTGCGCGAATTAGCGCATCGAGGGTTGACTCCTCGAGCCCGCGGCTAGGAATTTCACGTGTCGGCAACTGGCACTGCGTGAATAAGCGCATAGAGGGTCGACTCCTCGAGCCCGCGGCTAGGCATTTCGCGCGTTGGCACCTCGGACTGCGCGAATAAGCGCTTCGAGTGTTGACTCCTCGAGCCCGCGGCTAGGCATTTCGCGCGTCGGTACCTCGGACTGCGCGAATGAGCGCATCGAGGGTCGACTCCCCGAGCCCGTGGCTAGGAATTTCGCGTGTCGATACCTCGGACTGTGCGAACTAGCACGTGGTGTGCCGACTCCTCGAGACCGCGGCTGGGAATTTCGCGTGTCGACACCTGGGACTGCGCGAATAAGCGCATCGAGGGTCGACTCCTCGAGCCCGCGGCTACGCATATCGAGCGTCGGCACCTCGGACTGCGCGAATAAGCGCATCGAAGGTTGACTCCTCGAGCCCGCGGCTACGCATTTCGCGCGTCGGCCCCTCGGACTTCGCGAATGAGCGCATCGAGGGTCGTCTCCTCGAGCCCGCGGCTAGGCATTTCACGCGTCGGCACCTCCGACTGCGCGAATAAGCGCATCGAGCGTCGACACCTCGAGCCCGCGGCTAGGCATTTCGCCCGTCGGCACCTGGGACTGTGCGAATAAGCGCATCGCGGGATGACTCCTCGAGGCCGCGGCTAGGCTTTTCACGCGTCGGCACCTCGAACTGCGCGAATAAGCGCGTCGAGGGTGGACTTCTCGAGCCCGCGGCTAGGCATTTCGCGCGTCGGCACCAGGGACTGCGCGAATAAGCGCATCGAGGGTCGACTCCTCGAGCCCGCGGCTAGGCATTTCGCGCGTCGGCACCTCGGACTGCGCGAATAAGCGCATCGCGGGTTGACTCCTCGAGCCCGCGGCTAGGCATTTCACGCGTCGGCACTTCGGCTTGCGCGAATATGTCCTTCGAAGGTTGACTCCTCGATCCCGTCGCTAGGCATTTCGCGCGTCGTCACCTCGGACTGCGCGAATAAGCGCATCGAGGATCGACTTCTCGAGCCCGCGGCTAGGAATTTCGCACGTCGGCACCTCGGACTGCGCGAGTACGCGCATCGAGGTTGACTCCTCGAGCCCGCAGCTAGGCATATCGCGCGTCGGCACCTCGGACTGCGCGAATAAGCGCATCAAGGGTTGACTCCTCGAGCCCGCGGCTAGGAACTTCACGTGTCGGCACCTCGGACTGCGCGAATAAGCGCATCGAGGGTTGACTCCTCGAGCCCGCGGCGAGGCAATTCGCACGTCGGCACTTCGGCTTGCGCGAACGAGCGCGTGGTGTGTCGACTCCTCGAGACGGCGGCTAGGAATTTCGCGTATCGAAGCCTGGGACTGCGCGTATAAGCGCATCGAGGGTCGACTCCTCGAGCCCGCGGTTAGGTATTTCGCGCGTTGGCACCTCGGACTGCGCGAATAAGTCCATCGAAGGCTGACTCCTCGAGCCCGCCGCTAGGCATTTCGCGCGTGGGCACCTCGGACTGCGCGAATAAGCGAATCGAGGGTCAAGTTCTCGAACCCGCGGCTAGGAATTTCGCGTGTTGATACCTTGGACTGCGCGAAAAACGCGTGGTGTGTCGACTCCTCGAGACGGCGACTAGGAATTTCAGGTATCGACACCTCGGACTGCGCGAATAAGCGCTTCGAGTGTTGACTCCTCGAGCCCGCGGCTAGGCATTTCGCGCGTCGGTACCTCGGACTGCGCGAATGAGCGCATCGAGGGTCGACTCCCCGAGCCCGTGGCTAGGAATTTCGCGTGTCGATACCTCGGACTGTGCGAACTAGCACGTGGTGTGCCGACTCCTCGAGACCGCGGCTGGGAATTTCGCGTGTCGACACCTGGGACAGCGCGAATAAGCGCATCGAGGGTCGACTCCTCGAGCCCGCGGCTACGCATATCGAGCGTCGGCACCTCGGACTGCGCGAATAAGCGCATCGAAGGTTGACTCCTCGAGCCCGCGGCTACGCATTTCGCGCGTCGGCCCCTCGGACTTCGCGAATGAGCGCATCGAGGGTCGTCTCCTCGAGCCCGCGGCAAGGAATTTCGCGTGTCGACACCTCGGACTGCGCGAATAAGCGCATCGAGGATCGACTCCTCGAGCCCGCGGCTAGGCATTTCGCGCGTCGGCACCTCGAACTGCGCGAATAAGCGCGTCGAGGGTGGACTTCTCGAGCCCGCGGCTAGGCATTTCGCGCGTGGCACCAGGGACTGCGCGAATAAGCGCATCGAGTGTCGACTCCTCGACACCGCGGATAGGCATTTCGCGCGTCGGCACCTGGGACTGTGCGAATAAGCGCATCGCGGGTTGACTCCTCGAGCCCGCGGCTAGGCATTTCACGCGTCGGCACCTCCGACTGCGCGAATAAGCGCATCGAGCGTCGACACCTCGAGCCCGCGGCTAGGCATTTCGCCCGTCGGCACCTGGGACTGTGCGAATAAGCGCATCGCGGGATGACTCCTCGAGGCCGCGGCTAGGCTTTTCACGCGTCGGCACCTCGAACTGCGCGAATAAGCGCGTCGAGGGTGGACTTCTCGAGCCCGCGGCTAGGCATTTCGCGCGTCGGCACCAGGGACTGCGCGAATAAGCGCATCGAGGGTCGACTCCTCGAGCCCGCGGCTAGGCATTTCGCGCGTCGGCACCTCGGACTGCGCGAATAAGCGCATCGCGGGTTGACTCCTCGAGCCCGCGGCTAGGCATTTCACGCGTCCGCACTTCGGCTTGCGCGAATATGTCCTTCGAAGGTTGACTCCTCGATCCCGTCGCTAGGCATTTCGCGCGTCGTCACCTCGGACTGCGCGAATAAGCGCATCGAGGATCGACTTCTCGAGCCCGCGGCTAGGAATTTCGCACGTCGGCACCTCGGACTGCGCGAGTACGCGCATCGAGGTTGACTCCTCGAGCCCGCAGCTAGGCATATCGCGCGTCGGCACCTCGGACTGCGCGAATAAGCGCATCAAGGGTTGACTCCTCGAGCCCGCGGCTAGGAACTTCACGTGTCGGCACCTCGGACTGCGCGAATAAGCGCATCGAGGGTTGACTCCTCGAGCCCGCGGCGAGGCAATTCGCACGTCGGCACTTCGGCTTGCGCGAACGAGCGCGTGGTGTGTCGACTCCTCGAGACGGCGGCTAGGAATTTCGCGTATCGAAGCCTGGGACTGCGCGTATAAGCGCATCGAGGGTCGACTCCTCGAGCCCGCGGTTAGGTATTTCGCGCGTTGGCACCTCGGACTGCGCGAATAAGTCCATCGAAGGCTGACTCCTCGAGCCCGCCGCTAGGCATTTCGCGCGTGGGCACCTCGGACTGCGCGAATAAGCGAATCGAGGGTCAAGTTCTCGAACCCGCGGCTAGGAATTTCGCGTGTTGATACCTTGGACTGCGCGAAAAACGCGTGGTGTGTCGACTCCTCGAGACGGCGACTAGGAATTTCAGGTATCGACACCTGGGACTGCGCGAATAAGCGCATCGAGGGTCGACGCCTCGAGCCCGCGGTTAGGCATTTCGCGCGTTGGCACCTCGGACTGCGCGAATAAGCGCATCGAGGGTCGACTCCTCGAGCCCGTGGCTAGGAATTTCGCGTGTCGATACCTCGGACTGTGCGAACTAGCACGTGGTGTGTCGACTCCTCGAGCCCGCGGCTAGGCATTTCGCGCGTCGACACCAGGGACTGCGCGAATAAGCGCATCGAGTGTCGACTCCTCGAGACCGCGGCTAGGCATTTCGCGCGTCGGCACCTGGGACTGTGCGAATAAGCGCATCTCGCGTTGACTCCTGGAGCCCGCGGCTAGGCATTTCACGCGTCGGCACCTCCGACTGCGCGAATAAGCGTATCGAGGGTCGACTCCTCGAGCCCGCGGCTAGGAATTTGGCGTGTCGACACCTCGGACTGCGCGAATAAGCGCATCGAAGGTTGACTCCTCGATCCCGCAGCTAAGCATTTCGCGCGTCGGCACCTCGGACTGCGCGAATAAGCGCATCGAGGGTCGACTCCTCGAGCCCGCGGCTAGGAACTTCACGTGTCGGCAACTCGCACTGCGCGAATAAGCGCATCGAGGGTCGACTCCTCGAGCCCGCGGCTAGGAATTTCGCGTGTCGACAACTCGGACTGTGAAAATCAGCGCATGGAGGGTTGACTCCTCGAGCCCGCGGCTAAGCATTTCGCGCGTAGGCACCTCGGACTGCGCGAATAAGCGCATCGAGGGTCGACTCCTCGAGCCCGTGGCTAGGAATTTCGCGTGTCGATACCTCGGACTGTGCGAACTAGCACGTGGTGTGTCGACTCCTCGAGACCGCTGCTGGGAATTTCGCGTGTCGACACCTGGGACTGCGCGGAGAAGCGCATCGGGGGTCGACTCCTCGAACCCGCGGTTAGGCATTTCGCGCGTTGGCACCTCGGACTGCGCGAATAAGCACATCGAGGGTTGACTCCTCGAGCCCGCGACTAGGCATTTCGCGCGTCGGCACCTAGGACTGCGCGAGTACGCGCATCGAGGTTGACTCCTCGAGCCCGCAGCTAGGCATATAGCGCGTCGGCACCTCGCACTGCGCGAATAAGCGCATCAAGGGTTGACTCCTCGAGCCGACGGCTAGGAACTTCACGTGTCGGCACCTCGGACTGCGCGAATAAGCGCATCGAGGGTTGACTCCTCGAGCCCGCGGCGAGGCAATTCGCTCGTCGGCACTTCGGCTTGCGCGAATAAGTCCATCGAAGGTTGACTCCTCGAGCCCGCGGCTAGGCATTTAGCGCGTCGGCACCTCGGACTGCGCGAATAAGCGCATCGAGGGTCGACTCCTCGAGCCCGCGGCTAAGCATTTCGCGCGTAGGCACCTCGGACTGCGCGAATAAGCGCATCGAGGGTCGACTCCTCGAGCCCGCGGCTAGGGATATCGCGCGTCGGCACCTCGGACTGCGCGAATAAGCGCATCGAGGGTTGACTCCTCGAGCCCGCGGCTAGACACTTCGCGAGCGGCACCTCGGACTACGCGAATAAGCGCATCCTGGGTGGACTCCTCGAGCCCGCGGCTGGTCATTTCGCGCGTCGGCAACTCGGACTGCGCGAATAAGCGCATCCAGGGTGGACTCCTCGACCCCGCGGCTTATCATTTCGCGCGTCGGCACCTCGGACTGCGCGAATAAGCTCATCGAGGGTCGACTCCTCGAGCCCGCGGTGAGGCATTTCGCACGTCGAAACCACGGACTGCGCGTATAAGCGCATCGAGGGTCGACTCCTCGAGCCAGCGTCTAGGCATTTCGCGCGTCGGCACCTCCGACTGCGTGAATAAGCGCATCGAGGGTCGACTCCTCGAGCCCGCGACTTGGCATTTCGCGCGTCGGCACCTCGGACTGCGCGAATAAGCGCATCGAGGGTCGACTCCTCGAGCCCGCGGCTGGTCATTTCGCGCGCCGGCACCTCAGACTGCGCGAATAAGCGCATCGAGGGTCGACTCGTCGAGGCCGCGGCTACGAATTTCGCGCGTGGGCACCTCGGACTGCGCGAATAAGCGCATCGAGAGTCGACTCCTCGAGCCCGCGGCTAGGAATTTCACGTATCGACACCTCGGACTGCCCGAATCAGCGCATCGAGGGTTGACTGCTCGAGCCCGCGGCTAGGCATTTCGCGCGTCGGCACCTCGGACTGCGCGAATAAGCGCATCGAGGGTCGACTCGTAGAGGCCGCGGCTACGAATTTCGCGCGTGGGCACCTCGGACTGCGCGAATAAGCGCATCGAGAGTCGACTCCTCGAGCCCGCGGCTAGGAATTTCACGTATCGACACCTCGGACTGCCCGAATCAGCGCATCGAGGGTTGACTCCTCGAGCCCGCGGCTAGGCATTTCGCGCGTCGGCACCTCGGACTGCGCGAATAAGCGCATCGAGGGTCGACTCCTCGAGCCCGCGGCAAGGCATTTCGCGCGTAGGCACCTCGGACTGCGCGAATAAGCGTATCGAGGGTCGACTCCTCGAGCCCGCAGCTAGGAATTTCGCGTGTCGATACCTCGGACTGCGCGAACAAGCGCGTGGTGTGTCGACTCCTCGAGACGGCGGCTAGCAATTTCGCGTATCGAAGCCTGGGACTGCGCGTATAAGCGCATCGAGGGTCGACTCCTCGAACCCGCGGTTAGGCATTTCGCGCGTTGGCACCTCGGACTGCGCGAATAAATCCATCGAAGGCTGACTCCTCGAGGCCGCCGCTATGCATATCGTCCGTGGGCACCTCGGACTGCGCGAATAAGCGCATCGAGGGTAGACTCCTCGAGCCCGCGGCTAGGAACTTCACGTGTCGGCAACTCGCACTGCGCGAATCAGCGCATCGAGGGTTGACTCCTCGAGCCCGCGGCTAGGCATTTCGCGCGTCGGCACGTCGGACTGCGCGAATTAGCGCATCGAGGGTTGACTCCTCGAGCCCGCGGCTAGGAATTTCACGTGTCGGCAACTGGCACTGCGTGAATAAGCGCATAGAGGGTCGACTCCTCGAGCCCGCGGCTAGGCATTTCGCGCGTTGGCACCTCGGACTGCGCGAATAAGCGCTTCGAGGGTTGACTCCTCGAGCCCGCGGCGAGGCAATTTGCGCGTCGGCACCTCGGACTGCGCGAATAAGCGCATCGAGGGTCGACTCCTCGAGCCCGCGGCTAGGAATTTCGCGTGTCGACACCTCGGACTGAGAGAATCAGCGCATCGAGGGTCGACTCCCCGAGCCCGTGGCTAGGAATTTCGCGTGTCGATACCTCGGACTGTGCGAACTAGCACGTGGTGTGCCGACTCCTCGAGACCGCGGCTGGGAATTTCGCGTGTCGACACCTGGGACTGCGCGGAGAAGCGCATCGAGGGTCGACTCCTCGAACCCGCGGTTAGGCATTTCGCGCGTTGGCACCTCGGACTGCGCGAGTACGCGCATCGAGGTTGACTCCTCGAGCCCGCAGCTAGGCATATCGCGCGTCGGCACCTCGGACTGCGCGAATAAGCGCATCAAGGGTTGACTCCTCGAGCCCGCGGCTAGGAACTTCACGTGTCGGCACCTCGGACTACGCGAATAAGCGCATCGAGGGTTGACTCCTCGAGCCCGCGGCGAGGCAATTTGCGCGTCGGCACCTCGGACTGCGCGAATAAGCGCATCGAGGGTCGACTCCTCGAGCCCGCGGCTAGGAATTTCGCGTGTCGACACCTCGGACTGAGAGAATCAGCGCATCGAGGGTCGACACCTCGAGCCCGCGGCTAGGCATTTCGCGCGTAGGCACCTCGGACTGCACGAATAAGCGCATCGAGGGTTGACTCCGCGAGCCCGAGGCTAGGAATTTCGCGTGTCGACACCTGGGACTGCGCGAACATGCGGGTCGAGTGTCGACTCCTCGAGCCCGCGGCTAGGGATATCGCGCGTCGGCACCTCGGAGTGCGCGAATAAGCGCATCGAGGGTCGACTCCTCGAGCCCGCGGCTGGTCATTTCGCGCGTCGGCACCTCGGACTGCGCGAATGAGCGCATCCATGGTGACTCCTCGAGCCCGCGGCTGGTCATTTCGTGCGTCGGCACCTCGGACTGCGCGAATAAGCTCATCGAGGGTCGACTCCTCGAGCCCGCGGCGAGGCATTTCGCGCGTCGAAACCACGGACTGCGCGTATAAACGCATCGAGGGTCGACTCCTCGAGCCAGCGTCTAGGCATTTCGCGCGTCGGCACCTCCGACTGCGTGAATAAGCGCTTCGAGTGTCGACTCCTCGTGCCCGCGGCTAGGGATATCGCGCGTCGGCACCTTGGACTGCCCGAATCAGCGCATCGAGGGTGGACTCCTCGAGCCCGCAGCTGGTCATTTCGCGCGTCGGCACCTCGGACTGCGCGAATAAGCGCATCGAGGGTTGACTCCTCGAGCCCGCGGCTAGACACTTCGCGGGCAGGACCTCGGACTACGCGAATAAGCGCATCCTGGGTGGACTCCTCGAGCCCGCGGCTGGTCATTTCGCGCGTCGGCACCTCAGACTGCGCAAATAAGCGCATCGAGGGTCGACTCGTCGAGGCCGCGGCTACGAATGTCGCGCGTCGGCACCTCGGACTGCGCGAATAAGCGCATCGAGAGTCGACTCCTCGAGCCCGCGGCTAGGAATTTCGCGTATCGACACCTGGGACAGCGCGAATAAGCGCATTGAGGGTCGACTCCTCGAGCCCGCGGTTAGGTATTTCGCGCGTTGGCACCTCGGACTGCGCGAATAAGTCCATCGAAGGCTGACTCCTCGAGCCCGCCGCTAGGCATTTCGCGCGTGGGCACCTCGGACTGCGCGAATAAGCGCATCGAGGGTCAAATTCTCGAACCCGCGGCTAGGAATTTCGCGCAATGGCACCTCGGACTGCGCGAATAAGCGCATCGACGCTTGACTCCACGAGCCCGTGGCTAGGCATATCGCGCGTCGGCACCTCGGACTGCGCGAATAAGCGCATCGAGGGTAGACTCCTCGAGCCCGCGGCTAGGAACTTCACGTGTCGGCAACTCGCACTGCGCGAATCAGCGCATCGAGGGTTGACTCCTCGAGCCCGCGGCTACGCAATTCGCGCGTCGGCACCTCGGACTGCGCGAATATGCGCATCGAGGTTGACTCCTCGAAGCCCGCGGCTAGGCATATCGCGCGTCGGCACCTCGGACTGCGCGAATAAGCGCATCGAGGGTAGACTCCTCGAGCCCGCGGCTAGGAACTTCACGTGTCGGCAACTCGCACTGCGCGAATCCGCGCATCGAGGGTTGACTCCTCGAGCCCGCCGATAGGGATATCGCGCGTCGGCACTTCGGCTTGCGCGAATAAGTCCATCGAAGGTTGACTCCTCGAGCCCGCGGCTAGGCATTTAGCCCGTCGGCACCTCGGACTGCGCGAATAAGCGCATCGAGGGTCGACTCCTCGAGCCCGCGGCTAGGAATTTCGCGTGTCGACACCTCGGACTGCGAAAATCAGCGCATGGAGGTTGACTCCTCGAGCCCGCGGCTAAGCATTTCGCGCGTAGGCACCTCGGACTGCGCGAATAAGCGCATCGAGGGTCGACACCTCGAGCCCGCGGCTAGGCATTTCGCGCGTAGGCACCTCGGACTGCACGAATAAGCGCATCGAGGGTTGACTCCTCGAGCCCGAGGCTAGGAATTTCGCGTGTCGACACCTATGACTGCGCAAACAAGCGGGTCGAGTGTCGACTCCTCGAGCCCGCGGCTAGGGATATCGGGCGTCGGCACCTCGGACTGCGCGAATAAGCGCATCGAGGGTTGACTCCTCGAGCCCGCGGCTAGACACTTCGCGAGCGGCACCTCGGACTACGCGAATAAGCGCATCCTGGGTGGACTCCTCGACCCCGCGGCTGGTCATTTCGCGCGTCGGCAACTCGGACTGCGCGAATAAGCGCATCCAGGGTGGACTCCTCGACCCCGCGGCTGGTCATTTCGCGCGTGGGCACCTCGGACTGCGCGAATAAGCTCATCGAGGGTCGACTCCTCGAGCCCGCGGCGAAGCATTTCGCGCGTCGAAACCACGGACTGCGCGTATAAGCGCATCGAGGGTCGACTCCTCGAGCCAGCGTCTAGGCATTTCGCGCGTCGGCACCTCCGACTGCGTGAATATGCGCATCGAGGGTCGACTCCTCGAGCCCGCGACTAGGCATTTCGCGCGTCGGCACCTCGGACTGCGCGAATAAGCGCATCGAGGGTCGACTCCTCGAGCCCGCGGCTGGTCATTTCGCGCGCCGGCACCTCAGACTGCGCAAATAAGCGCATCGAGGGTCGACTCGTCGAGGCCGCGGCTACGAATTTCCCGCGTGGGCACCTCGGACTGCGCGAATAAGCGCATCGAGAGTCCACTCCTCGAGCCCGCGGCTAGGAATTTCACGTATCGACACCTCGGACTGCCCGATTACGCGCATCGAGGGTTGACTCCTCGAGCCCGCGGCTAGGCATTTCGCGCGTCGGCACCTCGGACTGCGCGAATAAGCGCATCGAGGGTCGACTCCTCGAGCCCGCGGCAAGGCATTTCGCGCGTAGGCACCTCGGAATGCGCGAATAAGCGTATCGAGGGTCGACTCCTCGAGCCCGCAGCTAGGAATTTCGCGTGTCGATACCTCGGACTGCGCGAACAAGCGCGTGGTGTGTCGACTCCTCGAGACGGCGGCTAGCAATTTCGCGTATCGAAGCCTGGGACTGCGCGTATAAGCACATCGAGGGTCGACTCCTCGAGCCCGCGGTTAGGCATTTCGCGCGTTGGCACCTCGGACTGCGCGAATAAGCGCATCGAGGGTTGACTCCTCGAGCCCGCGGCTAGGAACTTCACGTGTCGGCAACTGGCACTGCGCGAATAAGCGCATCGAGGGTTGACTCCTCGAGCCCGCGGCGACGCATTTCGCGCGTCGGCACTTCGGCTTGCGCGAACAAGTCCTTCGAAGGTTGACTCATCGAGCCCGCGGCTAGGGATATCGCGCGTCGGCACCTCGGACTGCCCGAATCAGCGCATCGAGGGTTGACTCCTCGAGCCCACGGCTTGGCATTTCGCGAGTCGGCACCTGGGACTGCGCGGAGAAGCGCATCAAGGGTCGACTCCTCGAACCCGCGGTTAGGCATTTCGCGCGTAGGCACCTCGGACTGCGCGAATAAGCGCTTCGAGGGTTGACTCCTCGAGCCCGCGGCTAGGCATTTCGCGCGTCGGTACCTCGGACTGCGCGAATAAGCGCATCGAGGGTCGACTCCTCGAGCCCGTGGCTAGGAATTTCGCGTGTCGATACCTCGGACTGTGCTAACTAGCACGTGGTGTGTCGACTCCTCGAGACCGCGGCTGGGAATTTCGCGTGTCGACACCTGGGACTGCGCGGAGAAGCGCATAGAGGGTCGACTCCTCGAACCCGCGGTTAGGCATTTCGCGCGTTAGCACCTCGGACTGCGCGAATAAGCACATCGAGGGTTGACTCCTCGAGCCCGCGGCTAGGCATTTCGCGCGTCGGCACCTCGGACTGAGAGAATCAGCGCATCGAGGGTCGACTCCTCGAACCCGCGGTTAGGCATTTCGCGCGTTGGCACCTCGGACTGCGCGAATAAGCACATCGAGGGTTGACTCCTCGAGCCCGCGGCTAGGCATTTCGCGCGTCGGCACCTCGGACTCCGCGAATAAGCGCATCGAGGGTTGACTCCTCGAGCCCGCGGCGAGGCAATTCGCGCATCGGCACCTCGTACTGCGCGAATAAGCGCATCGAGGGTCGACTCCTCGAGCCCGCGGCTAGGAATTTCGCGTGTCGACACCTCGGACTGAGAGAATCAGCGCATCGAGGGTCGACTCCTCGAACCCGCGGTTAGGCATTTCGCGCGTTGGCACCTCGGACTGCGCGAATAAGCACATCGAGGGTTGACTCCTCGAGCCCGCGGCTAGGCATTTCGCGCGTCGGCACCTCGGACTGCGCGAATAAGCGCATCGAGGGTTCACTCCTCGAGCTTGCGGCTACACAATTCGCGCGTCGGCACCTAGGACTGCGCGAGTACGCGCATCGAGGTTGACTCCTCGAGCCCGCGGCTGGTCATTTCGCGCGTCGGCACCTCGGACTGCGCGAATGAGCGCATCCAGCGTGACTCCTCGAGCCCGCGGCTGGTCATTTCGCGCGTCGGCACCTCGGACTGCGCGAATAAGCTCATCGAGGGTCGACTGCTCGAGACCGCGGCGAGGCATTTCGCGCGTCGAAACCACGGACTGCGCGTATAAACGCATCGAGGGTCGACTCCTCGAGCCAGCGTCTAGGCATTTCGCGCGTCGGCACCTCCGACTGCGTGAATAAGCGCTTCGAGTGTCGACTCCTCGTGCCCGCGGCTAGGGATATCGCGCGTCGGCACCTCGGACTGCCCGAATCAACGCATCGAGGGTGGACTCCTCGAGCCCGCAGCTGGTCATTTCGCGCGTCGGCACCTCGGACTCCGCGAATAAGCGCATCGAGGGTTGACTCCTCGAGCCCGCGGCTAGACACTTCGCGGGCAGGACCTCGGACTACGCGAATAAGCGCATCCTGGGTGGACTGCTCGAGCCCGCGGCTGGTCATTTCGCGCGTCGGCACCTCAGACTGCTCGAATAAGCGCATCGACGGTTGACTCCACGAGCCCGCGGCTAGGAACTTCACGTGTCGGCAACTCGCACTCCGCTAATCAGCGCATCGAGGGTTGACTCCTCGAGCCCGCCGATAGGGATATCGCGCGTCGGCACCTCGGACTGCCCGAATCAGCGCATCGAGGGTTGACTCCTCGCGCCCGCGGCTAGGCATTTCGCGCGTAGGCACCTCGTACTGAGCGAATAGGCGCATCGAGGGTCGACTCCTCGAGCCCGCGGCTAGGCATTTGGCGAGTAGGCACCTCGCACTGCGCGAATAAGCGTATCGAGGGTCGACTCCTCGACCCCGCGGCTAGGAATTTCGCGTGTCGATACCTTGGACTGCGCGAAAAAGCGCGTGGTGTGTCGACTCCTCGAGACGGCGGCTAGGAATTTCGCGTATCGACACCTGGGACTGCGCGAATAAGCGCATCGAGGGTCGACTCCTCGAGCCCGCGGTTAGGCATTTCGCGCGTTTTCACCTCGGACTGCGCGAATAAGCGCATCGACGGTTGACTCCTCGAGCCCGCGGCTAGGCATTTCGCGCGTCGGCACCTCGGACTGCGCGAATAAGCGCATCGAGGGTTGATTCCTCGAGCCTGCGGCTAGGAACTTCGCGTGTCGGCAACTCGCACTGCGCGAATACGCGCATCGAAGGTTGACTCCTCGAGCCCGCGGCGAGGCATTTCGCGCGTCGGCACGTCGGCTTGTGCGAATAAGTCCTTCGAATGTTGACTCCTCGAACCCGCCGCTAGGCATTCCGCGCGTCGGCACCTCGGACTGCGCGAATAAGCGCATCGAGGGTCGACTTCTCGAGCCCGCGGCTAGGAATTTCGCGGGTCGGCACCTCGGACTGCGCGAATGAGCGCATCCAGCGTGACTCCTCGAGCCCGCGGCTAGTCATTTCGCGCGTCGGCACCTCGGACTGCGCGAATAAGCTCATCGAGGGTCGACTGCTCGAGCCCGCGGCGAGGCATTTCGCGCGTCGAAACCACGGACTGCGCGTATAAACGCATCGAGGGTCGACTCCTCGAGCCAGCGTCTAGGCATTTCGCGCGTCGGCACCTCCGACTGCGTGAATAAGCGCTTCGAGTGTCGACTCCTCGTGCCCGCGGCTAGGGATATCGCGCGTCGGCACCTCGGACTGCCCGAATCAACGCATCGAGGGTGGACTCCTCGAGCCCGCAGCTGGTCATTTCGCGCGTCGGCACCTCGGACTCCGCGAATAAGCGCATCGAGGGTTGACTCCTCGAGCCCGCGGCTAGACACTTCGCGGGCAGGACCTCGGACTACGCGAATAAGCGCATCCTGGGTGGACTGCTCGAGCCCGCGGCTGGTCATTTCGCGCGTCGGCACCTCAGACTGCGCGAATAAGCGCATCGACGGTTGACTCCACGAGCCCGCGGCTAGGAACTTCACGTGTCGGCAACTCGCACTCCGCTAATCAGCGCATCGAGGGTTGACTCCTCGAGCCCGCCGATAGGGATATCGCGCGTCGGCACCTCGGACTGCCCGAATCAGCGCATCGAGGGTTGACTCCTCGCGCCCGCGGCTAGGCATTTCGCGCGTAGGCACCTCGTACTGAGCGAATAGGCGCATCGAGGGTCGACTCCTCGAGCCCGCGGCTAGGCATTTGGCGAGTAGGCACCTCGGACTGCGCGAATAAGCGTATCGAGGGTCGACTCCTCGAGACGGCGGCTAGGAATTTCGCGTATCGACACCTGGGACTGCGCGAATAAGCGCATCGAGGGTCGACTCCTCGAGCCCGCGGTTAGGCATTTCGCGCGTTTTCACCTCGGACTGCGCGAATAAGCGCATCGACGGTTGACTCCTCGAGCCCGTGGCTAGGCATTTCGCGCGTCGGCACCTCGGACTGCGCGAATAAGCGCATCGAGGGTTGACTCCTCGAGCCTGCGGCTAGGAACTTCGCGTGTCGGCAACTCGCACTGCGCGAATAAGCTCATCGAGGGTCGACACCTCGAGCCCGCGGAGAGGCATTTCGCGCGTCAAAATCGCGTACTGCGCGAATAAGTCCATCGAAGGATGACTCCTCGAGCCCGCGGCTAAGCATTTAGCGCGTCGGCACCTCGGACTGCGCGAATAAGCGCATCGAGGGTCGACTCCTCGAGCCCGCCGCTAGGAATTTCGCGCGTCGGCACCTCGGACTGCGCGAATAAGCGTATCGAGGGTCGACTCCTCGAGCCCGCGGCTAGGTATTTCGCCTGTTGACACCTCGGACTGCGCTAATAAGCGCATCGAGGGTCGACTCCTCGGGCCCACGGCAAGGCATATCATGCGTCGCCACCTCGGACTGCGCGAATAAGCGCATCGAGGGTCGACTCCTCGAGCCCGCGGCTACGCATATCGAGCGTCGGCACCTAGGACTGCGCGAATCAGCGCATCGAGGATCGACTCCTCGAGCCCGCGGCTAGGCATTTCGCGCGTCGGCACCTCGAACTGCGCGAAAAGCGCATCGAGGGTTGACTTCTCGAGCCCGCGGCTAGGCATTTCACGCGTCGGCACCAGGGACTGTGCGATTAAGCGCATCGAGTGTCGACTCCTCGAGACCGCGGCTAGGCATTTCGCGCGTCGGCACCTGGGACTGTGCGAATAAGCGCATCGCGGGATGACTCCTCGAGGCCGCGGCTAGGCTTTTCACGCGTCGGCACCTCGAACTGCGCGAATAAGCGCGTCGAGGGTGGACTTCTCGGGCCCGCGGCTAGGCATTTCGCGCGTCGGCACCAGGGACTGCGCGAATAAGCGCATCGAGTGTCGACTCCTCGACACCGCGGATAGGCATTTCGCGCGTCGGCACCTCGGACTGTGCGAATAAGCGCATCGAGGGTCGACTCCTCGAGCCCGCGGCTAGGAATTTCGCGTGTCGACAACTCGGACTGCGCGAATAAGTGCATCGAGGATCGACTCCTCGAGCCCGCGGCTAGGCATTTCGCGCGTCGGCACCTCGAACTGCGCGCGCATCGAGGGTGGACTTCTCGAGCCCGCGGCTAGGCATTTCGCGAGTCGGCACCATGGACTGCGCGAATAAGCGCATCGAGGGTCGACTCCTCGAACCCGCGGCGAGGCAATTCGCGCGTCGGCACTTCGGCTTGCGCGAATAAGTCCATCGAAGGTTTTCTCCTCGAGCCCGCGGCTAGGCAATTAGCGCGTCGGCACCTCGGACTGCGCGAATAAGCGCATCGAGGGTCGACTCCTCGAGCCCGCCGCTAGGAATTTCGCGCGTCGGCACCTCAGACTGCGCGAATAAGCGCATCGAGGGTCGACTCGTCGAGGCCGCGGCTACGAATGTCGCGCGTCGGCACCTCGGCCTGCGCGAATAAGCGCATCGAGGGTCGACTCCTCGAGCCCGCGGCTAGGCATTTTGCGCGTAGGCACCTCGGACTGCGCGAATAAGCGTATCGAGGGTCGACTCCTCGAGCCCGCGGCTAGGAATTTCGCGTGTCGATACCTCGGACTGCGCGAACGAGCGCGTGGTGTGTCGACTCCTCGAGACGGCGGCTAGGAATTTCGCGTATCGAAGCCTGGGACTGCGCGTATAAGCGCATCGAGGGTCGACTCCTCGAGCCCGCGGTTAGGTATTTCGCGCGTTGGCACCTCGGACTGCGCGAATAAGTCCATCGAAGGCTGACTGCTCAAGCCCGCCGCTAGGCATTTCGCGCGTGGGCACCTCGGACTGCGCGAATAAGCGCATCGAGGGTCAAATTCTCGAACCCGCGGCTAGGAATTTCGCGTGTCGATACCTTGGACTGCGCGAAAAAGCGCGTGGTGTGTCGACTCCTCGAGACGGCGGCTAGGAATTTCACGTATCAACACCTGGGACAGCGCGAATAAGCGCATCGAGGGTCGACTCCTCGAGCCCGCGGTTAGGCATTTCGCGCGTTGGCACCTCGGACTGCGCGAATAAGCGCATCGACGGTTGACTCCACGAGCCCGCGGCTAGGCATATCGCGCGTCGGCACCTCGGACTGCGCGAATAAGCGCATCGAGGGTAGACTCCTCGAGCCCGCGGCTAGGAACTTCACGTGTCGGCAACTCGCACTGCGCGAATCAGCGCATCGAGGGTTGACTCCTCGAGCCCGCGGCTACGCAATTCGCGCGTCGGCACCTCGGACTGCGCGAATATGCGCATCGAGGTTGACTCCTCGATGCCCGCGGCTAGGCATATCGCGCGTCCGCACCTCGGACTGCGCGAATAAGCGCATCGAGGGTAGACTCCTCGAGCCCGCCGATAGGGATATCGCGCGTCGGCACCTCGGACTGCCCGAATCAGCGCATCGAGGGTTGACTCCTCGCGCCCGCGGCTAGGCATTTCGCGCGTAGGCACCTCGGACTGAGCGAATAGGCGCATCGAGGGTCGACTCCTCGAGCCCGCGGCTAGGCATTTGGCGAGTAGGCACCTCGGACTGCGCGAATAAGCGTATCGAGGGTCGACTCCTCGACCCCGCGGCTAGGAATTTCGCGCGTCCGCACCTCGGACTGCGCGAATAAGCGCATCGAGGGTTGACTCCTCGAGCCCGCGGCTAGGAACTTCGCGTGTCGGCAACTCGCACTGCGCGAATAAGCGCATCGAGGGTTGACTCCTCGAGCCCGCGGCGAGGCATTTCGCGCGTCGGCACTTCGGCTTGCGCGAATAAGTCCTTCGAATATTGACTCCTCGAGCCCGCCGCTAGGCATTTCGCGCGTCGGCACCTCGGAGTGCGCGAATAAGCGCATCGAGGGTCCACTTCTCGAGCCCGCGGCTAGGAATTTCGCGGGTCGGCACCTCGGACTGCGCGAATAAGCTCATCGAGGGTCGACACCTCGAGCCCGCGGAGAGGCATTTCGCGCGTCGAAATCACGGACTGCGCGTATAAGCGCATCGAGGGTCGACTCCTCGAGCCCGCGTCTAGGCATTTCGCGAGTCGGCACCTCCGACTGCATGAATAAGCGCTTCGAGTGACGACAACTCGTGCCCGCGTCTAGGGATATCGCGCGTCGGCACCTCGGACTGCGCGAATAAGCGCATCGAGGGTCGACTCCTCGAGCCCGCAGCTAGGCATTTCGCGCGTAGGCACCTCGGACTGCGCGAATAAGCGCTTCGAGGGTTGACTCCTCGAGCCCGCGGCTAGGCATTTCGCGCGTCGGTACCTCGGACTGCGCGAATAAGCGCATCGAGTGTCGACTCCTCGAGCCCGTGGCTAGGAATTTCGCGTGTCGATACCTCGGACTGTGCGAACTAGCACGTGGCGTGTCGACTCCTCGAGACCGCGGCTGGGAATTTCGCGTATCGACACCTGGGACTGCGCGGAGAAGCGGATCGAGGGTCGACTCCTCGAACCCGCGGGGAGGCAATTCGCGCGTCGGCACTTCGGCTTGCGCGAATAAGTCCATCGAAGGTTGACTCCTCGAGCCCGCGGCTAGGCATTTAGCGCGTCGGCACCTCGGACTGCGCGAATAAGCGTATCGAGGGTCGACTCGTCGAGCCCGCGGCTAGGAATTTCGCGTGTTGACACCTCGGACTGCGCTAATAAGCGCATCGAGGGTCGACCCCTCGGGCCCACGGCAAGGCATATCATGCGTCGCCACCTCGGACTGCGCGAATAAGCGCATCGAGGGTCGACTCCTCGAGCCCGCGGCTACGCATATCGAGCGTCGGCACCTCGGACTGCGCGAATAAGCGCATCGAAGGTTGACTCCTCGAGCCCGCGGCTACGCATTTCGCGCGTCGGCCCCTCGGACTTCGCGAATGAGCGCATCGAGGGTCGTCTCCTCGAGCCCGCGGCAAGGAATTTCGCGTGTCGACACCTCGGACTGCGCGAATAAGCGCATCGAGGATCGACTCCTCGAGCCCGCGGCTAGGCATTTCGCGCGTCGGCACCTCGAACTGCGCGAATAAGCGCGTCGAGGGTGGACTTCTCGAGCCCGCGGCTAGGCATTTCGCGCGTGGCACCAGGGACTGCGCGAATAAGCGCATCGAGTGTCGACTCCTCGACACCGCGGATAGGCATTTCGCGCGTCGGCACCTGGGACTGTGCGAATAAGCGCATCGCGGGTTGACTCCTCGAGCCCGCGGCTAGGCATTTCACGCGTCGGCACCTCCGACTGCGCGAATAAGCGCATCGAGCGTCGACACCTCGAGCCCGCGGCTAGGCATTTCGCCCGTCGGCACCTGGGACTGTGCGAATAAGCGCATCGCGGGATGACTCCTCGAGGCCGCGGCTAGGCTTTTCACGCGTCGGCACCTCGAACTGCGCGAATAAGCGCGTCGAGGGTGGACTTCTCGAGCCCGCGGCTAGGCATTTCGCGCGTCGGCACCAGGGACTGCGCGAATAAGCGCATCGAGGGTCGACTCCTCGAGCCCGCGGCTAGGCATTTCGCGCGTCGGCACCTCGGACTGCGCGAATAAGCGCATCGCGGGTTGACTCCTCGAGCCCGCGGCTAGGCATTTCACGCGTCGGCACTTCGGCTTGCGCGAATATGTCCTTCGAAGGTTGACTCCTCGATCCCGTCGCTAGGCATTTCGCGCGTCGTCACCTCGCACTGCGCGAATAAGCGCATCGAGGATCGACTTCTCGAGCCCGCGGCTAGGAATTTCGCACGTCGGCACCTCGGACTGCGCGAGTACGCGCATCGAGGTTGACTCCTCGAGCCCGCAGCTAGGCATATCGCGCGTCGGCACCTCGGACTGCGCGAATAAGCGCATCAAGGGTTGACTCCTCGAGCCCGCGGCTAGGAACTTCACGTGTCGGCACCTCGGACTGCGCGAATAAGCGCATCGAGGGTTGACTCCTCTTGCCCGCGGCGAGGCAATTCGCACGTCGGCACTTCGGCTTGCGCGAACGAGCGCGTGGTGTGTCGACTCCTCGAGACGGCGGCTAGGAATTTCGCGTATCGAAGCCTGGGACTGCGCGTATAAGCGCATCGAGGGTCGACTCCTCGAGCCCGCGGTTAGGTATTTCGCGCGTTGGCACCTCGGACTGCGCGAATAAGTCCATCGAAGGCTGACTCCTCGAGCCCGCCGCTAGGCATTTCGCGCGTGGGCACCTCGGACTGCGCGAATAAGCGAATCGAGGGTCAAGTTCTCGAACCCGCGGCTAGGAATTTCGCGTGTTGATACCTTGGACTGCGCGAAAAACGCGTGGTGTGTCGACTCCTCGAGACGGCGACTAGGAATTTCAGGTATCGACACCTGGGACTGCGCGAATAAGCGCATCGAGGGTCGACGCCTCGAGCCCGCGGTTAGGCATTTCGCGCGTTGGCACCTCGGACTGCGCGAATAAGCGCATCGAGGGTCGACTCCTCGAGCCCGTGGCTAGGAATTTCGCGTGTCGATACCTCGGACTGTGCGAACTAGCACGTGGTGTGTCGACTCCTCGAGCCCGCGGCTAGGCATTTCGCGCGTCGACACCAGGGACTGCGCGAATAAGCGCATCGAGTGTCGACTCCTCGAGACCGCGGCTAGGCATTTCGCGCGTCGGCACCTGGGACTGTGCGAATAAGCGCATCTCGCGTTGACTCCTGGAGCCCGCGGCTAGGCATTTCACGCGTCGGCACCTCCGACTGCGCGAATAAGCGTATCGAGGGTCGACTCCTCGAGCCCGCGGCTAGGAATTTGGCGTGTCGACACCTCGGACTGCGCGAATAAGCGCATCGAAGGTTGACTCCTCGATCCCGCAGCTAAGCATTTCGCGCGTCGGCACCTCGGACTGCGCGAATAAGCGCATCGAGGGTCGACTCCTCGAGCCCGCGGCTAGGAACTTCACGTGTCGGCAACTCGCACTGCGCGAATAAGCGCATCGAGGGTCGACTCCTCGAGCCCGCGGCTAGGAATTTCGCGTGTCGACAACTCGGACTGTGAAAATCAGCGCATGGAGGGTTGACTCCTCGAGCCCGCGGCTAAGCATTTCGCGCGTAGGCACCTCGGACTGCGCGAATAAGCGCATCGAGGGTCGACTCCTCGAGCCCGTGGCTAGGAATTTCGCGTGTCGATACCTCGGACTGTGCGAACTAGCACGTGGTGTGTCGACTCCTCGAGACCGCGGCTGGGAATTTCGCGTGTCGACACCTGGGACTGCGCGGAGAAGCGCATCGGGGGTCGACTCCTCGAACCCGCGGTTAGGCATTTCGCGCGTTGGCACCTCGGACTGCGCGAATAAGCACATCGAGGGTTGACTCCTCGAGCCCGCGACTAGGCATTTCGCGCGTCGGCACCTAGGACTGCGCGAGTACGCGCATCGAGGTTGACTCCTCGAGCCCGCAGCTAGGCATATCGCGCGTCGGCACCTCGCACTGCGCGAATAAGCGCATCAAGGGTTGACTCCTCGAGCCGACGGCTAGGAACTTCACGTGTCGGCACCTCGGACTGCGCGAATAAGCGCATCGAGGGTTGACTCCTCGAGCCCGCGGCGAGGCAATTCGCTCGTCGGCACTTCGGCTTGCGCGAATAAGTCCATCGAAGGTTGACTCCTCGAGCCCGCGGCTAGGCATTTAGCGCGTCGGCACCTCGGACTGCGCGAATAAGCGCATCGAGGGTCGACTCCTCGAGCCCGCGGCTAAGCATTTCGCGCGTAGGCACCTCGGACTGCGCGAATAAGCGCATCGAGGGTCGACTCCTCGAGCCCGCGGCTAGGGATATCGCGCGTCGGCACCTCGGACTGCGCGAATAAGCGCATCGAGGGTTGACTCCTCGAGCCCGCGGCTGGTCATTTCGCGCGTCGGCAACTCGGACTGCGCGAATAAGCGCATCCAGGGTGGACTCCTCGACCCCGCGGCCTATCATTTCGCGCGTCGGCACCTCGGACTGCGCGAATAAGCTCATCGAGGGTCGACTCCTCGAGCCCGCGGTGAGGCATTTCGCACGTCGAAACCACGGACTGCGCGTATAAGCGCATCGAGGGTCGACTCCTCGAGCCAGCGTCTAGGCATTTCGCGCGTCGGCACCTCCGACTGCGTGAATAAGCGCATCGAGGGTCGACTCCTCGAGCCCGCGACTTGGCATTTCGCGCGTCGGCACCTCGGACTGCGCGAATAAGCGCATCGAGGGTCGACTCCTCGAGCCCGCGGCTGGTCATTTCGCGCGCCGGCACCTCAGACTGCGCGAATAAGCGCATCGAGGGTCGACTCGTCGAGGCCGCGGCTACGAATTTCGCGCGTGGGCACCTCGGACTGCGCGAATAAGCGCATCGAGAGTCGACTCCTCGAGCCCGCGGCTAGGAATTTCACGTATCGACACCTCGGACTGCCCGAATCAGCGCATCGAGGGTTGACTGCTCGAGCCCGCGGCTAGGCATTTCGCGCGTCGGCACCTCGGACTGCGCGAATAAGCGCATCGAGGGTCGACTCGTAGAGGCCGCGGCTACGAATTTCGCGCGTGGGCACCTCGGACTGCGCGAATAAGCGCATCGAGAGTCGACTCCTCGAGCCCGCGGCTAGGAATTTCACGTATCGACACCTCGGACTGCCCGAATCAGCGCATCGAGGGTTGACTCCTCGAGCCCGCGGCTAGGCATTTCGCGCGTCGGCACCTCGGACTGCGCGAATAAGCGCATCGAGGGTCGACTCCTCGAGCCCGCGTCAAGGCATTTCGCGCGTAGGCACCTCGGACTGCGCGAATAAGCGTATCGAGGGTCGACTCCTCGAGCCCGCAGCTAGGAATTTCGCGTGTCGATACCTCGGACTGCGCGAACAAGCGCGTGGTGTGTCGACTCCTCGAGACGGCGGCTAGCAATTTCGCGTATCGAAGCCTGGGACTGCGCGTATAAGCGCATCGAGGGTCGACTCCTCGAACCCGCGGTTAGGCATTTCGCGCGTTGGCACCTCGGACTGCGCGAATAAATCCATCGAAGGCTGACTCCTCGAGGCCGCCGCTATGCATATCGTCCGTGGGCACCTCGGACTGCGCGAATAAGCGCATCGAGGGTAGACTCCTCGAGCCCGCGGCTAGGAACTTCACGTGTCGGCAACTCGCACTGCGCGAATCAGCGCATCGAGGGTTGACTCCTCGAGCCCGCGGCTAGGCATTTCGCGCGTCGGCACGTCGGACTGCGCGAATTAGCGCATCGAGGGTTGACTCCTCGAGCCCGCGGCTAGGAATTTCACGTGTCGGCAACTGGCACTGCGTGAATAAGCGCATAGAGGGTCGACTCCTCGAGCCCGCGGCTAGGCATTTCGCGCGTTGGCACCTCGGACTGCGCGAATAAGCGCTTCGAGTGTTGACTCCTCGAGCCCGCGGCTAGGCATTTCGCGCGTCGGTACCTCGGACTGCGCGAATGAGCGCATCGAGGGTCGACTCCCCGAGCCCGTGGCTAGGAATTTCGCGTGTCGATACCTCGGACTGTGCGAACTAGCACGTGGTGTGCCGACTCCTCGAGACCGCGGCTGGGAATTTCGCGTGTCGACACCTGGGACTGCGCGAATAAGCGCATCGAGGGTCGACTCCTCGAGCCCGCGGCTACGCATATCGAGCGTCGGCACCTCGGACTGCGCGAATAAGCGCATCGAAGGTTGACTCCTCGAGCCCGCGGCTACGCATTTCGCGCGTCGGCCCCTCGGACTTCGCGAATGAGCGCATCGAGGGTCGTCTCCTCGAGCCCGCGGCTAGGCATTTCACGCGTCGGCACCTCCGACTGCGCGAATAAGCGCATCGAGCGTCGACACCTCGAGCCCGCGGCTAGGCATTTCGCCCGTCGGCACCTGGGACTGTGCGAATAAGCGCATCGCGGGATGACTCCTCGAGGCCGCGGCTAGGCTTTTCACGCGTCGGCACCTCGAACTGCGCGAATAAGCGCGTCGAGGGTGGACTTCTCGAGCCCGCGGCTAGGCATTTCGCGCGTCGGCACCAGGGACTGCGCGAATAAGCGCATCGAGGGTCGACTCCTCGAGCCCGCGGCTAGGCATTTCGCGCGTCGGCACCTCGGACTGCGCGAATAAGCGCATCGCGGGTTGACTCCTCGAGCCCGCGGCTAGGCATTTCACGCGTCGGCACTTCGGCTTGCGCGAATATGTCCTTCGAAGGTTGACTCCTCGATCCCGTCGCTAGGCATTTCGCGCGTCGTCACCTCGGACTGCGCGAATAAGCGCATCGAGGATCGACTTCTCGAGCCCGCGGCTAGGAATTTCGCACGTCGGCACCTCGGACTGCGCGAGTACGCGCATCGAGGTTGACTCCTCGAGCCCGCAGCTAGGCATATCGCGCGTCGGCACCTCGGACTGCGCGAATAAGCGCATCAAGGGTTGACTCCTCGAGCCCGCGGCTAGGAACTTCACGTGTCGGCACCTCGGACTGCGCGAATAAGCGCATCGAGGGTTGACTCCTCGAGCCCGCGGCGAGGCAATTCGCACGTCGGCACTTCGGCTTGCGCGAACGAGCGCGTGGTGTGTCGACTCCTCGAGACGGCGGCTAGGAATTTCGCGTATCGAAGCCTGGGACTGCGCGTATAAGCGCATCGAGGGTCGACTCCTCGAGCCCGCGGTTAGGTATTTCGCGCGTTGGCACCTCGGACTGCGCGAATAAGTCCATCGAAGGCTGACTCCTCGAGCCCGCCGCTAGGCATTTCGCGCGTGGGCACCTCGGACTGCGCGAATAAGCGAATCGAGGGTCAAGTTCTCGAACCCGCGGCTAGGAATTTCGCGTGTTGATACCTTGGACTGCGCGAAAAACGCGTGGTGTGTCGACTCCTCGAGACGGCGACTAGGAATTTCAGGTATCGACACCTCGGACTGCGCGAATAAGCGCTTCGAGTGTTGACTCCTCGAGCCCGCGGCTAGGCATTTCGCGCGTCGGTACCTCGGACTGCGCGAATGAGCGCATCGAGGGTCGACTCCCCGAGCCCGTGGCTAGGAATTTCGCGTGTCGATACCTCGGACTGTGCGAACTAGCACGTGGTGTGCCGACTCCTCGAGACCGCGGCTGGGAATTTCGCGTGTCGACACCTGGGACAGCGCGAATAAGCGCATCGAGGGTCGACTCCTCGAGCCCGCGGCTACGCATATCGAGCGTCGGCACCTCGGACTGCGCGAATAAGCGCATCGAAGGTTGACTCCTCGAGCCCGCGGCTACGCATTTCGCGCGTCGGCCCCTCGGACTTCGCGAATGAGCGCATCGAGGGTCGTCTCCTCGAGCCCGCGGCAAGGAATTTCGCGTGTCGACACCTCGGACTGCGCGAATAAGCGCATCGAGGATCGACTCCTCGAGCCCGCGGCTAGGCATTTCGCGCGTCGGCACCTCGAACTGCGCGAATAAGCGCGTCGAGGGTGGACTTCTCGAGCCCGCGGCTAGGCATTTCGCGCGTGGCACCAGGGACTGCGCGAATAAGCGCATCGAGTGTCGACTCCTCGACACCGCGGATAGGCATTTCGCGCGTCGGCACCTGGGACTGTGCGAATAAGCGCATCGCGGGTTGACTCCTCGAGCCCGCGGCTAGGCATTTCACGCGTCGGCACCTCCGACTGCGCGAATAAGCGCATCGAGCGTCGACACCTCGAGCCCGCGGCTAGGCATTTCGCCCGTCGGCACCTGGGACTGTGCGAATAAGCGCATCGCGGGATGACTCCTCGAGGCCGCGGCTAGGCTTTTCACGCGTCGGCACCTCGAACTGCGCGAATAAGCGCGTCGAGGGTGGACTTCTCGAGCCCGCGGCTAGGCATTTCGCGCGTCGGCACCAGGGACTGCGCGAATAAGCGCATCGAGGGTCGACTCCTCGAGCCCGCGGCTAGGCATTTCGCGCGTCGGCACCTCGGACTGCGCGAATAAGCGCATCGCGGGTTGACTCCTCGAGCCCGCGGCTAGGCATTTCACGCGTCGGCACTTCGGCTTGCGCGAATATGTCCTTCGAAGGTTGACTCCTCGATCCCGTCGCTAGGCATTTCGCGCGTCGTCACCTCGGACTGCGCGAATAAGCGCATCGAGGATCGACTTCTCGAGCCCGCGGCTAGGAATTTCGCACGTCGGCACCTCGGACTGCGCGAGTACGCGCATCGAGGTTGACTCCTCGAGCCCGCAGCTAGGCATATCGCGCGTCGGCACCTCGGACTGCGCGAATAAGCGCATCAAGGGTTGACTCCTCGAGCCCGCGGCTAGGAACTTCACGTGTCGGCACCTCGGACTGCGCGAATAAGCGCATCGAGGGTTGACTCCTCGAGCCCGCGGCGAGGCAATTCGCACGTCGGCACTTCGGCTTGCGCGAACGAGCGCGTGGTGTGTCGACTCCTCGAGACGGCGGCTAGGAATTTCGCGTATCGAAGCCTGGGACTGCGCGTATAAGCGCATCGAGGGTCGACTCCTCGAGCCCGCGGTTAGGTATTTCGCGCGTTGGCACCTCGGACTGCGCGAATAAGTCCATCGAAGGCTGACTCCTCGAGCCCGCCGCTAGGCATTTCGCGCGTGGGCACCTCGGACTGCGCGAATAAGCGAATCGAGGGTCAAGTTCTCGAACCCGCGGCTAGGAATTTCGCGTGTTGATACCTTGGACTGCGCGAAAAACGCGTGGTGTGTCGACTCCTCGAGACGGCGACTAGGAATTTCAGGTATCGACACCTGGGACTGCGCGAATAAGCGCATCGAGGGTCGACGCCTCGAGCCCGCGGTTAGGCATTTCGCGCGTTGGCACCTCGGACTGCGCGAATAAGCGCATCGAGGGTCGACTCCTCGAGCCCGTGGCTAGGAATTTCGCGTGTCGATACCTCGGACTGTGCGAACTAGCACGTGGTGTGTCGACTCCTCGAGCCCGCGGCTAGGCATTTCGCGCGTCGACACCAGGGACTGCGCGAATAAGCGCATCGAGTGTCGACTCCTCGAGACCGCGGCTAGGCATTTCGCGCGTCGGCACCTGGGACTGTGCGAATAAGCGCATCTCGCGTTGACTCCTGGAGCCCGCGGCTAGGCATTTCACGCGTCGGCACCTCCGACTGCGCGAATAAGCGTATCGAGGGTCGACTCCTCGAGCCCGCGGCTAGGAATTTGGCGTGTCGACACCTCGGACTGCGCGAATAAGCGCATCGAAGGTTGACTCCTCGATCCCGCAGCTAAGCATTTCGCGCGTCGGCACCTCGGACTGCGCGAATAAGCGCATCGAGGGTCGACTCCTCGAGCCCGCGGCTAGGAACTTCACGTGTCGGCAACTCGCACTGCGCGAATAAGCGCATCGAGGGTCGACTCCTCGAGCCCGCGGCTAGGAATTTCGCGTGTCGACAACTCGGACTGTGAAAATCAGCGCATGGAGGGTTGACTCCTCGAGCCCGCGGCTAAGCATTTCGCGCGTAGGCACCTCGGACTGCGCGAATAAGCGCATCGAGGGTCGACTCCTCGAGCCCGTGGCTAGGAATTTCGCGTGTCGATACCTCGGACTGTGCGAACTAGCACGTGGTGTGTCGACTCCTCGAGACCGCTGCTGGGAATTTCGCGTGTCGACACCTGGGACTGCGCGGAGAAGCGCATCGGGGGTCGACTCCTCGAACCCGCGGTTAGGCATTTCGCGCGTTGGCACCTCGGACTGCGCGAATAAGCACATCGAGGGTTGACTCCTCGAGCCCGCGACTAGGCATTTCGCGCGTCGGCACCTAGGACTGCGCGAGTACGCGCATCGAGGTTGACTCCTCGAGCCCGCAGCTAGGCATATAGCGCGTCGGCACCTCGCACTGCGCGAATAAGCGCATCAAGGGTTGACTCCTCGAGCCGACGGCTAGGAACTTCACGTGTCGGCACCTCGGACTGCGCGAATAAGCGCATCGAGGGTTGACTCCTCGAGCCCGCGGCGAGGCAATTCGCTCGTCGGCACTTCGGCTTGCGCGAATAAGTCCATCGAAGGTTGACTCCTCGAGCCCGCGGCTAGGCATTTAGCGCGTCGGCACCTCGGACTGCGCGAATAAGCGCATCGAGGGTCGACTCCTCGAGCCCGCGGCTAAGCATTTCGCGCGTAGGCACCTCGGACTGCGCGAATAAGCGCATCGAGGGTCGACTCCTCGAGCCCGCGGCTAGGGATATCGCGCGTCGGCACCTCGGACTGCGCGAATAAGCGCATCGAGGGTTGACTCCTCGAGCCCGCGGCTAGACACTTCGCGAGCGGCACCTCGGACTACGCGAATAAGCGCATCCTGGGTGGACTCCTCGAGCCCGCGGCTGGTCATTTCGCGCGTCGGCAACTCGGACTGCGCGAATAAGCGCATCCAGGGTGGACTCCTCGACCCCGCGGCTTATCATTTCGCGCGTCGGCACCTCGGACTGCGCGAATAAGCTCATCGAGGGTCGACTCCTCGAGCCCGCGGTGAGGCATTTCGCACGTCGAAACCACGGACTGCGCGTATAAGCGCATCGAGGGTCGACTCCTCGAGCCAGCGTCTAGGCATTTCGCGCGTCGGCACCTCCGACTGCGTGAATAAGCGCATCGAGGGTCGACTCCTCGAGCCCGCGACTTGGCATTTCGCGCGTCGGCACCTCGGACTGCGCGAATAAGCGCATCGAGGGTCGACTCCTCGAGCCCGCGGCTGGTCATTTCGCGCGCCGGCACCTCAGACTGCGCGAATAAGCGCATCGAGGGTCGACTCGTCGAGGCCGCGGCTACGAATTTCGCGCGTGGGCACCTCGGACTGCGCGAATAAGCGCATCGAGAGTCGACTCCTCGAGCCCGCGGCTAGGAATTTCACGTATCGACACCTCGGACTGCCCGAATCAGCGCATCGAGGGTTGACTGCTCGAGCCCGCGGCTAGGCATTTCGCGCGTCGGCACCTCGGACTGCGCGAATAAGCGCATCGAGGGTCGACTCGTAGAGGCCGCGGCTACGAATTTCGCGCGTGGGCACCTCGGACTGCGCGAATAAGCGCATCGAGAGTCGACTCCTCGAGCCCGCGGCTAGGAATTTCACGTATCGACACCTCGGACTGCCCGAATCAGCGCATCGAGGGTTGACTCCTCGAGCCCGCGGCTAGGCATTTCGCGCGTCGGCACCTCGGACTGCGCGAATAAGCGCATCGAGGGTCGACTCCTCGAGCCCGCGGCAAGGCATTTCGCGCGTAGGCACCTCGGACTGCGCGAATAAGCGTATCGAGGGTCGACTCCTCGAGCCCGCAGCTAGGAATTTCGCGTGTCGATACCTCGGACTGCGCGAACAAGCGCGTGGTGTGTCGACTCCTCGAGACGGCGGCTAGCAATTTCGCGTATCGAAGCCTGGGACTGCGCGTATAAGCGCATCGAGGGTCGACTCCTCGAACCCGCGGTTAGGCATTTCGCGCGTTGGCACCTCGGACTGCGCGAATAAATCCATCGAAGGCTGACTCCTCGAGGCCGCCGCTATGCATATCGTCCGTGGGCACCTCGGACTGCGCGAATAAGCGCATCGAGGGTAGACTCCTCGAGCCCGCGGTTAGGAACTTCACGTGTCGGCAACTCGCACTGCGCGAATCAGCGCATCGAGGGTTGACTCCTCGAGCCCGCGGCTAGGCATTTCGCGCGTCGGCACGTCGGACTGCGCGAATTAGCGCATCGAGGGTTGACTCCTCGAGCCCGCGGCTAGGAATTTCACGTGTCGGCAACTGGCACTGCGTGAATAAGCGCATAGAGGGTCGACTCCTCGAGCCCGCGGCTAGGCATTTCGCGCGTTGGCACCTCGGACTGCGCGAATAAGCGCTTCGAGGGTTGACTCCTCGAGCCCGCGGCGAGGCAATTTGCGCGTCGGCACCTCGGACTGCGCGAATAAGCGCATCGAGGGTCGACTCCTCGAGCCCGCGGCTAGGAATTTCGCGTGTCGACACCTCGGACTGAGAGAATCAGCGCATCGAGGGTCGACTCCCCGAGCCCGTGGCTAGGAATTTCGCGTGTCGATACCTCGGACTGTGCGAACTAGCACGTGGTGTGCCGACTCCTCGAGACCGCGGCTGGGAATTTCGCGTGTCGACACCTGGGACTGCGCGGAGAAGCGCATCGAGGGTCGACTCCTCGAACCCGCGGTTAGGCATTTCGCGCGTTGGCACCTCGGACTGCGCGAGTACGCGCATCGAGGTTGACTCCTCGAGCCCGCAGCTAGGCATATCGCGCGTCGGCACCTCGGACTGCGCGAATAAGCGCATCAAGGGTTGACTCCTCGAGCCCGCGGCTAGGAACTTCACGTGTCGGCACCTCGGACTACGCGAATAAGCGCATCGAGGGTTGACTCCTCGAGCCCGCGGCGAGGCAATTTGCGCGTCGGCACCTCGGACTGCGCGAATAAGCGCATCGAGGGTCGACTCCTCGAGCCCGCGGCTAGGAATTTCGCGTGTCGACACCTCGGACTGAGAGAATCAGCGCATCGAGGGTCGACACCTCGAGCCCGCGGCTAGGCATTTCGCGCGTAGGCACCTCGGACTGCACGAATAAGCGCATCGAGGGTTGACTCCGCGAGCCCGAGGCTAGGAATTTCGCGTGTCGACACCTGGGACTGCGCGAACATGCGGGTCGAGTGTCGACTCCTCGAGCCCGCGGCTAGGGATATCGCGCGTCGGCACCTCGGAGTGCGCGAATAAGCGCATCGAGGGTCGACTCCTCGAGCCCGCGGCTGGTCATTTCGCGCGTCGGCACCTCGGACTGCGCGAATGAGCGCATCCATGGTGACTCCTCGAGCCCGCGGCTGGTCATTTCGTGCGTCGGCACCTCGGACTGCGCGAATAAGCTCATCGAGGGTCGACTCCTCGAGCCCGCGGCGAGGCATTTCGCGCGTCGAAACCACGGACTGCGCGTATAAACGCATCGAGGGTCGACTCCTCGAGCCAGCGTCTAGGCATTTCGCGCGTCGGCACCTCCGACTGCGTGAATAAGCGCTTCGAGTGTCGACTCCTCGTGCCCGCGGCTAGGGATATCGAGCGTCGGCACCTTGGACTGCCCGAATCAGCGCATCGAGGGTGGACTCCTCGAGCCCGCAGCTGGTCATTTCGCGCGTCGGCACCTCGGACTGCGCGAATAAGCGCATCGAGGGTTGACTCCTCGAGCCCGCGGCTAGACACTTCGCGGGCAGGACCTCGGACTACGCGAATAAGCGCATCCTGGGTGGACTCCTCGAGCCCGCGGCTGGTCATTTCGCGCGTCGGCACCTCAGACTGCGCAAATAAGCGCATCGAGGGTCGACTCGTCGAGGCCGCGGCTACGAATGTCGCGCGTCGGCACCTCGGACTGCGCGAATAAGCGCATCGAGAGTCGACTCCTCGAGCCCGCGGCTAGGAATTTCGCGTATCGACACCTGGGACAGCGCGAATAAGCGCATTGAGGGTCGACTCCTCGAGCCCGCGGTTAGGTATTTCGCGCGTTGGCACCTCGGACTGCGCGAATAAGTCCATCGAAGGCTGACTCCTCGAGCCCGCCGCTAGGCATTTCGCGCGTGGGCACCTCGGACTGCGCGAATAAGCGCATCGAGGGTCAAATTCTCGAACCCGCGGCTAGGAATTTCGCGCAATGGCACCTCGGACTGCGCGAATAAGCGCATCGACGCTTGACTCCACGAGCCCGTGGCTAGGCATATCGCGCGTCGGCACCTCGGACTGCGCGAATAAGCGCATCGAGGGTAGACTCCTCGAGCCCGCGGCTAGGAACTTCACGTGTCGGCAACTCGCACTGCGCGAATCAGCGCATCGAGGGTTGACTCCTCGAGCCCGCGGCTACGCAATTCGCGCGTCGGCACCTCGGACTGCGCGAATATGCGCATCGAGGTTGACTCCTCGAAGCCCGCGGCTAGGCATATCGCGCGTCGGCACCTCGGACTGCGCGAATAAGCGCATCGAGGGTAGACTCCTCGAGCCCGCGGCTAGGAACTTCACGTGTCGGCAACTCGCACTGCGCGAATCCGCGCATCGAGGGTTGACTCCTCGAGCCCGCCGATAGGGATATCGCGCGTCGGCACTTCGGCTTGCGCGAATAAGTCCATCGAAGGTTGACTCCTCGAGCCCGCGGCTAGGCATTTAGCCCGTCGGCACCTCGGACTGCGCGAATAAGCGCATCGAGGGTCGACTCCTCGAGCCCGCGGCTAGGAATTTCGCGTGTCGACACCTCGGACTGCGAAAATCAGCGCATGGAGGTTGACTCCTCGAGCCCGCGGCTAAGCATTTCGCGCGTAGGCACCTCGGACTGCGCGAATAAGCGCATCGAGGGTCGACACCTCGAGCCCGCGGCTAGGCATTTCGCGCGTAGGCACCTCGGACTGCACGAATAAGCGCATCGAGGGTTGACTCCTCGAGCCCGAGGCTAGGAATTTCGCGTGTCGACACCTATGACTGCGCAAACAAGCGGGTCGAGTGTCGACTCCTCGAGCCCGCGGCTAGGGATATCGGGCGTCGGCACCTCGGACTGCGCGAATAAGCGCATCGAGGGTTGACTCCTCGAGCCCGCGGCTAGACACTTCGCGAGCGGCACCTCGGACTACGCGAATAAGCGCATCCTGGGTGGACTCCTCGACCCCGCGGCTGGTCATTTCGCGCGTCGGCAACTCGGACTGCGCGAATAAGCGCATCCAGGGTGGACTCCTCGACCCCGCGGCTGGTCATTTCGCGCGTGGGCACCTCGGACTGCGCGAATAAGCTCATCGAGGGTCGACTCCTCGAGCCCGCGGCGAAGCATTTCGCGCGTCGAAACCACGGACTGCGCGTATAAGCGCATCGAGGGTCGACTCCTCGAGCCAGCGTCTAGGCATTTCGCGCGTCGGCACCTCCGACTGCGTGAATATGCGCATCGAGGGTCGACTCCTCGAGCCCGCGACTAGGCATTTCGCGCGTCGGCACCTCGGACTGCGCGAATAAGCGCATCGAGGGTCGACTCCTCGAGCCCGCGGCTGGTCATTTCGCGCGCCGGCACCTCAGACTGCGCAAATAAGCGCATCGAGGGTCGACTCGTCGAGGCCGCGGCTACGAATTTCCCGCGTGGGCACCTCGGACTGCGCGAATAAGCGCATCGAGAGTCCACTCCTCGAGCCCGCGGCTAGGAATTTCACGTATCGACACCTCGGACTGCCCGATTACGCGCATCGAGGGTTGACTCCTCGAGCCCGCGGCTAGGCATTTCGCGCGTCGGCACCTCGGACTGCGCGAATAAGCGCATCGAGGGTCGACTCCTCGAGCCCGCGGCAAGGCATTTCGCGCGTAGGCACCTCGGAATGCGCGAATAAGCGTATCGAGGGTCGACTCCTCGAGCCCGCAGCTAGGAATTTCGCGTGTCGATACCTCGGACTGCGCGAACAAGCGCGTGGTGTGTCGACTCCTCGAGACGGCGGCTAGCAATTTCGCGTATCGAAGCCTGGGACTGCGCGTATAAGCACATCGAGGGTCGACTCCTCGAGCCCGCGGTTAGGCATTTCGCGCGTTGGCACCTCGGACTGCGCGAATAAGCGCATCGAGGGTTGACTCCTCGAGCCCGCGGCTAGGAACTTCACGTGTCGGCAACTGGCACTGCGCGAATAAGCGCATCGAGGGTTGACTCCTCGAGCCCGCGGCGACGCATTTCGCGCGTCGGCACTTCGGCTTGCGCGAACAAGTCCTTCGAAGGTTGACTCATCGAGCCCGCGGCTAGGGATATCGCGCGTCGGCACCTCGGACTGCCCGAATCAGCGCATCGAGGGTTGACTCCTCGAGCCCACGGCTTGGCATTTCGCGAGTCGGCACCTGGGACTGCGCGGAGAAGCGCATCAAGGGTCGACTCCTCGAACCCGCGGTTAGGCATTTCGCGCGTAGGCACCTCGGACTGCGCGAATAAGCGCTTCGAGGGTTGACTCCTCGAGCCCGCGGCTAGGCATTTCGCGCGTCGGTACCTCGGACTGCGCGAATAAGCGCATCGAGGGTCGACTCCTCGAGCCCGTGGCTAGGAATTTCGCGTGTCGATACCTCGGACTGTGCTAACTAGCACGTGGTGTGTCGACTCCTCGAGACCGCGGCTGGGAATTTCGCGTGTCGACACCTGGGACTGCGCGGAGAAGCGCATAGAGGGTCGACTCCTCGAACCCGCGGTTAGGCATTTCGCGCGTTAGCACCTCGGACTGCGCGAATAAGCACATCGAGGGTTGACTCCTCGAGCCCGCGGCTAGGCATTTCGCGCGTCGGCACCTCGGACTGAGAGAATCAGCGCATCGAGGGTCGACTCCTCGAACCCGCGGTTAGGCATTTCGCGCGTTGGCACCTCGGACTGCGCGAATAAGCACATCGAGGGTTGACTCCTCGAGCCCGCGGCTAGGCATTTCGCGCGTCGGCACCTCGGACTCCGCGAATAAGCGCATCGAGGGTTGACTCCTCGAGCCCGCGGCGAGGCAATTCGCGCATCGGCACCTCGTACTGCGCGAATAAGCGCATCGAGGGTCGACTCCTCGAGCCCGCGGCTAGGAATTTCGCGTGTCGACACCTCGGACTGAGAGAATCAGCGCATCGAGGGTCGACTCCTCGAACCCGCGGTTAGGCATTTCGCGCGTTGGCACCTCGGACTGCGCGAATAAGCACATCGAGGGTTGACTCCTCGAGCCCGCGGCTAGGCATTTCGCGCGTCGGCACCTCGGACTGCGCGAATAAGCGCATCGAGGGTTCACTCCTCGAGCTTGCGGCTACACAATTCGCGCGTCGGCACCTAGGACTGCGCGAGTACGCGCATCGAGGTTGACTCCTCGAGCCCGCGGCTGGTCATTTCGCGCGTCGGCACCTCGGACTGCGCGAATGAGCGCATCCAGCGTGACTCCTCGAGCCCGCGGCTGGTCATTTCGCGCGTCGGCACCTCGGACTGCGCGAATAAGCTCATCGAGGGTCGACTGCTCGAGACCGCGGCGAGGCATTTCGCGCGTCGAAACCACGGACTGCGCGTATAAACGCATCGAGGGTCGACTCCTCGAGCCAGCGTCTAGGCATTTCGCGCGTCGGCACCTCCGACTGCGTGAATAAGCGCTTCGAGTGTCGACTCCTCGTGCCCGCGGCTAGGGATATCGCGCGTCGGCACCTCGGACTGCCCGAATCAACGCATCGAGGGTGGACTCCTCGAGCCCGCAGCTGGTCATTTCGCGCGTCGGCACCTCGGACTCCGCGAATAAGCGCATCGAGGGTTGACTCCTCGAGCCCGCGGCTAGACACTTCGCGGGCAGGACCTCGGACTACGCGAATAAGCGCATCCTGGGTGGACTGCTCGAGCCCGCGGCTGGTCATTTCGCGCGTCGGCACCTCAGACTGCTCGAATAAGCGCATCGACGGTTGACTCCACGAGCCCGCGGCTAGGAACTTCACGTGTCGGCAACTCGCACTCCGCTAATCAGCGCATCGAGGGTTGACTCCTCGAGCCCGCCGATAGGGATATCGCGCGTCGGCACCTCGGACTGCCCGAATCAGCGCATCGAGGGTTGACTCCTCGCGCCCGCGGCTAGGCATTTCGCGCGTAGGCACCTCGTACTGAGCGAATAGGCGCATCGAGGGTCGACTCCTCGAGCCCGCGGCTAGGCATTTGGCGAGTAGGCACCTCGCACTGCGCGAATAAGCGTATCGAGGGTCGACTCCTCGACCCCGCGGCTAGGAATTTCGCGTGTCGATACCTTGGACTGCGCGAAAAAGCGCGTGGTGTGTCGACTCCTCGAGACGGCGGCTAGGAATTTCGCGTATCGACACCTGGGACTGCGCGAATAAGCGCATCGAGGGTCGACTCCTCGAGCCCGCGGTTAGGCATTTCGCGCGTTTTCACCTCGGACTGCGCGAATAAGCGCATCGACGGTTGACTCCTCGAGCCCGCGGCTAGGCATTTCGCGCGTCGGCACCTCGGACTGCGCGAATAAGCGCATCGAGGGTTGACTCCTCGAGCCTGCGGCTAGGAACTTCGCGTGTCGGCAACTCGCACTGCGCGAATACGCGCATCGAAGGTTGACTCCTCGAGCCCGCGGCTAGGCATTTCGCGCGTCGGCACGTCGGCTTGTGCGAATAAGTCCTTCGAATGTTGACTCCTCGAACCCGCCGCTAGGCATTCCGCGCGTCGGCACCTCGGACTGCGCGAATAAGCGCATCGAGGGTCGACTTCTCGAGCCCGCGGCTAGGAATTTCGCGGGTCGGCACCTCGGACTGCGCGAATGAGCGCATCCAGCGTGACTCCTCGAGCCCGCGGCTAGTCATTTCGCGCGTCGGCACCTCGGACTGCGCGAATAAGCTCATCGAGGGTCGACTGCTCGAGCCCGCGGCGAGGCATTTCGCGCGTCGAAACCACGGACTGCGCGTATAAACGCATCGAGGGTCGACTCCTCGAGCCAGCGTCTAGGCATTTCGCGCGTCGGCACCTCCGACTGCGTGAATAAGCGCTTCGAGTGTCGACTCCTCGTGCCCGCGGCTAGGGATATCGCGCGTCGGCACCTCGGACTGCCCGAATCAACGCATCGAGGGTGGACTCCTCGAGCCCGCAGCTGGTCATTTCGCGCGTCGGCACCTCGGACTCCGCGAATAAGCGCATCGAGGGTTGACTCCTCGAGCCCGCGGCTAGACACTTCGCGGGCAGGACCTCGGACTACGCGAATAAGCGCATCCTGGGTGGACTGCTCGAGCCCGCGGCTGGTCATTTCGCGCGTCGGCACCTCAGACTGCGCGAATAAGCGCATCGACGGTTGACTCCACGAGCCCGCGGCTAGGAACTTCACGTGTCGGCAACTCGCACTCCGCTAATCAGCGCATCGAGGGTTGACTCCTCGAGCCCGCCGATAGGGATATCGCGCGTCGGCACCTCGGACTGCCCGAATCAGCGCATCGAGGGTTGACTCCTCGCGCCCGCGGCTAGGCATTTCGCGCGTAGGCACCTCGTACTGAGCGAATAGGCGCATCGAGGGTCGACTCCTCGAGCCCGCGGCTAGGCATTTGGCGAGTAGGCACCTCGGACTGCGCGAATAAGCGTATCGAGGGTCGACTCCTCGAGACGGCGGCTAGGAATTTCGCGTATCGACACCTGGGACTGCGCGAATAAGCGCATCGAGGGTCGACTCCTCGAGCCCGCGGTTAGGCATTTCGCGCGTTTTCACCTCGGACTGCGCGAATAAGCGCATCGACGGTTGACTCCTCGAGCCCGTGGCTAGGCATTTCGCGCGTCGGCACCTCGGACTGCGCGAATAAGCGCATCGAGGGTTGACTCCTCGAGCCTGCGGCTAGGAACTTCGCGTGTCGGCAACTCGCACTGCGCGAATAAGCTCATCGAGGGTCGACACCTCGAGCCCGCGGAGAGGCATTTCGCGCGTCAAAATCGCGTACTGCGCGAATAAGTCCATCGAAGGATGACTCCTCGAGCCCGCGGCTAAGCATTTAGCGCGTCGGCACCTCGGACTGCGCGAATAAGCGCATCGAGGGTCGACTCCTCGAGCCCGCCGCTAGGAATTTCGCGCGTCGGCACCTCGGACTGCGCGAATAAGCGTATCGAGGGTCGACTCCTCGAGCCCGCGGCTAGGTATTTCGCCTGTTGACACCTCGGACTGCGCTAATAAGCGCATCGAGGGTCGACTCCTCGGGCCCACGGCAAGGCATATCATGCGTCGCCACCTCGGACTGCGCGAATAAGCGCATCGAGGGTCGACTCCTCGAGCCCGCGGCTACGCATATCGAGCGTCGGCACCTAGGACTGCGCGAATCAGCGCATCGACGGTTGACTCCTCGAGCCCGCGGCTAGGCATTTCGCGCGTCGGCCCCTCGGACTTCGCGAATAAGCGCATCGAGGATCGACTCCTCGAGCCCGCGGCTAGGCATTTCGCGCGTCGGCACCTCGAACTGCGCGAAAAGCGCATCGAGGGTTGACTTCTCGAGCCCGCGGCTAGGCATTTCACGCGTCGGCACCAGGGACTGTGCGATTAAGCGCATCGAGTGTCGACTCCTCGAGACCGCGGCTAGGCATTTCGCGCGTCGGCACCTGGGACTGTGCGAATAAGCGCATCGCGGGATGACTCCTCGAGGCCGCGGCTAGGCTTTTCACGCGTCGGCACCTCGAACTGCGCGAATAAGCGCGTCGAGGGTGGACTTCTCGGGCCCGCGGCTAGGCATTTCGCGCGTCGGCACCAGGGACTGCGCGAATAAGCGCATCGAGTGTCGACTCCTCGACACCGCGGATAGGCATTTCGCGCGTCGGCACCTCGGACTGTGCGAATAAGCGCATCGAGGGTCGACTCCTCGAGCCCGCGGCTAGGAATTTCGCGTGTCGACAACTCGGACTGCGCGAATAAGTGCATCGAGGATCGACTCCTCGAGCCCGCGGCTAGGCATTTCGCGCGTCGGCACCTCGAACTGCGCGCGCATCGAGGGTGGACTTCTCGAGCCCGCGGCTAGGCATTTCGCGAGTCGGCACCATGGACTGCGCGAATAAGCGCATCGAGGGTCGACTCCTCGAACCCGCGGCGAGGCAATTCGCGCGTCGGCACTTCGGCTTGCGCGAATAAGTCCATCGAAGGTTTTCTCCTCGAGCCCGCGGCTAGGCAATTAGCGCGTCGGCACCTCGGACTGCGCGAATAAGCGCATCGAGGGTCGACTCCTCGAGCCCGCCGCTAGGAATTTCGCGCGTCGGCACCTCGGACTGCGCGAATAAGCGTATCGAGGGTCGACTCCGCGAGCCCGCGGCTAGGAATTTCGCGTGTTGACACCTCGGACTGCGCTAATAAGCGCATCGAGGGTCGACTCCTCGAGCCCACGGCAAGGCATATCATGCGTCGCCACCTCGGAGTGCGCGAATAAGCGCATCGAGGGTCGACTCCTCGAGCCCGCGGCTACGCATATCGAGCGTCGGCACCTCGGACTGCGCGAATCAGCGCATCGACGGTTGACTCCTCGAGCCCGCGGCTAGGCATTTCGCGCGTCGGCCCCTCGGACTTCGCGAATAAGCGCATCGAGGGTCGACTCCTCGAGCCCGCGGCAAGGAATTTCGCGTGTCGTCACCTCGGACTGCGCGAATAAGCGCATCGAGGATCGACTCCTCGAGCCCGCGGCTAGGCATTTCGCGCGTCGGAACCAGGGACTGTGCGAATAAGCGCATCGAGTGTCGACTCCTCGAGACCACGGCTAGGCATTTCGCGCGTCGGCACCTCGAACTGCGCGAAAAGCGCATCGAGGGTGGACTTCTCAAGCCCGCGGCTAGGCATTTCGCGCGTCGGCACCAGGGACTGCGCGAATAAGCGCATCGAGTGTCGACTCCTCGACACCGCGGCTAGGCATTTCGCGCGTCGGCACCTGGGACTGTGCGAATTAGCGCATCGCGGGTTGACTCCTCGAGCCCGCGGCTAGGCATTTCACGCGTCGGCACCTCCGACTGCGCGAATAAGCGCATCGAGGGTCGACTCCTCGAGCCCGCGGCTAGGAACTTCACGTGTCGGCAACTCGCACTGCGCGAATAAGCGCATCGAGGGTTGACTCCTCGAGCCCGCGGCGAGGCATTTCGCCCGTCGGCACTTCGGCTTGCGCGAATAAGTCCTTCGAAGGTTGACTCCTCGAGCCCGCCGCTAGGCATTCCGCGCGTCGTAACCTCGGACTGTGCGAATAAGCGCATCGAGGGTCGACTTCTCGAGCCCGCGGCTAGGAATTTCGCACGTCGGCACCTCGGACTGCGTGAATAAGCGCATCGAGGGTCGACTCCTCGAGCCCGCGGCTAGGAACTTCACGTGTCGGCAACTCGCACTGCGCGAATAAGCGCATCGAGGGTTGACTCCTCGAGCCCGCGGCGAGGCATTTCGCCCGTCGGCACTTCGGCTTGCGCGAATAAGTCCTTCGAAGGTTGACTCCTCGAGCCCGCCGCTAGGCATTCCGCGCGTCGTCACCACGGACTGCGCGAATAAGCGCATCGAGGGTCGACTTCTCGAGCCCGCGGCTAGGAATTTCGCACGTCGGCACCTCGGACTGCGCGAGTACGCGCATCGAGGTTGACTCCTCGAGACCGCGGCTAGGCATTTCGCGCGTCGGCACCAGGGACTGCGCGAATAAGCGCATCCAGTGTCGACTCCTCGAGACCGCGGCTAGGCATTTCGCGCGTCGGCACCTGGGACTGTGTGAATAAGCGCATCGCGGGATGACTCCTCGAGGCCGCGGCTAGGCTTTTCACGCGTCGGCACCTCGAACTGCGCGAATAAGCGCATCGAGGGTGGACTTCTCAAGCCCGCGGCTAGGCATTTCGCGCGTCGGCACCAGGGACTGTGCGAATTAGCGCATCGCGGGTTGACTCCTCGAGCCCGCGGCTAGGCATTTCACGCGTCGGCACCTCCGACTGCCCGAATAAGCGCATCGAGGGTCGACTCCTCGAGCCCGCGGCGAGGCATTTCGCCCGTCGGCACTTCGGCTTGCGCGAATAAGTCCTTCGAAGGTTGACTCCTCGAGCCCGCCGCTAGGCATTCCGCGCGTCGTCACCTCGGACTGCGCGAATAAGCGCATCGAGGGTCGACTTCTCGAGCCCGCGGCTAGGAATTTCGCACGTCGGCACCTCGGACTGCCCGAGTACGCGCATCGAGGTTGACTCCTCGAGCCCGCAGCTAGGCATATCGCGCGTCGGCACCTCGGACTGCGCGAATAAGCGCATCAAGGGTTGACTCCTCGAGCCCGCGGCTAGGAACTTCACGTGTCGGCACCTCGGACTGCGCGAATAAGCGCATCGAGGGTTGACTCCTCGCGCCCGCGGCGAGGCAATTCGCGCGTCGGCACTTCGGCTTGCGCGAACGAGCGCGTGGTGTGTCGACTCCTCGAGACGGCGGCTAGGAATTTCGCGTATCGAAGCCTGGGACTGCGCTTATAAGCGCATCGAGGGTCGACTCCTCGAGCCCGCGGTCAGGTATTTCGCGCGTTGGCGCCTCGGACTGCGCGAATAAGTCCATCGAAGGCTGACTCCTCGAGCCCGCCGCTAGGCATTTAGCGCGTGGGCACCTCGGACTGCGCGAATAAGCGAATCGAGGGTCAACTTCTCGAACCCGCGGCTAGGAATTTCGCGTGTCGATACCTTGGACTGCGCGAAAAAGCGCGTGGTGTGTCGACTCCTCGAGACGGCGGCTAGGAATTTCACGTATCGACACCTGGGACTGCGCGAATAAGCGCATCGAGGGTTGACTCCTCGAGCCCGCGGCTAGGCATATCGCGCGTCGGCACCTTTGACTGCGCGAATAAGCGCATCGAGGGTAGACTCCTCGAGCCCGCGGCTATGAACTTCACGTGTCGGCAACTCGCACTGCGCGAATCAGCGCATCGAGGGTTGACTCCTCGAGCCCGCGGCTACGCAATTCGCGCGTCGGCACCTCGGACGGCGCGAATATGCGCATCGAGGTTGACTCCTCGAAGCCCGCGGCTAGGCATATCGCGCGTCGGCACCTCGGACTGCGCGAATAAGCGCATCGATGGTAGACTCCTCGAGCCCGCGGCTAGGAACTTCACGTGTCGGCAACTCGCACTGCGCGAATCAGCGCATCGAGGGTTGATTCTTCGAGCCCGCGGATAGGGATATCACGCGTCGGCACCTCGGACTGCCCGAATCAGCGCATCGAGGGTTGACTCCTCGAGCCCGCGGCTAGGCATTTCGCGCGTCGGCACCTCGGACTGAGCGAATAAGCGCATCGAGGGTCGACTCCTCGAGCCCGCGGCTAGGCATTTGGCGCGTAGGCACTTCGGACTGCGCGAATAAGCGTATCGAGGGTCGACTCCTCGACCCCGCGGCTAGGAGTTTCGCGTGTCGATACCTTGGACTGCGCGAAAAAGCGCGTGGTGTGTCGACTCCTCGAGACGGCGGCTAGGAATTTCACGTATCGACACCTGGGACTGCGCGAATAAGCGCATCGAGGGTCGACTCCTCGAGCCCGCGGTTAGGCATTTCACGCGTTTTCACCTCGGACTGCGCGAATAAGCGCATCGACGGTTTACTCCTCGAGCCCGCGGCTAGGCATTTCGCGCGTCGGCACCTCGGACTGCGCGAATAAGCGCATCGAGGGTTGACTCCTCGAGCCCGCGGCTAGGAACTTCACGTGTCGGCAACTCGCACTGCGCGAATAAGCGCATCGAGGGTTGACTCCTCGAGCCTGCGGCGAGGCATTTCGCGCGTCGGCACTTCGGCTTGCGCGAATAAGTCCTTCGAAGGTTGACTCCTCGAGCCCGCCGCTAGGCATTTCGCGCGTCGGCACCTCGGACTGCGCGAATAAGCGCATCGAGGGTCGACTTCTCGAGCCCGCGGCTAGGAATTTCGCGGGTCGGCACATCGGACTGCCCGAATAAGCTCATCGAGGGTCGACACCTCGAGCCCGCGGAGAGGCATTTCGCGCGTCGAAACCGCGGACTGCGTGTATAAGCGCATCGAGGGTCGACTCCTCGAGCCCGCGTCTAGGCATATCGCGAGTCGGCACCTCCGACTGCGTGAATAAGCGCTTCGAGTGACGACAACTCGTGCCCGCGTCTAGGGATATCGCGCGTCGGCACCTCGGACTGCGCAAATAACCGCATCGAGGGTTGACTCCTCGAGCCCGTGGCTAGGAATTTCGCGTGTCGATACATCGGACTGTGCGAACTAGCACGTGGTGTGTCGACTCCTCGAGACCGCGGCTGGGAATTTCGCGTGTCGACACCTGGGACTGCGCGGAGAAGCGGATCGAAGGTCGACTCCTCGAACCCGCGGTTAGGCATTTCGCGCGTTGGCACCTCGGACTGCGCGAATAAGCGCATCGAGGGTTGACTCCTCGAGCCTGCGGCTACACAATTCGCGCGTCGGCACCTAGGACTGCGCGAGTACGCGCATCGAGGTTGACTCCTCGAGCCCGCAGCTAGGCATATCGCGCGTCGGCACCTCGGACTGCGCGAATAAGCGCATCAAGGGTTGACTCCTCGAGCCCGCGGCTAGGAACTTCACGTGTCGGCACCTCGGACTGCGCGAATAAGCGCATCGAGGGTTGACTCCTCGAGCCCGCGGCGAGGCAATTCGCGCGTCGGCACTTCGGCTTGCGCGAATAAGTCCATCGAAGGATGACTCCTCGAGCCCGCGGCTAGGCGTTTAGCGCGTCGGCACCTCGGACTGCGCGAATAAGCGCATCGAGGGTCTACTCCTCGAGCCCGCCGCTAGGCATTTTGCGCGTCGGCACCTCGGACTGCGCGAATAAACGCATCGAGGGTCGACTCCTCGAGCCCGCGGCTAGGAATTTCGCGTGTTGACACCTCGGACTGCGCGAATAAGCGTATCGAGGGTCGACTCCTCGAGCCCGCGGCTAGGAATTTCGCGTGTCGACACCTCGGACTGCGCTAATAAGCGCATCGAGGATCGACTCCTCGAGCCCACGGCAAGGCATATCATGCGTCGCCACCTCGGACTACGCGAATAAGCGCATGGAGGGTCGACTCCTCGAGCCCGCGGCTACGCATATCGAGCGTCGGCACCTCGGACTGCGCGAATCAGCGCATCGACGGTTGACTCCTCGAGCCCGCGGCTAGGCATTTCGCGCGTCGGCCCCTCGGACTTCGCGAATAAGCGCATCGAGGGTCGACTCCTCGAGCCCGCGGCAAGGAATTTCGCGTGTCGACACCTCGGACTGCGCGAATAAGCGCATCGAGGATCGACTCCTCGAGCCCGCGGCTAGGCATTTCGCGCGTCGGCACCTCGAACTGCGCGAAAAGCGCATTGTGGGTTGACTTCTCGAGCCCGCGGCTAGGCATTTCGCGCGTCGGCACCTCGGACTGCGTGAATGAGCGCATCGAGGGTCGACTCCTCGAGCCCGCGTCTAGGCATTTCGCGAGTCGGCACCTCCGACTGCGCGAATAAGCGCATCGAGGGTTGACTCCTCGAGCCTGCGGCTACACAATTCGCGCGTCGGCACCTAGGACTGCACGAGTACGCGCATCGAGGTTGACTCCTCGAGCCCGCAGCTAGGCATATCGCGCGTCGGCACCTCGGACTGCGCGAATAAGCGCATCAAGGGTTGACTCCTCGAGCCCGAGGCTAGGAACTTCACGTGTCGGCAACTCGCACTGCGCGAATAAGCGCATCGAGGGTTGACTCCTCGAGCCTGCGGCGAGGCATTTCGCGCGTCGGCACTTCGGCTTGCGCGAATAAGTCCTTCGAAGGTTGACTCCTCGAGCCCGCCGCTAGGCATTTCGCGCGTCGGCACCTCGGACTGCGCGAATAAGCGCATCGAGGGTCGACTTCTCGAGCCCGCGGCTAGGAATTTCGCGGGTCGGCACATCGGACTGCCCGAATAAGCTCATCGAGGGTCGACACCTCGAGCCCGCGGAGAGGCATTTCGCGCGTCGAAACCGCGGACTGCGTGTATAAGCGCATCGAGGGTCGACTCCTCGAGCCCGCGTCTAGGCATATCGCGAGTCGGCACCTCCGACTGCGTGAATAAGCGCTTCGAGTGACGACAACTCGTGCCCGCGTCTAGGGATATCGCGCGTCGGCACCTCGGACTGCGCAAATAAGCGCATCGAGGGTTGACTCCTCGAGCCCGTGGCTAGGAATTTCGCGTGTCGATACATCGGACTGTGCGAACTAGCACGTGGTGTGTCGACTCCTCGAGACCGCGGCTGGGAATTTCGCGTGTCGACACCTGGGACTGCGCGGAGAAGCGGATCGAAGGTCGACTCCTCGAACCCGCGGTTAGGCATTTCGCGCGTTGGCACCTCGGACTGCGCGAATAAGCGCATCGAGGGTTGACTCCTCGAGCCTGCGGCTACACAATTCGCGCGTCGGCACCTAGGACTGCGCGAGTACGCGCATCGAGGTTGACTCCTCGAGCCCGCAGCTAGGCATATCGCGCGTCGGCACCTCGGACTGCGCGAATAAGCGCATCAAGGGTTGACTCCTCGAGCCTGCGGCTAGGAACTTCACGTGTCGGCACCTCGGACTGCGCGAATAAGCGCATCGAGGGTTGACTCCTCGAGCCCGCGGCGAGGCAATTCGCGCGTCGGCACTTCGGCTTGCGCGAATAAGTCCATCGAAGGATGACTCCTCGAGCCCGCGGCTAGGCGTTTAGCGCGTCGGCACCTCGGACTGCGCGAATAAGCGCATCGAGGGTCTACTCCTCGAGCCCGCCGCTAGGCATTTTGCGCGTCGGCACCTCGGACTGCGCGAATAAGCGCATCGAGGGTCGACTCCTCGAGCCCGCGGCTAGGAATTTCGCGTGTTGACACCTCGGACTGCGCGAATAAGCGTATCGAGGGTCGACTCCTCGAGCCCGCGGCTAGGAATTTCGCGTTCGACACCTCGGACTGCGCTAATAAGCGCATCGAGGATCGACTCCTCGAGCCCACGGCAAGGCATATCATGCGTCGCCACCTCGGACTACGCGAATAAGTGCATGGAGGGTCGACTCCTCGAGCCCGCGGCTACGCATATCGAGCGTCGGTACCTCGGACTGCGCGAATCAGCGCATCGACGGTTGACTCCTCGAGCCCGCGGCTAGGCATTTCGCGCGTCGGCCCCTCGGACTTCGCGAATAAGCGCATCGAGGGTCGACTCCTCGAGCCCGCGGCAAGGAATTTCGCGTGTCGACACCTCGGACTGCGCGAATAAGCGCATCGAGGATCGACTCCTCGAGCCCGCGGCTAGGCATTTCGCGCGTCGGCACCTCGAACTGCGCGAAAAGCGCATTGTGGGTTGACTTCTCGAGCCCGCGGCTAGGCATTTCGCGCGTCGGCACCTCGGACTGCGCGAATGAGCGCATCGAGGGTCGACCCCTCGAGCCCGCGTCTAGGCATTTCGCGAGTCGGCACCTCCGACTGCGCGAATAAGCGCATCGAGGGTTGACTCCTCGAGCCTGCGGCTACACAATTCGCGCGTCGGCACCTAGGACTGCACGAGTACGCGCATCGAGGTTGACTCCTCGAGCCCGCAGCTAGGCATATCGCGCGTCGGCACCTCGGACTGCGCGAATAAGCGCATCAAGGGTTGACTCCTCGAGCCCGAGGCTAGGAACTTCACGTGTCGGCACCTCGGACTGCGCGAATAAGTGCATCGAAGGTTGACTCCTCGAGCCCGCGTCGAGGCAATTCGCGCGTCGGCACTTCGGCTTGCGCGAATAAGTCCATCGAAGGTTGACTCCTCGAGCCCGCGGCTAGGCATTTAGCGCGTCGGCACCTCGAACTGCCCGAATAAGCGCCTCGAGGGTTGACTTCTCGAGCCCGCGGCTAGGCATTTCGCGCGTCGGCACCAGGGACTGCGCGAATAAGCGCATCGAGTGTCGACTCCTCGAGACCGCGGCTAGGCATTTCGCGCGTCGGCACCTGGGACTGTGCGAATAAGCGCATCGCGGGATGACTCCTCGAGGCCGCGGCTAGGCTTTTCACGCGTCGGCACCTCGAACTGCGCGAATAAGCGAATCGAGGGTGGACTTCTCGAGCCCGCGGCTAGGCATTTCGCGCGTCGGCACCAGGGACTGCGCGAATAAGCGCATCGAGTGTCGACTCCTCGGCACCGCGGCTAGGCATTTCGCGCGTCGGCACCTGGGACTGTGCGAATAAGCGCATCGCGGGTTGACTGCTCGAGCCCGCGGCTAGGCATTTCACGCGTCGGCACCTCCGACTGCGCGAATAAGCGCATCGAGGGTCGACTCCTCGAGCCCGCGGCTAGGAATTTGGCGTGTCGACACCTCGGACTGCGCGAATGAGCGCATCGAGGGTCGACACCTCGAGCCCGCGGTTAGGTATTTCGCGCGTCGGCACCTCGGACTGCGCGAATAAGCGCATCCAGGGTCAACTCCTCGAGCCCGCGGCTAGGCATTTCGCGCGTCGGCACCAGGGACTGCGCGAATAAGCGCATCGAGTGTCGACTCCTCGAGACCGCGGCTAGGCATTTCGCGCGTCGGCACCTGGGACTGTGCGAATAAGCGCATCGCGGGTTGACTCCTCGAGCCCGCGGCTAGGCATTTCACGCGTCGGCACCTCCGACTGCGCGAATAAGCGCATCGAGGGTCGACTCCTCGAGCCCGCGGCTAGGAATTTCGCGTGTCGACAACTCGGACTGCGCAAATAAGCGCATCGAGGGTTGACTTCTCGAGCCCGCGGCTAGGCATTTCGCGCGTCGGCACCAGGGACTGTGCGAATAAGCGCATCGAGTGTCGACTCCTCGAGACCGCGGCTAGGCATTTCGCGCGTCGGCACCTGGGACTGTGCGAATAAGCGCATCGCGGGTTGACTCCTCGAGCCCGCGGCTAGGCATTTCACGCGTCGGCACCTCCGACTGCGCGAATAAGCGCATCGAGGGTCGACTCCTCGAGCCCGCGGCTAGGAATTTCGCGTGTCGACAACTCGGACTGCGCAAATAAGCGCATCGAGGGTTGACTTCTCGAGCCCGCGGCTAGGCATTTCGCGCGTCGGCACCTGGGACTGTGCGAATAAGCGCATCGCGGGATGACTCCTCGAGGCCGCGGCTAGGCTTTTCACGCGTCGGCACCTCGAACTGCGCGAAGAAGCGCATCGAGGGTGGACTTCTCGAGCCCGCGGATAGGCATTTCGCGCGTCGGCACCAGGGACTGCGCGAATAAGCGCATCGAGTGTCGACTCTTCGACACCGCGGATAGGCATTTCGCGCGTCGGCACCTGGGACTGTGCGAATAAGTGCATCGCGGGTTGACTCCTCGAGCCCGCGGCTAGGCATTTCACGCGTCGGCACCTCCGACTGCGCGAATAAGCGCATCGAGGGACGACTCCTCGAGCCCGCGGCTAGGCATTTCGCGCGTCGGCACCTCGGACTGCGCGAATAAGCGCATCAAGGGTCGACTCCTCGAGCCCGCGGCTAGGCATTTCGCGCGTCGGCACCTCGGACTGCGCGAATAAGCGCATCGAGGGTCGACTCCTCTTGCCCGCGGCTAGGAATTTCGCGTGTCGACAACTCGGACTGCGCGAATAAGTGCATCGAGGATCGACTCCTCGAGCCCGCGGCTAGGCATTTCGCGCGTCGGCACCTTGAACTGCGCGCGCATCGAGGGTGGACTTCTCGAGCCCGCGGCTACGAATTTCGCACGTCGGCACCTCGGAATGTGCGAGTACGCGCATCGAGGTTGACTCCTCGAGCCTGCGGCTAGGCATTTAGCGCGTCGGCATCTCGGACTGTGCGAATATGCGCATCGAGGGTCGACTCCTCGAGCCCGCCGCTAGGAATTTCGCGCGTCGGCACCTCGGACTGCGCGAATAAGCGTATCGAGGGTCGACTCCGCGAGCCCGCGGCTAGGAATTTCGCGTGTTGACACCTCGGACTGCGCTAATAAGCGCATCGAGGGTCGACTCCTCAAGCCCACGGCAAGGCATATCACGCGTCGCCACCTCGGAGTGCGCGAATAAGCGCATCGAGGGTCGACTCCTCGAGCCCGCGGCTACGCATATCGAGCGTCGGCACCTCGGACTTCGCGAATAAGCGCATCGAGGGTCGACTCCTCGAGCCCGCGGCTAGGCATTTCGCGCGTCGGCACCTCGAACTGCGCGAAAAGCGCATCGAGGGTTGACTTCTCGAGCCCGCGGCTAGGCATTTCGCGCGTCGGCACCTCCGACTACGCGAATAAGAGCATCGAGGGTCGACTCCTCGAGCCCGCGGCTAGGCATTTCGCGCGTCGGCACCTGGGACTGTGCTAATAAGCGCATCGCGGGATGACTCCTCGAGCCCGCAGCTAGGCATTTCGCGCGTCGGCACCTCGGACTGCGCGAATAAGCGCATCGAGGGTCGACTCCTCTTGCCCGCGGCTAGGAATTTCGCGTGTCGACAACTCGGACTGCGCGAATAAGTGCATCGAGGATCGACTCCTCGAGCCCGCGGCTAGGCATTTCGCGCGTCGGCACCTTGAACTGCGCGCGCATCGAGGGTGGACTTCTCGAGCCCGCCTCTACGAATTTCGCACGTCGGCACCTCGGAATGCGCGAGTACGCGCATCGAGGTTGACTCCTCGAGACCGCGGCTAGGCATTTCGCGCGTCGGCACCTGGGACTGTGCTAATAAGCGCATCGCGGGATGACTCCTCGAGGCCGCGGCTAGGCTTTTCACGCGTCGGCACCTAGAACTGCGCGAAGAAGCGCATCGAGGGTTGACTCCTCGAGCCCGCGGCTAGGCATTTCACGCGTCGGCACCTCCGACTACGCGAATAAGAGCATCGAGGGTCGACTCCTCGAGCCCGCGGCTAGGCATTTCGCGCGTCGGTACCTCGGACTGCGCGAATAAGCGCATCAAGGGTCGACTCCTCGAGCCCGCAGCTAGGCATTTCGCGCGTCGGCACCTCGGACTGCGCGAATAAGCGCATCGAGGGTCGACTCCTCTTGCCCGCGGCTAGGAATTTCGCGTGTCGACAACTCGGACTGCGCGAATAAGTGCATCGAGGATCGACTCCTCGAGCCCGCGGCTAGGCATTTCGCGCGTCGGCACCTTGAACTGCGCGCGCATCGAGGGTGGACTTCTCGAGCCCGCCTCTACGAATTTCGCACGTCGGCACCTCGGAATGCGCGAGTACGCGCATCGAGGTTGACTCCTCGAGCCCGCAGCTAGGCATATCGCGTGTCGGCACCTCGGACTGCGCGAATAAGCGCATCAAGGGTTGACTCCTCGAGCCCGCGGCTAGGAACTTCACGTGCCGGCACCTCGGACTGCGCGAATAAGCGCATCGAGGGTTGACTCCTCGAGCCCGCGGCGAGGCAATTCGCGCGTCGGCACTTCGGCTTGCGCGAACGAGCGCGTGGTGTGTCGACTCCTCGAGACGGCGGCTACACTGTAAGCAAAAATTAGCCGAGATGGGAGTTTTATCGGCTTATCAGCCCCAATACCTCCCATGCCCCAGCATTTACTCCGTCATAGCGGAGTGAAGACGGCACATGTCTTCATTATACTCCGATAGGTTAGGAACGGAGTATAAAAACGACATGACACGATTATACTCCGCACGGAGTTTCAGGTCACGTGGTTGGAAACTCCCCACGGAGTTAATAGCGACGTGCGTGCGTGTGTCAGCGCGCGTCCGTGTGAACCTTGTGAAGCTCCAGTGCCTTCGTTGGTTATTTCATGTGATCATTTGCCGAGAGAACGTATCATCAGTGCACCGACTAGCTGCAACGACCGTTTAGTGTTTTGTGTGAACGTGTCAAGGTTATTTGCACTCGCTGCTCAAACGCGCTGGTCGTCTTCCCTGGGTTGTACGCTTGAAAATCCGCGATAATATTTTCGTTGTCCGAGAAAACGCCAATGCGACAAGATGTCGTGCGCCTGTGCAAGGCATGTTTAGGCTGTGTACAGCCGCTCAGTCTACGAGATCGCGCTGTTTGTACATTGAACTCAAAACAAGTCGTGGTATACAACTGTCGGTAGCAGTTCACAAACTTGAGCAAATTGCAGCAGAAAGTGCGACTTCTTCGTCACAGCGACGTTTACTAATCGAAACAGACGACGAAATGTATCACGCTGCCTCCTCGTTGCGTCGTCTGCAGCTGTCGCTGCCGTTTCCCTGGCAATCCTATTGCAAAACCCCTTACCCAGTGTCCAATACAACGCCGGATTATGGGCCCGTGTCGCGCGGTGCATGCTGGGGCGCTAGTCAGGCACGGCGTACTGGTGCGAAAAAGAGCTCTAGCGCGTTAAATACGCGGTGCCCGGAAACGTATATATATTTTTATATTATAGAAAGCAATAAAGAACGTACTAGTGAAAAAAAAAAAAAGGGATCGGATTAGGAATCGATCGATCGCCCTTCAGATCCCAAGCGCGGTGCTTTACCACTACGCCATGACAGCAGGTGGTACCCGATGGATAATTTACCGTATTTTAATTTGGCAGAGAACGGTCTCTTACAGATAGTAAATGTGTTTTTGCCCAGCAACTAAAACTCACGCCTGTACCATAGAACTAAAGTTGCTGTTCTTATTGAGTAGTATGCTTGCAAGTGTCACGACATCGATTGGCACTTGCGATAGGTACTTTAACTACGAAAAAAGTCCTAAATTAACCGCCGACCCGGGAAGCTGTATGGGCTGTTACTACTGATTTCGATAGCCGTTTCTTGTCCTTCAGGCATGGGATATGCAACGTTTTCTAAGTTCAGTGATGCGATTCAATTGACACGTCCGTTTAGTCATATATCTTCGTCAGAGAAGCGCAGGCTAGTGCTGGCAGCCTTCGGCGACAGCACGTATACTTAATTGTGTTTATGACGCGTCACATCGGCGCGCATCGCTTCTTGTACTGGCACCGTAGACATGAAAGAAAAAAAAACAGTTTATTTAAGAACACCAATGCGAAAGTTGAAATATGGAGTGATTTATCCTTGTTTAGACTTGTTGATTCCTGAGCCCAAACGCGCCGATAGTGTGCAGACGGACTCGGCGGATACGCCTGAGCTTCCGTGGGGACCACTCCGTGGTGGGGAGCGATCTCGGCGCGGGTAGCTGGCGAAAGCTAAAATGTGTGTATTTGAGCCCCAGAACCTTCTTTTAGTACGATAGGGAAAGTGGAAGCGCGCGAATCGCCTCAACTTCGTTGTCGGTGCGATAATATGAATCAGCGGTAGGCTTCGAACTCGGGGTCCGTTCGAGTGCGTCTGAACAGCTGGATTTCATGTCCACTCCACAACACTGCTACAAATCCCAGTCATATGTTACGCGCAAACTACTAAAAAACGCGGCGTCCTCTGCGTCTGCGTGATTTCGTTCAAGAATTTAGCTATCCGCCCAGTCAAAAGGGAAAATGCAAGAAAAACGAGAGTGATCTTCAGTGTCAAATGTGCATGTATAAACAGGGCAACTTACGAACCTTTGCACCAAGCTGCGACACGAAATAGAGTGTTATGACCCCAAGATATAACGTTATTTAGGACAAGAGACTAGTATCAAGCGATGAAATTGTATAAAGCATTTAATATTCAGCAGCAATCGTCCTCGCGCACTGGAACCAGCGCGGCACAAACACACCCAACGCAGTTTCCAGTGCGAACCAGCGAACTGCAGCGAGAACCAGCGCCTGTACAGCACAAACCAGTGCGCCCGAGAGTCATGGCAGTGGAACCAGCGTCTCGTCCAGTGGGACCCAGCGTTCTCACGTGTCCCAGTCAGTCCCAGCGAGCGCCAGCGTCCCCATGTGCGATCCAGTGTCAAAAAACGTGCTGGTTTCACACTGGAAGGCACTGGAAGCAACAGACTTGAGCGGCGGCGCTCTCCGTCGCGTTCGGGAAACACCTGCTCGGGAAACCACTCCACCGCGCAACGCGTCGGAGTGGTTTCCGCGGCGATTCGTGTGGTATACGAACAAGCCCCCTGCAAACACGACCAGAATACTTCGCAGCCAAGAAGCTGCAAACAAACGTCTATGCTCAGCACTCCTTCGTTTTACACAAAACGAGCTTACTAAACGCGAGTGTCGATGTTATGTCGACGCGATGTTATCAACGCGAGTGTCGCCGCAGCGGAGTGCCGTCTATTTAGGCTCCCCTTGCAGCCGCTGATATCGCTGGGAGCCACTAGGCTTAGAACCTATATTCGTCAGGACAATAAACGTCTCTACAATTTTGTCGTGTCTGATGAAAATGCCGCTGGCTGTCCTGACATGGTTGGCAGCGATGAGCAAACACATGCGCAAGCCACGCAAACCACCGCGACTCACGATCGCTGTGCTGCCCGCCTATATACGAGTCAACTTGTATCGCGGATCTCGAGTTGTGACTAAATTAATTAACGTCGTGCCTCAGGGACGGGAGGGCCACATTTAAAACGCCAGGCCCTTTGGAGCTGGCTACTTATATAGGTCGAGGTGGTCTTCAAGCACAGTTGCCAAACCAATGAACCAAGAAAAATTGCCGTCAGCCGACATTGTCTGGCCATGACATAAATAAACTGCCAACATATTTAAGCAGAACACGCATAATCACGTAACTGTAACCAGAGATGAGGAATAGTGTAACCTAGTGTCTCGTGTTACCAAAGTTATATGTGCTATGCTGAATGAAATCTCTATAAGCTTATGCCAAGACAAACTGCCCTAATCTAACTAAACATAGAAAATTAAGGCTAAGCTTTAATAACATCAGCTTTACACGTGTGACAGGTGGGCCAGTACATATTGATTCACCCTAGCTTATGGAACATGCTAACCTACCGAAACTCCTTCAAAGTGTAAGCTGCTATACCATATCTAATACCTGTCACACTGGACATTTTCATGTCATTAGATGCAAATTACATTCAGTGCAATAAATGCCATTCGACCTGTGGTGGTGGTACACAACAAAAATTGATGTCATTCGGTCATGATATCAATGGCAATCATTGCAAAAAAAATTGGTGAGAGAACAAGAGCAAGGTATATGTAGAATGTTTATGTAGAAAGTCAACTTATTTTAACATAAATATGGCGTGTGACTTCACCAGAATAACACGCATATAAAACTTCCAATTCCAGGATTTCTTGCCACTACAAGCAAAAACAAGGCTTGACCAGCTTAGTAGCCATAGCCAATAAATTGAAGACAAACAATACAGCTGACATGGCAGTGCTGGAAGACGCTCGGTTGCAGTAGCCGAAGCAGTTAGTTGTTGTGTGCTTTGCATTGTGAACAAAGCAATCGGAGGAAGAGGCGAGACTGTCAAATAGATGCATACAGGCGCTCGACTGCTTGCAGTATGACTGACCAGTAAAGGGACAGCCGCCAGACGCCACTGAGGAGGAGAGTAAAATACATTTTGTGAAAGCCTGTTGTACAGCTTTCCTCTAGTCAAAATAGCAGATGCCTTAAATAACACAAAATTAATTACCTCTTTACATCACTGCTTCTGAAATTATAAATGCTCAATGTCATTTTAGTCATTCGCCACAAGTGCAAAGCCGACTGATTTTTTTCAGATTCATTTGATTGCAGAAGTAATTCGATTCTAATGGCATTAAATATTGCTGCGTAACAACCGAATAATGTCATTCAATGCTAATGCCATTCGATTCGAATGACATTAAAATGTCAAGTGTGACAGGAGTATAACACAACCACTTGTGAGCCACTGGCGATGTTACCACTATCCATTCATCTTTAGAATGCTGATTAATTATGTTTCAGAATGATTGCATTAAATATGCTAGTGCTATTCCCAAGCCTGTGTGAATCAGTCACTTGTGAAGAAACTTTCCATTTTTATGTGAAGTATGGGTTAGGTTGCTGCATCAGCTCAGATAGGGTACCAGAAATTGTTTCTACCCGTCAAATGACGAAACACAAGTCTACAGTTACCTTCATTGCCTTTACATTGCACTTATTGCGCAAAGTATAAATGGTATTGCAGCTTTCGAAAAACTGATTCAAAATCAGCCATTTATTTTGCATCCGTATTTTGCTCATGGTGCACATCTTTCTACAGAAATTGCTATATCAATGTCAGCAGTACAAGCAAAACTAAGGTAGAGCATTCTTGTCGCAGATTTTTAGAAAACATTTGAATATGAAGTGTATTGCAAGCAATCAGTGCAGGCTGAAATTATTTATTTGCTTCATGACTTACAAACAACAGGCGATGGAGGAATCAGATTTTGTGTATTCATATAAATACTTTGTACGTACAAAGTAACTATGCACGGCACAACATATAATACTCCTGAATTCATGTCGAAAGATTGTAACGCATACTGTTGAGTAATATCTCGTGTGTCTTTTTAACTCTAGAAGTCAACAATGCACCTATGAATTTTTTGTAGTTGGAACAAATGATACGAAGAAATCATATATACTAATTCAGATGAGTAGACAATTACATTTGCCTTTAACATAGTGCACAGCCCTCAGCACTGAGAACATGCTAGAGATATTGACACATCATAGCAAGATTCACATACTGTAACAAGTTTAGATATTGTGCTTTACAGCTCGATGTCCAGAGCTGGATTGCTATCATCTTGTAAAATTACCACTCACGCCAATTTTCAAGGAATAAAAAGCCGGGTTATTTCAGCCCCATTACAGATATTTATTTTTTTTATTATCAAGCAAGAACGTCTATAAAAGGCCACTCATTGAAGAAGGCAAACAAAACACAAAATTCCACAATCACAATGCAAGGTCATGCAAACGCCTCGTGGGTTCTATCGCAGATGCAGGTAAATCACAAAGATAACCAGGAAACACTACGTAATCGCGTTTATTCGCTGGAACGCACTGCAGCCACTTGGCTGCAAAAACATCGTACACCACCGCACATTTCTAGTACACACCACGGAGGACACATGTACGCTGCAGAGATATGTGTTTTTTTCTGAGGAATGTTCGTGAGTCGCACGATAAACACAGAAGGCACGAGCGACAAGCGCGCAACCCGCGCACATTGAACACACCGGCACGAAAGCAAATGCGGACGACACCGGTGTAACCTGCGCTGCACAAGTGATGAACCCTGGTAGATTTGATGCTTTCCGACTGAAACAGCTACAACACGCACGGAAACATCGCACGCTGCACAAGCGTACGCCTGATACCGTGTCAACAATTCCTGAGGCTACAGTTGATGTTGACGACAGCAGAAAGTTATTTAAAACGAAGTGACAACGCACGTAGCACGGGCAGGAGCTCATAACGTCATGAAAAAACTTCAATACAGCTGACTTGAAGTGCGGATCTCGGAGGCCATACTTTTGCTGGCTGCATACGGCAGATGTTGTTCAAAATCGAAAATACGCCCTAAAATTTTTTTCTACAGTAAAGTATAGCGTGCAATATAGACGCTTCAATGTTCGTTTTTTTTTGTCTCGCAACTATACGTAGTTGGGCGCAATACGGCACAAAATGAGTGGGTACTGGTTAATATTAAGGCATCACGGGGGCCACACAACCGCAAAGGTCTACAGATGACGCTCGCCCCATGCGATCGGTTGGTGGCGCAACCCACTACCCTGTTTCAAAGGAGACGCTCATAGCATTCATTCGTCTAGTCTGCTCTCTGTTTTGCAACTGCCGGGCGGTTGCGCGAGCCGTTGTGGCGTGTTTGTATAATCGTGTGGTTTTGTGTTTGGTGTAACGAAATGTGACTTTGTTCGCGAACACAGAAGTGCCAGAAGATAGCTTGTGTCTCTCTGAAACTCGCCATATGCGTGGCGTGCCAGGCAAATGGGGACCAACGATTTTCATGCCCTGGAGTGCGTTCTCTTTTGTGTCTGGTTGTGGGAAGTTCGCTGGACGTCGCAAAGAAATAATGTGTATTATTAGCGTGCCTCAGCTCGTCCACTACGTAACGGCGTGTAGGCTGGGAGTCGACGCAGCACCAGCAACTTGGAGAGCGCTTTTCGACCGCGTCGTACCATTCAAAAGGTAAGTAATCTTGCTTGCTAACTACACGTGTATTGTGCGTGCTTCTCGTGTGTGCACAGAGTGCACGAGCGTAGAATAGAACCAATAGAACTGCCACGGCAACAGTGGAACCCGTGCTGATGCTTGCTGAGCGCTGGTTGTCAGAATTTAGCTAGGCAAGTTTATTGTCTTAATGCGAAATTGAAAATCATAAGCGTTTTCTTCCGTTGAGGAATATTACCTTCGGAAATAATTTATTTATGGTACCCTCAAGGCCCGAAGGCATTACAGAGGGGAGTGGGAAAACGGGAGGTATAACAATAAAGTACGGAAAATAAACGTGTTCATCATGTGCGCCTGTGCGTGAGCTCCCGCTTTTCTGCTTAAGTTGCATAACAACGCTCATCTGCATTTTAACAGATTCTTACTGCAATGACGTTTCCTCACGTATAAATGCTTCTACGTTGTAAATAATCTGTGCTTACGCGGTTCTGAATTTACGAGCAGTTCTAGAAAAAAAAAAACGTAAGCAGTCAAAGCTTGCAACAGGTACAGATTACTAAAAATTTTTAAGACAAGATGTGTTGACATAACTTATGCATAACTAAACATGACACGAGACAGTTACTTAAACTAAGTCATGAAAAAATTGAATTGGTATGTAAACAAAGATTCTTTGTAATGTGTTGCTGCTGTGTGTGTGTTAAAAATTTTACGGTGATGAAGGGGTCCCTCTGTGGCCACCCTTCATTAATGCAAACATTATTTTCGTGATTATTTTTAAATGCTCCTTGCATGTGTTCACACTGTGACACCGTTAATGTGCCACTGCTATAAATTAACTGCGAACTTTCCGAACTTATTTTGTAGTGGCGAGGCCGTAACCCACACCAGTGTCCACATAATGGAGGAGCCAGCAGAAATGCAGGGAAACCTTGAATGACTGCCATAGCGCAGTGTGTAATCTGATTGCTTGGTTCAGGTATGTATGATGTGTATGTGTTCCAAAGAGTAGGACCTCAGTATCATTCGTGAATAAGTTTATCAACATATTACTCAACACAGCTTACTAAGTAGGCTAAGTATTTTTGCAACTTGCTGCTTATTTGTGTTCATAGCTGTTATTGTTTTCTATATAAAACTAGATCTAACATGTCCTGATGTTAAGTCTTTTTTCTTGCATCAATTGCTTGGCTGCAATTTAAATTTCATTTTTGTTTGACAGAATAGTTCTTGCAGAAACCCGCAAGGTGGAGAGAAGTAATTAATAAAGGGAAAATCAGACATCCACCCATTCATTGCAATTGCTACAAAGGAAACCCGTACAGGTTCCTCGAAAGAAAAGCCTCGAAGTTCAAGAAAAATTCGTCATGGTCCGGGACTCGAACCCGGGACCACTGCCTTTCCAGGGCAGCCACTGAGCTAACCATCTGAGCCATCTGGTTAGCCATCTGAGCTAACCAGGCGGCTAGCAAATGGTAGGGTGAAGTCAAATTTGTCAACAGCTTACAAATTCTGTAAGATTTTCCCTTTATTATTTTTGAAAGAGCGTAGGTTTGGGCATGTTGGCATTCCATAACTTTTAGGTTTTTGGCGCACAGAAAGGGGTGAGAGACAAAGGTACGACGCGGACACAGCGCTAACTTCCAGCAATTGTTTTATTCTACGAAGCGGTACACATATATATAGGTAACAGACAACAGCGTACGCATGCGCATATGTACTGGTTTCTAATCAAATGAGACAGCAACGAGACATGTGTAATGGAAAGTTAAGATATCTAAGATGAAAAAGCGACCATGCATAGCCAAAAAATTTTGTGTAATTGCAAGGTTAAAATGTCATCTCTGTCAAGCCACCCTCTGTGACGTTTAAAAAATCGAATTCTTTTTTTGAAAGATCGATTGAAGGCATGTTAACACAGATTATTGAAGCGGCGAAGATCGCTAGTTTGGGGAACGCTCGTGTTAGCGCACCTTCAATCGATCTTTCAAAAAAATAATTTGATTTTTTGAACGTGTCACAGAGGGTGGCTTGATGGAGATGGCATTTTAATCTTGCAATTACAAAAATTTTTTGGCTATGCATGGTCGCTTTCTCATCTTCGATATCATTTTAACTTTCCATTACACATCTCGTTGCTGTCTCATTTGATTAGAAACCAGTGCATATGTGCATGCTTATGCTGTTGTCTGTTACACATAAATATGTGTACCGCTTTGTAGAATAAAATAATTGCTGGAAGTTAGCGCTGTGTCTGTGTCGTACCTCTGTCTCTCGTCCCTTTTTGTGCCTAAAAGCGTTAAAAGTTATTATTTTTGCTTAGCACACGGTGTATTTCTCACTTTTTATTTTGGCTTTATTGTTTTGAAACTGTTTCCTATGCTGCAGCTTTTATTTCCATCTTCTTTTCTGTTTATTCTACACGCTTGTGCAGTTTCTGTGCACATAAGAATTCAAAGTGTAGTGGGACAACTATGTTGCATGTCTAAGCACATGGCGTGCTTACCATTGTTTAACATTCATATTTGCAATTATTTATCTCTTGTTCCCAGAATTACTGCCACTGGCAAATACACATTTGATGAGCCTGAACTTTCTGAAATGATACATGAAGGTCATTATTCACTGTGCTGCAGTTACTGCTGTAACATATGGGTAACAGCACAAACATGATCAGAAGAAGGGGGACACATACACACAGTGCTGGCTAACAACTGGTTTTATTGACAAGGATCGCACACCTTATATATGCCAGTGAAGCAAAGGAAATGAAGGGGGAAACACGTCAAGGGTGATAGCGTGCTAACCACGCAAGCACAATACAGCCAACCAAGCGCAACAATATGCAAACAATTATTTTTCTTTGCCGTCTGAAGCCCCGGTAGCCACATGCAGAAGATCAAATTCAGCATCACAGAGAGCAAGGGAAGGGGTGCTAAAGCACCTGCTACCAAATTTTCTAATGTAGTAGGCTTCTAAACTGATGCGTGCGGTCGTGTCACTGCCCTTCCCTAGAATCGTCTCTTTCAACCAGGCCACCCAATCAGTATACTTGCTAACGTTCGCAACTAAATGTGCATATTTATCATCTAGTTTCTTTTTTTTTTCACTTTTTGAGCGTGTTCCCCTAAACGGTCATTGACACAGCGACCAGTTCCGCCGACGTAAACCATCCCACATGACATGGGGATGCAATACACCACTCCAGTGGAACATTTTACTAACAGCGGTTGGTGGTCCTTCTGGCATCCACGTTTTCTGGCGTTACAGATATGTGGACACAACTTTCCCAGCTTAATTGGGGCAGAGCAACAAATTGACACGCCGTGCCTACTTGCCACCTTCTTAAGATTGTGGGAAAATTTATGGATGTAAGGGACCACCTCTGTCTTACGTGCCTTCCATTGATCCTCAGCCATTGTACTTCCTGATCCTCACTTGAATTTTGGAAGTAGGATTTCAGAAACGGCAGTCAAGACCAAGATCGGGAACCTGCAGCCAAAGGCGGCTTGCCTGATTATTAAACGTGGGCTTAATTAGATGTGGGCACGATTTTTGGAGAGCTGATGCCATACACAACACCGCTATACCTCTCTTAATTGTCTTGGAGTGTGCCGAGTCAAAGGGCAGCAACTTCTTAGCTCGTCGGTAGTAGCCCCAGCAAACATGTCCATCACAGAAGATGATTTCTAGGTCTAAAAACTGTAAACTTTAAAGGTCCGGGAGTTCATGGGTGAAACGCAACCCATGTATATGTTTGCTAAAAATAGAAAATATTTTGCCTAATGTAGAGGGTAGGGGAAGGTCATCATCATCATCATCATCAGCCTAGTTACGCCCACTGCAGGGCAAAGGCCTCTCCCATACTTCTCCAACTACCCCGGTCATGTACTAATTGTGGCCATGTTGTCCCTGCAAACGTCTTAATTTCATCCGCCCACCTAACTTTCTGCCGCCCCCTCCTACGCTTCCCTTCCCTTGGAATCCAGTCCGTAACCCTTAATGACCATCGGTTATCTTCCCTCCTCATTACATGTCCTGCCCATGCCCATTTCTTTTACTTGATTTCAACTAAGATGTCGTTTACCCGCGTTTGTTGCCTCACCCAATCTGCTCTTTTCTTATCCCTTAACGTTACACCCATCATTCTTCTTTCCATAGCTCGTTGCGTCGTCCTCAATTTCAGCAGAACCCTTTTCGTAAGCCTCCAGGTTTCTGCCCCATATGTGAGTACTGGTAACACACAGCTGTTATACACTTTCCTTTTGAGGGATAGTGGCAACCTGCTGTTCATGATTTGAGAATGCCTGCCAAACGCACCCCAGCCCATTCTTATTCTTCTGATTATTTCCGTCTCATGATCGGATCCGCCGTCACTACCTGCCCTAAGTAGATGTATTCCTTTACGACTTCAAGTGCCTCGCTGCCTATTGTAAATTGCTGTTCTCTTCCGAGACTGTTACGCATTACTTTAGTTTTTTGAAGATTAATTTTTAGACCCACTCTTCTGCTTTGCCTCTCCAGGTCAGTGAGCATGCTTTGCAATTGGTCCCCTGAGTTACTAAGCAAGGCAATATCATCAGCGAATCGCAAGTTACTAAGGTACTCTCCATTAACTTTTATCCCCAATTTTTCCCACTCCAGCCCTCTGAATACCTCCTGTAAACATGCTGTGAATAGCATTGGAGATATCGTATCTCCCTGTCTGACGCCTTTCTTTATAGGGATTTTGTTGCTTTCTTTGTGGAGGACTACGGTGGCTGTGGAGCCGCTATAGATATCTTCCAGTATTTTTACATATGGCTCATCTACACCCTGATTCCGTAATGCCTCCATGACTGCTGAGGTTTCGACTGAATCAAACGCTTTCTTGTAATCAATGAAAGCTATATATAAGGGTTGGTTATATTCTGCACATTTCTCTATCACTTGATTGACAGTGTGAATATGGTCTATTGTTGAGTAGCCTTTACGGAATCCTGCCTGGTCCTTTGGTTGACAGAAGTCTAAGGTGTTCCTGATTCTATTTGCGATTACCTTAGTAAATACTTTGTAGGCAACGGACAGTAAGCTGATCGGTCTATAATTTTTCAAGTCTTTGGCGTCCCCTTTCTTATGGATTAGGATTATGTTAGCGTTCTTCCAAGATTCCGGTACGCTCGAGGTTATGAGGCATTGCGTATACAGGGTGGCCAGTTTCTCTAGAACAATCTGACCACCATCTTTCAACAAATCTGCTGTTACCTGATCCTCCCCAGCTGCCTTCCCCCTTTGCATAGCTCCTAAGGCTTTCTTTACTTCTTCTGGCGTTACCTGTGGGATTTCGAATTCCTCTAGGCTATTCTCTCTTCCACTGTCGTCGTGGGTACCACTGGTACTGTATAAATCTCTATAGAACTCCTCAGCCACTTGAACTATCTCATCCATATTAGTAACGATATTGCCGGCTTTGTCTCTTAACGCACACGTCTGATTCTTGCCTATTCCTAGTTTCTTCTTCACTGTTTTTAGGCTTCCTCCGTTCCTGAGAGCCTGTTCAATTCTATCCATACTATAGTTTCTGATGTCCGCTGTCTTATGCTTGTTGATTAACTTAGAAAGTTCTGCCAGTTCTATTCTAGCTGTAGGGTTAGAGGCTTTCATACATTGACGTTTCTTGATCAGATCTTTCGTCTCCTGCGATAGCTTACTGGTTTCCTGTATAACGGCGTTACCACCGACTTCTGAATGGTGAGACTAGAAATGAAATCGACTTCATACTCTGCGCGAACCCTGGCATCATACAAGATGTAGACGTGCTCGGCATGGTACGCTGCAGTGACCATAGAATGGTAAGAACTCGAATTAGCCTAGACTTGAGGAGGGAACGGAAGAAACAGGTACACAAGAAGCCAATCAATGAGTTAGCGGTAAGAGGGAAACTAGAGGAATTCCGGATCAAGCTACAGAACAGGTACTCTGCTTTAACTCAGGAAGAGGACCTTAGTGTTGCAGCAATGAACGACAATCTCATGGGCATCATTAAGGGGAAGGTAGGCTGCTTTTTTAAAAGCACTAAAACATCCTCAACATACCTCAAAAATTGTAAAACCGGGATCCATTAAACATCTGTTCCAGTGCATTTTCCACCTTGGCCAGAAAAATGTCAGAAAGAATAGGGGCTACGCAAGAGCCTATGCAGATGCCATCGCGCTACAGAAATGACTACTCGTCAAATACAATAAATGTAATTAATTTAGTGAAAATGAGGTATCCACCAAATCATAGCAATTGCTACAAAGGAAACCCATGCGGGTTCCTTAAAGAAAAGCCTCGCAGTTGAAGAAAAATTCTTCGTCCTAGTCCGGGACTAGAACCCAGGACCACTGCCTTTCGAGGGCAGCCACTCTACCAGCTGAGCTAACCCGGTGGCTAGCAGGTAGTAGGGTAGCAGATGTCAATCGTACCAATTAATTGCTACGATTGAGTGGATGTCTCATTTTCCCATAATTATTTACTTATCTCCACCTTGCGGGTTTCCGCAGAACTATTACCACAATAGAAGTAGAGTTCAAATGAAACTGCAATAATGATAGAAAGTTATGAACGGACAAACCGACAGTGTTCTGGAAGGATACGTCGCCATTATTTTCAATGCAGTCTTTGATACACGCTAGCAGTTGATTCTGCAGAACAGAATGAAACAAGTCCTGCACGTCTTCCGAAAAACCGAAACCAACATGATCATTTCCCTCTAAAATCTACTACTGCGACTGATTGCTTTAGAAGAAATGGGTCGTTCAAAGCTAGCGTCTTCAGCTTCTTAGCAAAAACTGGCAAACACACTTCTGCCACGATCCCTCTTCACTAACAATAGTGCTAAACGGAACTTCGGGCTTATGTGTCTTGGCTGTGAAAAACCCCCTCAAACTGTTCCCTCTGCTGTTAGATATGTCCCTGGCAAACTTTTCGAGGTTAATTGCTTGCAAAACTCAAGGAACTTGGTTTTTACTTGCACTTCACTTTTCTCTCCAGGGTCAAAGTTCTTATTAGCCGCTACCAAACCTTTTTCATTGTAAGTTCCTTTGGGTAAAATAATGAACCCACCCTGTTTGTCAGCTTGCATAAGCATCAGGTTGTTACTCTTAAAGAAAGAGATGTCATTCAACAATCTAGTACAGTACCAGTCCGGGGTTTTCGGAGCAAACTTTCGCAGCCAGTCAATACCTTCAAGAAGGCAGCTGTCCCGATTATCATCTTTTCCTGAGCGGCCACTTTTCGATTCATTGCAGTGATATCATGCACAGGAACATCAGCTTGGAACCCAAATTTGGATCCTTTCTGCAGATGTTGCATAATCTACTCTGGTATATGGATGTCCCCCATGACGCTGACATTGCTTCCATCTTGCGTCATTTTCTTGTCTCCTGTACAACAGAGCAACATATTCAAGATGCACCTCCACCTGCACTCCATGAGCTGTGCCACTAGGCGCTTCAAAGATGCGAGCTTCTTAATCACAAGCCGGTCAGGATGGTCCTTAAATCACAGAAGGTGCAACCTGTCCTGAGCGACTTATTCTGCAAAGTCTTTTCACGTGCCCCCACGCTGGTTTCACAGGGCCGAAGAGGGCACTTACTTCGTTATGGACGAGTCATTTCCGGATAGAAAAGGCGAACTGTCTTGACTAGCATGTTGCATGGGCGATGTGACTGAGTAGAAGGTTGATGGTGGAAAAGGAAGGTGCCTTACAACCTTACAAGAGGAAGGAAAGACACTTCACCTTTTGCATCCGGAAAGGACTCGTCCCTAATGAAGTAAGTACCCTCTTCAGCCTTGTGAAACCAGTGTGGGGGCATGTGAAAACATTTTGCAGAATAAGTCACTCAGAACTGTGACAACAAGTCCAACTTTTACAGGACTGGTTCCATCTTCTGTGTTTTAAGGACCATCCTGATTGGCTTGCGATTAAGATGCTTGCATCTTGAATGAGTTGCTCCGGTGTTCAGGAGGAAAATGACGCAAGATGGAAGCAATGTCGTCATGGGGGACGTCCACATACCAGGGAAGATTATGCATCATCTGCAGAAAGGATCCAAATTTGGGGTCCAAGCTGATGTTCCTGCACATGATCTCACTGCATTAAATTGGAAAGTGGCCACTCAGGAAAAGATGATAATCGGGACCACCGCCTTCTCAAAAATGTTGACTGCCTGCTAAAGCTTGCTCCAAAAACCCCGGACTCGCACCATAGGAGATTGTTGAATGACATATCTTTTTTTAAGAGTAACAACCTGATGCTTACGCAAGCTGACAAAGAGAGTGGGCTCGTTGTATTACCCAAGTTAGAGAGAGAAATTTATTTACAGAAAGGCAGAGAGGTCGGCCTGAGCTATAACTTGCTCTGGCCTGCTACTCTACACTGGGGAGAGGGACGGGGAGGGAAAGGGCCAATGAATGATGATGGTATAAGGAAGAGATGCGTATATACAAATTCAGAGTTGTGGCCTCTCTAAAGCCGTGCGTCCAGCCCAGTGGCTTGGAGAAAAGCTACAGCGGCTCTTGTTACCAGGGCTGCGCTGTTTGCATTAGGCCAAGGACCTAAAAGAAACTCGTCCGATAGCGGTCTCTCATGGATCTTTGCAATGGAAGAGGCAAGTTGCTGTCGTTCTTGCGCGTAGGTGGGACCCACACAAAATATATGTTCAAGCGTTTCTGGCACCTCACAGCATTCACAGTTTGGGCTAGTATCACTGGCACCTATCATATGTCTATAACGGTTGGTGAATGCGACACCAAGGCGAATCCGGTGCACCGTGCTCATGTGGCTTCTTTTGAGCTTGTGAGGCATACGAAATTTTATTTCTTGGTCCCATTTGTGTAACCGCTTGTGTCGTCGATCTGGTTAGGTCCAGTGTTCTAACGTAGAGTTGCGGTTTACGCGACGAAGTAGGACGTTTGTGTCTGTACGTGAGAACGGAATGCGTACTTCACAAGCATTATCTAAACCAGTTTTCGCTTCAGCTTCTGCCTGTTCGTTCCTGATCAGGCCACAGTGTGAGGGTATCCAGTGAAAGGTGACATTGTGGCCATATCTAGTTGCGTGGTCGAGCCGTTCTGTAATTTCTATAGCCATGGAATAATACGGGCCCCGTCTGAGGACACAGTCAATCGTTTGAAGAGCTGGCTTGCAATCGCAGAATATTGTCCATGCGTGAGGAGGCTCCTCAGAGAGAAATCTAAGTGCCTCCCGGATAGAAACAAGTTCTGCGGCAGTTGATGTTGAGCTATGGCCTAGTTTAAACCGCCGAGCAATGATCATATGTGGAATGACGAAGGCTGCAGTGGAGGCAT